>NC_042616.1:671183268-671486249 GCF_901001135.1 Rhinatrema bivittatum | reverse complement strand
TTGATTTAATGACTGGAAGAGGAACAGTGTGCAAATCCAAGGCTCTCGTGCTAACCTTTCAAAAGGGAAACTTTGATAAAATGAGAAAAATTGTTAGAAAAAAACTGAAAGGAGCAGCTACAAAAGTAAAAAATGTCCAAGAGGCATGGTCATTGTTAAAAAATACCATTCTAGAAGCACAGTCTAGATGTATTCCACACATTAAGAAAGGTGGAAAGAAAGCAAAACGATTACCGGCATGGTTAAAAGGGGAGGTGAAAGAAGCTATTTTAGCCAAAAGATCTTCATTCAAAAACTGGAAGAAGGATCCAACAGAAGAAAATAGGATAAAGCATAAACGTTGGCAAGTTAAATGTAAGACATTGATAAGACAGGCTAAGAGAGAATTTGAAAAGAAGTTGGCTATAGAGGCAAAAACTCACAGTAAAAACTTTTAAAAATATATCCGAGGCAGAAAGCCTGTGAGGGAGTCAGTTGGACTGTTAGATGATCGAGGGGTTAAAGGGGCACTTAGAGAAGATAAGGCCATCGCAGAAAGATTAAATGATTTCTTTGCTTCGGTGTTTACTAAAGAGGATGTTGGAGAGGTACCCGTAATGGAGAAGGTTTTCATGGTGATTCATTTCAGATGAATCAAATCACAGTGAACCTAGAAGATGTGGTAGGCCTGATTGACAAACTGAAGAGTAGTAAATCACCTGGACTGGATGGTATACACCCCAGAGTTCTGAAGGAACTAAAAAATGAAATTTCAGACCTATTAGTAAAGATTTTTAACCTATCATTAAAATCATCCATTGTACCTGAAGACTGGAGGATAGCAAATGTAACCCCAATATTTAAAAAGGGCTCCAGGGGCAATCCGGGAAACTACAGACCGGTTAACCTGACTTCAGTGCCAGGAAAAGTAGTGGAAAGTGTTCTAAACATCAAAATCACAGAACATATAGAAAGACATGGTTTAATGGAACAAAGTCAGCATGGCTTTACCCAAAGCAAGTCTAGCCTCACAAATCTGCTTCACTTTTTTGAAGGAGTTAATAAACACGTGGATAAAGGTGAACCGGTAGATGTAGTATACTTGGATTTTCAGAAGGTGTTTGACAAAATTCCTCATGAGAGGCTTCAAGGAAAAGTAAAAAGTCATGGGATAGGTGGCGATGTCCTTTTGTGGATTGCAAACTGGCTAAAAGACAGGAAATAGAGAGTAGGATTAAATGGACAATTTTCTCAGTGGAAGAGAGTGGACAGTGGAGTGCCTCAGGGATCTGTATTGGGACCCTTACTTTTCAATATATTTATACATGATCTGGAAAGAAATATGATGAGTGAGATAATCAAATTTGCAGATGACACAAAATTGTTCAGAGTAGTTAAATCACAAGCAGATTGTGATAAATTGCAGGAAGACCTTGTGAGACTGGAAAATTGGGCATCCAAATGGCAGATAAAATTTAATGTGGATAAGTGCAAGGTGATGCATATAGGGAAAAATAACCCATGCTATACTTACATAATGTTGGGTTCCATATTAGGTGCTACAACCTAAGAAAGAGATCTAGGCATCATAGTGGATAACACATTGAAATTGTCGGTTCAGTGTGCTGCGGCAGTCAAAAAAGCAAACAGAATGTTGGGAATTATTAGAAAGGGAATGGTGAATAAAACGGAAAATGTCATAATGCTTCTGTATCGCTCCATGGTGAGACCGCACCTTGAATACTGTGTACAATTCTGGTCGCCGCATCTCAGAAAAGATATAATTGTGATGGAGAAGGTACAGAGAAGGGCTACCAAAATGATAAGGGGAATGGAACAGCTCCCCTATGAGGAAAGACTAAAGAGGTTAGGACTTTTCAGCTTGGAGAAGAGACGGCTGAGGGGGGATATGATAGAGATGTTTAAAATTATGAGAGGTCTAGAACGGGTAGATGTGAATCGGTTATTTACTCTTTCAGATAGTAGAAAGACTAGGGGGCACTCCATGAAGTTAGCATGGGGCACATTTAAAACTAATCTGAGAAAGTTCTTTTTACTCAACGCACAATTAAACTCTGGAATTTGTTGCCAGAGGTTGTGGTTAGTGCAGTTAGTATAGCGGTGTTTAAATAAGGATTGGATAAGTTCTTGGATAAGTTCTTGGAGGAGAAGTCCATTACCTGCTATTAAGTTCATTTAGAGAATAGCCACTGCCATTAGCAATGGTTACATGGAATAGACTTAGTTTTTGGGTACTTGCCAGGTTCTTATGGCCTGGATTGGCCACTGTTGGAAACAGGATGCTGGGCTTGATGGACCCTTGGTCTGACCCAGTATGGCATTTTCTTATGTTCTTATGTTCTTATTTGTCGTGTGAGTGAGCCAAAGGTTCACATCCTGTGTTTCCCAACACATAAACATGCTTTCTTCCATCTTGCCTTAAATGCTCATCATAATTGAGCCAGGCCCATCCCTCATAATCTATATGTGCTGCTAAATCATATTAGCAAAAGCAAAGCACTAGACTGTGAAGGATTGAAATGACCCACAATGCTGACCAAATTAAGAATCATTCTCGGCAACCTCCTCTCTGTACCCTGATAACCTTCCTTCTTCTTCTTTTCTTTCCTCTTGCCCTGACTATTCTCAAGCAAATGGAAAATGAAATATATTTCCATTTCCGGATCTTATCCTATAAGAGCATGACATCTCTTCCCAGAGTTCAATGAGTGTGATCAAGGCAGCAGCTTCTCTCACTGCCTTCGCCTGTTTGCACCACAGTCACTGTCTGCACAATAGGCATGGGTCTCGGATGAGAGGATGAAAAAAAAGGAACTGGAACAGGGTGAACTTGAATCAGAGGCCCCAGAAGAACTTCTCCTCCCACTTTTCTATTTTCCAGCCTAAGTCCCTTCATCTGCTCCTCTATCTGCCCAGGCATTTTACTTGCTGTTGACTTAGCAGGCTAATCCCAGTCTCCACCACACCTTGGAGCCGATACAATACACTGCACTCTGCTGAGTGCACTGTATACTCCGCAGTTGGATGCCGGTTATGAGGCTATTAGCTATTCACTCCAAATGCAAAAACAAAAGTGCTTCTAAGATGCACATTTTTGCGCTCAAAAATTAACGCCTGCCCAGAGCGAGTGTTAATTGCTGAGCGCTCCTAAAAGTAGTACAGAAAAGCAGAAAAAAACCTGCTTTTCTGTACACCCTCCTACATAATATCATTGCGATATTAAGTAGGAGGAACAAATCTTTAAAAAAAATAATTTAAAAAAAGCACCAGCATTCAGGGGCAGGAAACCAATGCTCAGTTGATAAACGTCGGTTTCCTGAACCCTTGGCTGTGTGCAGTTTAAAAAAATCTACACTGATAAATTCAGCATACATTTTCCAAACCTGACTGCCGGCACGGTAAGAAGTGAATAAATCAATATTAAAGTGTCGGGCACTTAATATTAATTTATCTACTCCTTCACTTATTGCCCATTGGTCCTTTTCACTGACATTTGTCAGTGGAAAGGACCAATCCCTTTTCAGAACAGCCTTCTGAAAGGCGATTGGCCCTTTCACTGACATGTGACAGTGAACAGGCCAATCAGCAATTGGTCCCTTCACTGTCACATGTCAGTGAAAGGACCAATCACATTTCAGAAGGCTGTCCTGAAAGAGCATTTGTCTGTTCACTGAATGTGACAGTGAATGGACCAATCGGCAACAAGTGAAGGAGTGAATAAATTAATATTAAGTGCCCGACACTTTAATATTGATTTATTCACTCCGTCTGACCTGCCCTAAGCTCCCTCAGGGGAAGAGAGCTTAGGGCAGGTCAGACACAGGTGCCAGCATTCAGGTTCAGAAAATGGATGCTGAATTTATTAGCGACCATTTTCCTAACCTGTGGATGTGTGCCAGTTAGGAAAACGGACGCTGATAAATTCAGTGTCGGTTTTCTTAACCGGCGGACAGCCGCTGACAGCGGACCTCTCTCAGGCGCATGCAGTCAAGGAGGCGCTAGGGGGATGCAATTGCCCCTAGGGCCTCCTTGACAGCGCTAGCCCTAATTTAAATATTGCATCACGCCCCCAGGAGAGGTGCCTGGGGGTGCGTTAGGAAAGCGGGCACTCAGCGCCCACTTTCAGCACACTTTTTTCGCATTGGCCCCCTTGATTACCAACAGCCTGACCCAACTGTCTAGACAAAGTATCCAGTGCTGTCCCCATAAAACTTCCCACTGTCTCCGCTGCACTCTGTCTCTTTTTCCCACACTCACCAGGCTGCAGCAATGCCTGCCCTGCCACAAGCAACTGCAGCTGGCAACCGGAAGACTGTCCTGCTGCAATCGTCTCCCACTGCTGGTCAGAAGCCTCTCAAGGATTTCACTGTGATCATCTGCTCATCCCTACACAACACCAAACACATCATGTGATTCTACTGGCACAATTTCACTGCAACAGCGGCCACAAAACCTGACGCAGCTGAAGCCAATCGCACATCCCCACGCAAGTTCAACGGACATGTTGCATTTGCAGGTTTGTGAGGCAAGGCTGTGGGCTGCCATACTTACCTCCTGCCCGAACAAGATTTCCCGGTTCCACAACGCTGCCCCAGATGCCACAAGCTGTGATGCAGCAGGACTCCACGCTCAGCTTGACACCACGCGGCAGGATACCGTCAACTCTCCTGGGCTGCTCCTAGGCACGTGCACCTACTTTCCCCTGACTTAAAGGACCCACGGCAGAAAATCACCAACAGCACCTACAGATGACATCACAGCCTCTGGCCCATAAAAGGGCTTTCTTCCCTGCAATTCACACTTTTGCAATAGGTCCACTACTGCAAAGTAGAGCAAGTTGCCTCATTGTTCCTGGTTTTCATTCCTATGTTCCTGGTATTCATTCCTGTGTTCTTGCTCTTCATTAATGTCCTGTGGTCAGCCTTCAGTTCTTCATCAGGTCCTCATCTCGTGGTCAGTCTTCAATGTCTTCTATGTCTTTGTCTACCCGCCTGTGCTGCTCCTCGCCTCCCTGGCTACTTATCCTTCCTGCCATCCCTTGGATGGATCTCTGGTTCTGACTTCACATTTTACTATGTGTGGAACTCCGCCTGCCACTGATCACCGCCTGACTCATGACCACGTTTAACTTCTGCCTGATACTAACCTTCGCCTGCTCTCTGACTAGGCCCGTACCTAGCCAGCCCTGGATCCTGGCGTGTGACCCAGTCATCTCTACTGATCTCCAGCTCATCAGCAGTTCCTCGCTTAAGAACTGTCGGCCCTGGCACTCGAGGGCTCAAATTAAGGGGAACGAGGACTAGTATAGGTGAAGCTGTAGATGGGTCTCTGTTTCAGCCAGTTGATGGTGGGGACTTATAGGGTTCCACCCTGTAGGTTGCACCAACTCCACCTCGGTCCAAGGATCTACACCCACAACAGATTGTCGAGGCCATGAACTCAGCAGATATCACCACTCTTCAGCCATTCCAGGTCTTCCACACAAGCTCCAAGAGCATCAGTGATTTCTGGAACTTCTAGTAGCCTCCATGGAATGCCTCACCATGGAGCTAGATGCAGTTGCAGTTTCAGCCACGATGGTGCTTCAACTGACTACACCAGCCATGCCCATTCCACAATTGCTGGCTCCACCTTGGTATGCATGGGATCCCAAGCAATGCCGGGGGTTCTTAAATCAGTGCTTTATGTACTTTACACGCCAAGCAGTGCTATTCCCGGATGATATCATGAAGACCACCTACATTCTGTTGCTTCTAGATGGCAAAGCTTTGGCCTGGACCCCCTCCCCTCTGGGAGTGCTCAGACCCTGTCTTAAGAGATTTACAACAATTCACCATTCCATTCAAAAACGTCTTTCAGGAGCCCAGCTGGCTGGCCAACATGGGCTCAGAACTCCTGCAGCTGCGCCAGGGTACCCGTTCTTTAGCAGAAAATGCCATCAAGTTCCAGACCCTGGTGACTGAACTCAACTGGAGGGAAGACTGCCTCCGCAGTATTTTCCTGGAGGGCATATTCCCCAGGATCAAAGATGAGCTGGCATCTCAAGAGCTTCTAGAGTTTCTGGAAGGGGCTTATTGACTAGAGGAGGAAGCAATGAGACAGGGAAGCTCAACCTATGCATAAGGCCATTATACTGGTTCCTTGATTCCAGCGACTACTGTCTCCAAAAACTTCAGCCTCCTCTTCTACCAGACCCTCAGATGAACCTATGCAACTTGGCTTTAGCCACCTTGCTCCTAAAGAGAGCCACCTTGCTCCTGAAGAGAGACTTTGCCGCCGGCAACTAGCCTGTATCTATACTATGCGGGCAAAGGGCACCTACTCACCAAATGTCGAGTGAAGCTGGGAAATTTATGAGCCTAGGATCTGGTGGGAAGATGATCCAAGGCTTCATGATACCTGCTCCCTGTCTAATACTCCCTGTAACCATCTCCTGACCTTCCCTACCCTAGCTCTGGTGGACTCCTGTTTCGGGGGGAATTTCATGATGAAGGAACTAGTGGATCATCTGCAGATCCCCACCATTCAGTGGAAATCACCACTAATTATATCCTCCATCTATGGGGAATCCTTTGCCTGGCCAAATTACCTTTGCAACTATACCTCTGACTCTACGCACCGGAGTGCTCCACCAAGAATGTATAATCTTCCACATCATTGCTAGAGATATTCACCTAATCATGGTAGGACTACCCTGGCTCCAGAAGCACACTCCACAGATTGACTGGGCCACCCTGCAGCTCACCCATTGGGGAACAGAATGCCATGATTCATGCCTGGAAAATATGGAACCTCCACTCCTCTTACCATTGGCTGCCTCACTCCCAGGACTTCCACCTCAGTACAGTGATTTCGAGGACATCTTCTCTAAAAGAAAGGCAGAGACTCTACCACCCCATTGGTCGTATAACTGTGGGATTGAGCTGCTTCCTGACAAAAAGCAACCTGGTCTCGATATCCTTTGTCTCTCCCTGAGAACCGAGCAATGTCTGTTGTGACCGTCACTTCCCGACGGCTTCACTCCACCTACCTTTCCTTTTTTGCCACTCCTCCTGCTCTTCACAGACGCCTGGCTGCCGTGGCGTCTGCCTGCCATCCTCTCTGGCATCCCCGGACTGGCTTGGGCGCTGCCTCCTGCCATGTTCTTCAGGTACCTTAGGGCGCACGTGCTGCGCGGCCCTCATTCTTATTTCCTCATTGGTGCGTTCCTCAGGGGCGTCCCCCTGTGATGGAACAGGGGGATGCCCCTGTGATGGAACAGCTCCCCTATGAGGAAAGGCTGAAGAGGTTAGGGCTGTGATGGAACAGCTCCCCTATGAGGGGCTGAAGAGGTTAGGGCTGTTCCCCTATGAGGAAAGGCTGAAGAGGTTAGGGCTGTTCAGCTTGGAGAAGAGACAGCTGAGGGGGGATATGATAGAGGTCTTTAAGATCATGAGAGGTCTTGAATGAGTAGATGTGAATCGGTTATTTACACTTTCAAATAATAGAAGGACTAGGGGGCATTCCATGAAGTTAGCAAGTAACACATTTAAGACTAATCGGAGAAAATTCTTTTTCACTCAACGCACAATAAAGCTCTGGAATTTGTTGCCAGAGGATGTGGTTAGTGCAGTTAGTGTAGCTGGGTTCAAAAAAAATTTGGATAAGTTCTTGGAAGAGAAGTCCATTAACAGCTATTAATCAAGTTTACTTAGGGAATAGCCACTGCTATTAATTGCATCAGTAGCATGGGATCTTCTTAGTGTTTAGGTAATTGCCAGGTTATTGTGGCCTGGTTTGGCCTCTGTTGGAAACAGGATGCTGGGTTTGATGGACCCTTGATCTGACCCAGCATGGCAATTTCTTATGTTCTTATGTTCTTATGACATCACGCTGCCCAGATATTTAAGCCTACAATTTATTGCTAGCCGTTGAGTTAGCAAGGGTGATCTTATGGATGGGATTTTCTCTCCATACCCAGCTACTCTGCCTTCCAACTTCCATTGGACTCTTTCTGCTAACGGGATACCCACTTCTCCGGGGCCTCTTTGCTTCTTTCAGGTCGCTATCAGGTAACCGGTACTCGCTCTTCAAGGGCCCATGTTCCCTGACCCGCTGCCTGCATCTATCTCCTCTTCTACTTGGAAGAATTCGCTACAGACACCATCAGTGAGTACTACTATCATCCACTCCTCAGAGCTGTCTCCCTGGAACCAGGTACTTGCTCCTCGAGGGCCTGCCCCCGTTCCAGCGCCAGTGCCATCTCCTAAGTGGAACCACTGTGTGAGTACTTTGCCAACGAGTCTCTCTATCTCCAGGGATCTGGTACTCGCTCGTAGAGGGCCAGCTCTCCCTATGTCAGGGCTTCTCCATATTGGGACTCTGTGAATATTCTATTGTACTCACTTTCTCAGTTCTCTCCACTACAGCACGGCTACCGGAGGAACCGCTGTTCCAGCACCCTGGGGAATACTAGCCCAGCCGGGCCACATCTTCTATTCACTACTGCCACCTCTGGTGGCTTCTCAAACTGTCTAAATAAAGAACTATCTGTGTTTGTGTGTCCAGAGGTGAGCCTGACCTGTGGCCCCTCACAGGACTTTTCCCCGTGGGCATGGTCAGCTGCCACAGTGTCCAAGGGTCCACCCAAACCTCACTAACTATAACAATGTCAGACTACATCTGGGAGAATTTAGAGCAGGGTTTCATCTGACCATCTTCATCACCAGCAGGGGCCGGTTTCTTCTTTGTGGCTAAAAAAGAAGGCTCGCTCAGGTTCTATATTGACTATCATGGATTAAATGCTATCACCAAGAAGGATCGGTACCCGCTGCCGTTTATTTCTGAACTTTTTGACCTGCTTCAAGGGACCAGAATCTTTACCAAATTAGACCTCCAAGGAACCTACAATTTAATCCAGATCAAACCTGGTGACAAACAGAAGACAGCATTCAGTACACTTGATGGATAAGATAAGTATTTAGTGATGCCCTTCAGGCCTTGTAATGCCCTAACCGTCTTCCAAAAAATGATGAATGAAATCTTCCAGGATTTCATCTATGTCTGTGTAGTGTATATCTCGACGACATCTTAATGTTCTCTCGGGATTTCAGTACCCACCATCGGGACATACATCTAGTGTTACAGCGGCTGCGAGAAAACAACGTGTTCGCTAAACTTGAGAAGTGCCTATTCAAAAAAGAAAGTTTACCCTTCTTAGGGTATATCGTTTTCAGGAAAGGCTTCCATATGGACCCTGAGAAAGTTAAAAGTATCTAGGATTGGCCCCGTCCTGTAGGACTTCGAGCCCTGCAGATGTTTTTTGGTTTTGCCAACTATTCTCACCAATTTATTCTGAAATACTCTGCTATAATGGCACAATCACAGCCCTTACTTTTAAAGGGGTTAACATGAAGGATTGTCTCCTCCTCCCTCCTCCAAACCAATCACAGTCTTCCAAGAGTTAAAGGATGCCTTCTTGAAAAAACCCTGCCTTCATTACCCGGACCCAGCATGCCCGTTCATCTTAGAGGTGGATGCTTCCACCTTGGGTGTAGGGACTATAGTCGGCCAGCATTTGGCTAAGGGAGTGCTTCATCCTTGCTTGTACTTCTCAAAGAAGTTTCCACCCGGAGAGCATAATTACAGCATCGGAGACAGGAAACTCCTAGCCATCAAATTAGCCCTAGAAGAGTAGTGCCATTTGCTGGAAGGCGCTCAGCATTGAATCACTATATATACAGATCATAAAAATCTTGAATGCCTTCACCATGCCTAACAACTAAATGCAAGACAAACTCACTAGTCCCTGTTCTTTGCTCGATTTGATTTTAATTTGAAGTATCATCCAGCTCTCAAGAATCTCAGGCAGACACCCTCTCACGCTCCTTCCAGACAGAGGACATTCCAGCGCCTCCGGAGCATATCATTGCCGACCTTCGCCTGCTCTCTGACTATGCCCATACCTAGCCAGCCCCAGACCCTGGCATATAACCCGACCATTTCTACTGATCTCCGCTCATCAGCAAAGGCCCCCGCCTAAGATCTGCCAGCCCCTTCACCCAAGGGCTCAACCTAAGGAGAATGAGGGCTTGTATAGGTGAAGCTCCAGTTGGGCCTCTGCCTCATCCAGTTCTGCCACCGATGGTGCAGACCTGCAGGGCTCCACCCTGCACATTGCATCAACTCCACCAGCCCATGGATCCATGCCCAAAACATGACAGACTCAATATCCAAGGAGCACCATCTACAAAACCCAAAAGACCCATCACCTTGATTGCAGCCAAGGCCACCCTCTCTCCAGATGATTCCCCAACTGTGGCCCAACTCTCAAAACCAGCCAAATTACCCCACTCACACAGTTGGCCCTGCTCTCACAGCCTAACTCTCCTTTCCCATGGCCTCCATGGAAACTACCCCTACATGATGTCTTCTTCTCCCAGGCATAACAGGTAAGCCAGAAAGATGGGAGAGATACAGGCAGCAAAAATCAGATGGTATAAAGGGCTGAAACACATCTCTCAGGACCACCCTTTTTCCTGGTGCCCATATTATCATGGGCAGCCAGAGACCTGGCCCTGTCTGCCCTGCTCAGTATAAACAAAAATAAGTTCCCCAGGGTAAAACATACATTTTACTTAATGAAACATATGCTGATATTGCAAACATTTGAATGTAAAAAAGGTTTCAAAATAAATATATATCACACTTTATACAAAAATGACAAGAGGTGACTGGCACCTTATAGACTAACCAATTTATTGAGGCATGAGCTTTTGCAGACAGAATCCACTTGCCAGGCAGTATCAGAGTCATTATAGTGATATGCCATATCTTCTGTTATAAATCAATATCTCTTACCAGCTTCAGATTTGCTAGTGTCAGCACTGAAGCTGCAAGAAAAGTACAGGTTAGGGATATGCTTACCCACTTTAAAAATAAGATGGGCAACTCAAAGAGAAAACATCAAAAGAAATTCCTAGAAGTAAAATCTTAAATACTGCATCTCATAAATCTAAATTTGGAAAAATTCATACTAAATTCATTATTCAGCATTATATTTTCTTCACATTTTCAAATAAATTGCCAGATGAAATTTCTCAATGACCACAAGAGGTCCTCCTATTCCCAAAAAAAAAAAATCACAGATGCAGAAATTCTGTACTTTAAAGTTTGCATTCATAAAACCTTTATATCATTTTTTCCTATCATACTATAACTTGTCCTCCCTCCCTCTCCCACCCCCACACACAAGTATGCACCACACTTTAAACGTCACAAAAGCTAAGTATTTTTAATCCCCCAAATAACAGACTTACTGATCATCTTTCCATAGTCAAGATCCTACTTCCTGGTTTACATGAACAAAAGAGATATTGCAATAAGTTATGTTTTGTTTTTTTTATTTCTGGGATTCAAAAGTAGTATTTAACAGGATTATGTTATTTGAAAGATTATATATATAAGAAAAAAAGAAGGCAGAAGGAAAATGAAAGGAAGAGATAAAGAGTTTAACTTTGATTTGGGAAAACTATAAATAGCACTAGATATGATATGAGGCACCAAGTATTTGCTACAGAATGACTTGTCCGTTATTTCAGCTCCACATCCTCCTGGCATGTTTTCTTGATACTTTTTGTTCTGGAACCGTGAACAAACTCCAGACCACTACTATGAAAGATTCTCAACAATGCCTGCCTCGACCTGTTCTTGTCCATGGACAAAACTGCCCATTATTAGCATAATAGTTGTCATTGAAAAGGATGGAATTTCCTCACTGCGTCCATGTTTTCTTTCTTTTAAAGAAACCTCCAGAACATATAGAAAAAAGAACCGTATGAGCTGTCCATGTAGGTATTTTTGGCCCAGTGGCTGAAAGCTAAAGGCGATGCTGTGGGTGCACCATTACCTGGAAAATCTAGGCTCAGTTTCCAAGTCCAATATTTGTTTCTTGGGCCTGTCGAGGCTGGAAGTCCTGTTGAAGTAATGTTCACAATCCCAGGGAGGAGGGAGTCTCAGCCATCACACAACACTTACTATCCGAGCTTATAGCAAGTTCAGGAGGGAGGTGCAGTCTATGCATTTTTGCGATGACTGGTCTTGGTGGAAGGCGAGTGTAAATAAATGGAAGGAAAACTCCCAGGTAAATGAAAGGAAGGCTCAAGGCACTGTAGCCCCCAACAAAGGCTGCTTCCAGTTGAGGTGAAAGCCTAAAGGAGTAGGAGGAAATTAGCAGGTCAAAAACTAACTAGGGGGGTTATAAACTCCGTTTATTAAACACAAAGGGAGTTTTCACTATGCCCCCTAAGGAGGCTTGTGCAGTGACCAGGTGGGTGCCTAGGAAAACTCACGCTGGTAAAGGATCAGCGCTAGGGATAATCTTCCAAATGGGAACTTGCAGAGATCTTTGCTCTCTATTGCTTTTCTTTTAGATTGTGCTCCTCAGTCTCCTTTCTTTCTGCTGAAATATATTTGATTTCTGCCCTTTGCAAACACTTTAGAATTGAAAGTGCATGCCTTTCGTTAAGGCTAATATCCCCTTATTTAAAAGATCTTTTTCACATATTCAGAATTGTTTGTACTGTTCTCGTTTCTATATAATCTTATTCTATTGGTATTTAAATTTAGACAAATTGTTTTTCTATTCCTTTCGTTTGAGAAGAGCAAATCTCAGGTTGTAAAAGTGTAAGATTCAAATGTGGAGTACAGCCTCAATAGTACCCATATAAATGTATTGCGTAGTCCAAATATATGTTTGTGGCTGGCACTCCATTGCCAAGAATATATGTATATATGATATAATTTAATTTAGAAATAGATAAAATGTGAAGATATGTTGGAATCTTTTTAATTAGAGAATTTAAAGAGTAAATCAGACACACATCTGTCTGGAATGCTTTAGGAGTGGCAGATCATGCTTGGAAACAAGAGGATGGACCACATGAGCATTGGCGATCCCTTCCAGCACTATCTTTCTATAATGTGCACATAGTGCTGGAAGAGACCTCACATTTAATTTAGTCCATCCTCCCAGATATCAAGCAATACATTCATATATAGCTAACGTAGAATTCCTAAATGTGTGCACAGTTAAATTGAGTTGCTTGGCGTCACTGAGCATAGCATCTTGTTTGAAGGGGTAGATATCCTAGGACTATGAATGTGATCTCAGTGGTATAGGGAGTGCAGCAGGAGCATGACCATATTTACTGCTGTTTCTATTCTAGGGCAGCTGAGCTGCCAGATCTTTTTCCTCCCCTCCCCCCGGCACTACTGGCTTCTCATATGTCCTTCCATACTAGGATCTCCCTTTTTATACTCCCCTTACTGTATCCCTAAGTCTTGGTAGACATGTATGTTGCTCTCTTTCCATGCTTTATGTGTCTTCAAGAGCCCCTAGCATATGGCGAAGAGAGCTGGGAATGCTAGTCTTTATTAACAGTGTAAAGAAGAGCAACTTTCACACTAATTTCAATACAAACAGCTTAGTTTAGTGTGGGATGTCTGCTGCTCATTAACACCCGAGAGTAACAGTTTTGTTTCTTGTTTTATTATTTTGTGTAGAATTTTAAGAGATTTACAAAGCAAACCAAAAGAAAATGTTGTACAATTCTCCAGTAAAAGGAAAGGAAAACATATCAAAGAAACAACTATTATGTAACTTCATCAAGTCCACATATAAGAAGGAGGAGAGGAAGAAAAGGAAAAACAAAAATGATAGAAAATCTCGATAATCATGATAATGAGCTGTGATCATTTCAAAAATAAGCCCCAGTTCATAACACCTAATGACACCAAACCAAAAAGAATGAATTATTTTACAACACTTTTATCTTTAAGACGGTTCCAATATATTTATTCCAGGGGGAGGCAACCCCAGTCCTTGAGGGTCACAAACAGGTCTGGTTTTCAGGACATTCACAACAAATATGCAAAAGATATATTTGCATACAATGGAGTCAGTGCATGCTGATATACCTCATACACATTCATTGTGGATATCCTGAAAACCTGATTGTTTGAGGCACTCCAGGACTGGAGTTTCATACCCCTGATTTATTCCCTTTAAAACTGATTGGGCGGAAGAGAAACCAAGATGGCATCTGTGAGATAGGCATTTGTGCAAGAGCTCTATAGTTTTTCCCTTCATGATGAATTTACTTTCAGTTTCTTCTGTCAATGAAGTGCAAATGGGCAGAGAGAGGGAAGACTACAGGCCCCTCAGGACCGCAGCTCTGTCAGACAACATTAACAGAATTGACACATACCCTGCTACTCCGGTATCAGTGACCAACTTGGCAGGAGGTGAGAAAGCCAGCTTGTCAGTGGCGGAAGACCTACCAAGCCCTGACGACTGTGACGCCAAGTCCCCTGCAGTTCGTTCTGGCTGAAGTGATGACCCAGGTGATTGTTGGGTGCCTCTTTGGTGTCATCAGGCGGTGCCTTCTTGCTTGATTTGGACGGAGGGGAGGCATGTGAAGCAAGCGGAGTGTCGGCCAGATGCAGGGCATGGAGAATGGAGTTGGAGTGAGAGGGAAAGCTACAGAGGATGAAGGGTTGCTGTGCAGCCTTCAGGGAAGACCTCTTCCGGCTCTCCAAAGATCCTTGTTACGATTTCTGGACTTAAAGTCAGAGTATCGATGGATAAGCCTCCTATAGTTACCCTAGACAGTTTATGGATGGTAATAGTAGCCTTGGAAAAGTCTGTTTCTTCATTAGCCACTCTTACATTGGATAAACATTCCAGATTTCCAACTCTGGAAGATAAGGTGGCTGATTATGAGAAGAGGCTGAGTACCTTGGAGGCCTCAGTTTCTCAGGTTTCTGATGCTCAATTGTGTTTAATTCAAGATCAAATTGCAATACAATGGAAATTGGAAAATTTGGAAAATTCTATTATAGCTTTAAATCTTTATATTTTGAATTTTCCTATGATTAGACTGATTTCTCCATTTGGACTTTTTAGATGATACTTAAAGGAGATTTTGCAGGTTCCTGAGGCTGGTATCTTTCTGGTTAGTAAAATCTTATATTTTCCATCTTTTTTTTCCATAATCATCAAGCCTTATTCAAAGGACAGAAGCTCTAGATGTTTCCTAATTTGGCAAGATCTACTCAGGATCACAGGGAGAGGTTCCTTGCTAGGCATCTGAACTTTTGTCCTTGGGAGCTACAAGTTTTGTTCATCATCCTTGTAAATATATCGTTGTCTTAAATACCTTTAAATATCTTTTTTATGAGCCATCTCAGTTAAGAGCCTTCATAGATTCTAAGCAGGAGGCTAGAAATTAAATCATATTCCAGCAAGCTCATTTTGCAATAATAGCTTTTGGCAGGGGTGTCTAGTTTAAATAGTGTGTTTTTTTTTTTCTTGTTTTAGCCCTTGCCCTTAGTCCTAATACTGGTCTCTCTCCCTTATGGTGGTCTGAAGGGAAATAGATACGTAAATATATATTACGTTATTTCTTATTATTGTATTTCTAGGATGTTAGTTGGTGATGTCTATATATCTTTTTTTTTTTTTTTTTAATTTGTATTTTATTCATTTTCAAACAATTATAACAAGAAACAATACTTGTAAGGAATACAGAAACAATAATGTTTAGGAAATGTTTACAACCATGTGTACTTAACCAATACACTAGATGCATTTATACCAACAGCTTTCAATAGTTTTTTCATTGGAACACCAAGAGGAGGGGGGAGGAGGAAAGAAATTAAAAAGGAGTATATAGGAAAATTATATCATTTTGCTGCTGCAAGGTCTCATATTACATTATGTCCCCTATTTAAGGGTTATGTCCCTCCCTCCAAGAACTGCCTCAGCTGTTCGGGCATGAAAAAAATATAAGTATTCCCTGCATACTTTATAATACATTTGCAGGTTAGCCTCAATAGGAAACTTGCCCCCTTGGTCAAAACCTCAGGGCGCATATTAATGAATATTTTCCTCCGCTGTTGGGTGGCCCTAGACAGGTCCGGATAGACCCTAACTGTGGCTCCCATAAAGGGAGTAGTGATATTTGAAAAGTATGCTTTCATTATCTGTGTTCTTTCTGATTCCGTGAAGAATGAAACAAAGAGAACAGCCCTTTCTACCACTTCCATATTTGAATTCTCTAGATACTGAGTTAGATTATCTAAATCCACCCTGTTTCCCTCATTTGGTAATTGAGAAGCTTCTCTTCTTAAAGGCAGAAATAATACTTTTTTTAAAGCAGGTTGAGATTCAACAGGGATCTTTAGTATCTCTACTAAGTATCTTTTAAAAGTCACCATAGGGAGTTCTCCCAATGCTTTTGGAAAGTTTACCACTCTTATATTCATACGTCGTAGGTAATTTTCGATTGATTCAATCCCCCTCTGTGCAATTACATGGTCTTTCATAAGAGCGGAATTTAAATCTTGAAGCTGTTTCATTTTTACTGAAATATCTTGATTAACCACAGTTTGTTCCTGAAGTTTGTCCTTCTGTTCTTTCTCCACTTTATCCATTCTTTTATCCATGCTCCCGATCTGCTGGGACTGTTCCCTTAGGGTCTGGGCATTCGCCATCATTAGATCCCATAGGGACTCTAATGTAATGTCCACAGGTTTTTTAAATTCCCAGGGTAAAAGAGAGACAGTTCCTACCTCCTCCCGTCGGGGCCTCACGCCCGATGTTCCTGGCACTACGACTTCCGTTCCAAGGTTTCCCTTCTCCAGAGTCTCTCGCCCAAACTCCGGGCTAGGCAGGCTGAACACTCCTGTCCCTGCTCCCTCGGTGTTGGTGGTTCCTCCACACAGATTCTTCCCGACCAGACTCGGGTCGGCAGACCCAGTTCCTCCAACCTCTGGAAGTGGAGAGCTACACTGCGGCACACGGTGATCTGGGGGGCTCAGAGTGACTTCGCCAGGCGAGATTCCCGCTCCTCTCGAGACCTCCGCAGCAGCGCATGAACCCCCATAGTGAGCGCCAGGGATCGCGAAGTCGGTGATAACACGCTGCCCTATCGGGCTAGGTATGTCCGGAGGATAGACTCTAACCTTGCCCTTCCTCTTATGAGGCATAATGTAAAATTAAGCAGGTAATATTGATTTTAAGTTGGAAACTTTAGGAAAATGTAGAGCAGCCGACTCAGCGTCCTGCAGCAGCGGCCATCTTGGCTCCTCCTCCTACTGGCAGCTTCTTCTTTTTATTTTTAATATATTCTATATCTGAATTTGTTTAAAATGCTAATAAAAATAAAGTGAAAAAAATTGACTGGGCATTTGCATCGGAACTTCAGAAAAATAAGTAGTACCAAATGCAAGCACCTGATCCTTTCTTGGAAGACACATTTTCATTCTTAGATGAGTAGATTGAGCCACATCAAGGAAAGTTCTCACTTTTTCACCACTTGGGTTTTGGGATTCTATTGACTTTTTGTTATGCGGTTTTCTTTGCAGTTTTCCATTAACTACCCAGAATTTACCATTATACTTAATTACTTTACAAACTTGTGTAAAGGTATGTGTACTTAGATACAGAAAAGCAAGGGCATCATTTAGACTAGAATGTGAATGTACAGCTTTTAGTTAAATCTTTTCTATTGGTTATAGAGAAATAAAATAGACAGAACACAATTACTTGACTTTACAAGCAAATACAAATATTAAGAATAAAAAATATAACATTAACAATAAAGTAGACATGATTGCTATGGTGAGTTCCATATCACATTCACAATTAAAAATAACCAAACGATGGATTTAGCCATGAAAGTATGGAACCTAGGAGTAATAATTGACCCAGAACTAAACTTGAAACATCACATTTCACAGAAACTAAAGGAAGGCTACGCCAAACTAATGGTCCTCAGAAAACTAAAACCCTTACTAACTCTGAACAATTTCCGCACAATCCTACAAGCAATGATATTCACAAGCACAGACTGCTGTAACTCCCTGCTATTAGGATTACCTCAAGTTACCATTAGACCGCTGCAAATACTTCAAAATTCTGCTGCGAGAATATTAACAGGCAAAAAAAAAAGAGACCACATCACAGGGACACTTGCTGACCTACACTGGCTACCTATCGAACAAAGATTACAATACAAAGCACTGGGGTAGATTTTATAATTTTGTGCGAGTGCGTACTTTTGCTCGCGCACCAGGCGCGAACAAGAGTACGCCGCGCGTATCCATTAAAATCCGGGATCAGCGCGCGCAAGGCTGCCGATTTTGGGCAGCCTGCGCGCGCCGAGCCGCGCAGCCTGCCTCCGTTCCCTCCGAGGCCGCTCCGAAATCGGAGCGGCCTCAGAGGGAACTTTCTTTCGCCCTCCCCTCACCTTCCCCTCTCTTCCCCTACCTAACCCCCCCCCCCCCCCCCCCCGGCCCTATCTAAACCCCCCCCACACACCTTTATCGACGGATTTACGCCTGCCGGAGACAGACGTAAATCTGCGCGCGCGCGCCAACACCCAACCCGGGGGCTGTTCCAGAGGGCGCGGCCATGCCCCCAGAACACCCCCGGGCCGAAACCACGCCCGCGGTGCCGCCCCCGAAACGCCGCATCACGACTGCCACAACCCCCGACACGCCCCCCGGCACGCCTCTCCATGCAAGCCCCGGGACTTACGCGCGTCCCGGGGCTTGCGCGCGCTGCTGAGCCTATGCAAAATAGGCTCGGCACGCGCAGGGGGGTTTGGGGTAGGTTTTCGGGGGGTATGCGCGTATCCTACGCGCGTACCCCTTTGAAAATCTACCCCACTATGTATAATCCATAAACTAATCCATGACGAAAAGGCCGACTGGCTTAACACGGCACTTCGAGAACACGTACCACACAGAAACCTAAGATCGGCTAATAAAGCACTACTAACTGTCCCCTCTGTTAAATCAGCACATCTTACTCAAGTAAGGGAGAGAGCCCTGTCGCTGGCTGGACCTGTTCTGTGGAACTCCATGCCACTCGAACTTAGACTACAAAGTAACCTGAAGCTATTTAAAACTAATCTAAAAACCTGGCTTTTCAAACAAGCCTTTTATAAAGACAAAGAGAAGGAGGAAAACAAGTAAGTAAACCCAAGTAATCAGTTTCTTCTTTAACATCACAAAATACATATTAACACTAGACCTGAACCATTTTAGCGGTTTTTCAACCAACATTTAAACCTTAATTATCATATAGCTCTATTATTAAAATTATGTTACCGTTCCATACTGGCACATGTAATCTATACCAATTAACCTTGAATATCCTTTTGTGCCTTTTTGTAAACCATTGTGATGGTGATTTAACTTAACGACGGTATAGAAAAGTTTTTAAATAAATAAATAAAATTAATTAGTTTGTTTCCTCCTCATTCCTCCCCTCAAGTGATCTCGTGATGTCATCATTGGGATACAACCAGGTCCTTTTAAACAGTGGGCCTGAGGCAGGAGAGTACGAGTACATACGAGAAAGGAAGAGAGCTAAGGGCAGATTTTTAAAGCCTTGTGCGGATAAATCCCAACCTTTACATGCATGGCCGGGCCTTATGCGCGCTGGGCAAATCCTCCAAGACGCCTGGCCACGCACATAAAGACCAAGACGCACTCAAGTGCCGCGCCTCTTGGAAGGGGCGGGCTGGAGGGCGTGTTTTGGGTGGGGAGAGGTGGGGCGGGGGGCAGGCCGGGACAGCACCATTGTTTGCTGTCCCAGAGCCTCACACGCCAGCTGGCTGCCGGTGTGCACAAGTTACTTCAGGTCGGGCCCTGAAGTAACTTATTAAAAATAAGGTAAAAAAAATTTAAAATTGAGGTTTTAGAGGGTGGGGAGGAGAGGGGAAGGGGAAGGGGAAGGGAGGTTAGGTTTAGGGGGTAAGAAAATTCCCTCCAAATCCGCTCTTAAATTGGAGCGGACTGGGAGGGAACTGGGGAAGGCCCCAATGCGTCGCCGCGCAAATACAGCAAAAATGAACCCCTCGCGCGTGCCGCCCCCAATTTTGTAACATGCGTGCACCGGCGCACGCATGTTGTAAAATCATGCATCCATTTGTGTGTGCCGGGTAGCGCGCAGCATGGACTCATGCGCGTATTTTTTAAAAATCTACCCAATACTGTGGTGACCTCCAAGTAGGGACTCAATGGTTTAATTTCTTGCTTCTCGTCCCCACCCCCCCTTCAAGCAACCTTGTGACATCATCATTGGGAGACAACCAGGCCCTTTTAACAGCAGGCCTGGGCACACCGTTTCCAGCACACTGCTAAAACTGTGCACCAAATTGGTGCATCCCTAGGAAGAGATCTAGAGGTGCGTGAATTCTCTTGCCAATTCAATAGGAAAGAAAAGAAAGGGTAAGATATATGCTTCTCCTCCTAATGTGACTCACCCAATGAACTCTCACATTTCTTGTCCTCTGGGGCCTCTTTTAGCCCGGGCTTTAGTCTACCACTACTGCAGCCCATGGCACACAGATTTGATGAAGATGCTAGAGCTCCCAGTGTTATAGGAGTTACAGATGCTTTTAGAGACACCCCATTGATAAATGAATAAGAACATAGGAATCATCTTGGAAACTCATAGGGAACTGGCATGGGGGCCTTGATTAGACCTGTAATTTTGGAGAGGTCCCTTGATATGAAAAAGGATATTAATGTACAGTGTTTGAATACTGTTTATTTTCTTAAGAGAAATGATCAGGTTTCAACTAAGGCATGCGGTCCTTTACCATCTCTTATATATCCTTTGAATGAGACCTCTGAGGGTATTGATGAGCCTGGGAATATATATATATTAGTGGATGTCCGGCGGGTGGTTACAAAAATGAAATGAATAATGTCTTTATTTTTTCCATTAGAGTACATTTACTGAGGATATCAAGTCTAAATTACAAGAGCATGAAGCTTGGTTAAATGATGTAGAGAATGCAGTATCCGTTGGGAGATCTCAGGAGGTGTCGGAGCAAGCTTCTAGTATTGCTCACATTACAGATAGTTTAATTATCTGTAAATATTAACAATCTACAAAGAGCAAGGAATTTATGTTTTCTAAATTTCCCAATGACTAGGCTGTCAGCCCATGTGATGTTTAAGAAATCTCTTTGTGAAATCCTGTTTCTACTGGAGGAAAAGCTACCTACTCTAAGATTTATTATATTCTCAAAAATAAGAGTGTTACTAATGCTGAGGAGGGTGGGATAGATTTATTGTCCCCCAATAGTCTGATTTATCTGTTTTCTGAGAAGCTTCTTTAGATCATATTCATCTTAGGGCTACTCTCCTAGTATCTTTTTGTGCCAGGTATGATAAAGACATGGGGGTAGATTTTCACAAAGCGCGCCTTAGCGTACTTTTGTTGGCGCATCAGGCGCAAACAAAAGTACACTGGATTTTAGTAGATACGCGCGTAGCCGCACGTATCCGCTAAAATCCTGGATCGGCGCACGCAAGGCTGCCGATTTCGTGTAGCCGGCGCGCGCCAAGCCGCACAGCCTGCTGCCGTTCCCTCGGAGGGAACTTGCTTTCGCCCTTCCCTCACCTTCCCCTCCCTTCCTCTATCTAACCCACCCCCCCCGGCCCTATCTAGACCCCCCCCTTACCTTTGTCGGGGGATTTATGCCTCCCGGAGGGAGAAGTAAATCCCCGCGCGCCAGCGGGCCTCCAGCGCACCGAGACGGGACCTGGGGGCGGTTCCGGAGGGCGTGGCCACGCCCCCGGACCGCCCCAGCCCGAAACCACGCCCCCGGGCCCGCCCCCGGGCCCGCCCCCGAAACGCCACATCCTGCCCCGAAAACACCTCGCCGATCGGCCCCGCCCCGACACGCCCCCGACACACCCCCTCAAAAAACCCCGGGACTTACGCGAGTCCCCGGGGCTCTGCGCGCGCCGGTAGGCCTATGTAAAATAGGCGCACCGGCGCGCAAGGCCCTGCTCGCGTAAATCCAGGCAGATTTACGCGAGCAGGGCTCTTAAAATCCGCCCCAGAGAGTATTGTCCCTCGGGGCAACTTTCCTTGCAAGTTTCCTTGCAAATGTTTAGTTTCCTCTCAAAAGCATAAATTTGTATTTACTGACCCAGCACATCTAGGAGTTTTTCCAAGAGATAAATCCGGATAATAGTTGATCATATTATGTAATCACCAGTATAGAAGTTATAATATGGTAGACATTTAAATTTTGATCTTGACTCATTCACCTTTCTTTTTTCTGTTATTTGTCCCTCTTTTTAAAGAGGACTGTATTATGAATATGTTAATTTATTTTTGTGTAATTGATTTTTCTTTCTTTTGATTTATATGGAATCTTCATGATTTTCTATATTTACTTCATTCATTGTGAATGATTTAAATTTAATAAAAATTAAATTTAAAAAAAACCTAGACTAAACACAAATCCTTCCAAGAATTATTACTTTTTATTATCCATGACCAATATTGTCAGGTCACTGTGCCACAGTTGAAAAGCCAGCATCATACAAGTGACTGGTTCATGGTATCTGGACAACTGTATGATCTTTCGAAAAAAAAAACCTCCACTGTCATATTTTTTTCTCTCATCAGTGCTCATTAAAAATATGTGTATAGATGCCTTATTATGAGCAGAAAGTGAAATATATTGTCCTGAAAAAAATACATCAGTAGATTCTTTATTGATGCAGGTTTGTCTTATTTTTCAAAATTTCCTGCCAGTTATAAAACTGCTCAAGCAAACTCAGGATGCCAATCAATGATATTCTAATTTAGATAAAACATGTCTACATATGTTTAGAATAGTTTCAAATACAGACAAAAGACAAATCTTTATCTCTGAGGGCCTGATTCATCAAGGAGTTTTCCCCATAGACACAACATGAGAGAAGAGCCTCAGGCCCGTATATGATTTATTTCACTGTAATTTTTTTCCAAATAGCTGACAGCCTTTAACAACTTCATACTGTTCTTCATGAAGTTTTAGGATACTGCTGTCATACCTTTTTGTTGTCATTTTTCATCTTTCTTTAAATGTCTGGGATGTTTGTTAATTGTGTTTGTAAACTGAATATTTTATATTGCTTTTAATCTACCAAAGACAAGTATAAAAATAAATACTGACCAAAAATTATCTTAAGTCAATGTCTGCACAAGAAAACATTTATTCATTTTGCTTTTCTTATTTTTTTGTGTTTTTAAATTTTGTTATTTTTCGTTTCATTACATATGTGTGTAAAATGCATTTTATGCTTAAATGCGATTTTAAATACATAAAAATAGATATGTCAAATAACAAAAAAAATGCACATCCCTAAAACGTGATATTTGTGTACCCCTAGACCTCCCCAGAACAAATAATCAGGACCAACTCTAGGCTAACTGATACCCTGGGCAAAAACTGAAATTGGTGCCACCTTCCCACCACCCCTCACCCCCTTAACAGCAGATATGGTGCAGCACTCCCTCCTTCAGCAGTGGCAGTGATATGTGCACAGTATACTCATCTCTCCCCCCCCACCCTCACACATTCCTCACCCTCTGCCCTGCTCTCTTTCCCCCTGCTCACAGCACCCAGCATACTCTTCTCTTTCTTGCCGCTTTCCTGCTCAGAGGCATCCTTCACTTTTTCTTGCCTCCCCTACTCCTTCTCCCTGCATGCTATAGAAGCCTCCTTCCTACTCCACAGCGTGCCTATGTCTCATGCTTGCAGACATCATATGGAAGGCTACAGGAGGGAGGGGGCAGTGGAGCCCCTTTGGGCATGGCACCCTAAGTGACCACACAGGTCGCACACCCCAAAGGCTGGCCAAAAATTCACCAACTCCCACCACTATCTTCATTGTTGAAGAAGAAACCAATACAGTGATCCTAAATCCCTCAATCCCCTATACTTCCTTGCCCCTCTAGGCTTATCACCAGTTGGGGCCCTAAAGACATCCATGGCCCTTGGTGCCTGTCTCCCTATGTGTCCCTGACTCAGAGCAAAACCCCTAGACCCAACAGAAAGAGGGTCAATACCCATAGGCTTCCTATCCTATTTCCAAATATCCTCTTCCTTTCACTATGTGTGAACTGCCACTGCTGCACTGGAGATACAATTCCTTCTCTAGTGCATGCAAGCCAAGGAAGCAAGAAAGCTTGATGGGAGCACACATCCCTGGATCCTCTCTGCTGCCCAGCCTTGACTTCACTTTCTCTCCTAGTTCCATACACTGGCAAAACAAGCGGAGGCGATCCTTTCCTCCCACCACAATGTTCTCTATCCCTCTGGGAAACTGGTCATGGAAGCCAAAGAACCTGAAGTGAGACTGCGTCCCTTTAACTGGCCTGGTAGCTCATCCAGTTCTCTGCTGATCAGGTTATCCCCACACACCACCAATAACATTCAGCATCGCTATCTCTGGAGCACAAGGCTCCTTAATGTCACTGCCCCCCCCCCCCCCCCTTTGCCCAGAGCCTCCAAACCTTTCATAGCTCTGGGAAAAACAAAACACCCTTTTCTGGAAGCACAGATTGAACCTGCATCCCCCAGAGACTGACCTGAAGGTACCAATTTAACCATTGAAGCGATCTCCACATCACACAGAACACAATGAGCTTTACAGGACCTGGAAGCCATCTGAAAATCGAGTACCCTGGCAAAAAAGATCTGCCACCAAAAAGACATGGAAAAATCATCCTATGCTAACCACTGCAGAACAGTAAAAGGAGGAGATGCAAAGTGCATTCTACCCCTTAATTCATTTTGGCAGAATCATCTCTCTCCAGTCCCTATGCAATTGCCATCCAAATAGCATTGGGAATTCTGACACTGACTGATTTAAATCTCACAGGTGCCACGTTGGTGCCACATAGTGCCTTCCTTCTTTCCCCTTACTCCCAACATCTAGCATCCTATAAGGACTCAGAAGGAGGGTGGTGGTCAATAAGCAAGTACAACACCATGTTATTAACAGCAGCCATGGGACTCAGCCAGATTGCTCCCTATAACTTAACACTGGAGTGAAATGTAATTGCATTTTGAAAATCAATGAGAACAATATTTTAACATGAACTCATTCTATATATGCTGCATCAATAAACATAATATATTGTAAAAGAGTAAAATAATCATATTCATAAAGTTACTTGGTGACTATGTGGAACCTAGAAGTATGTCATTAGTATTATTACTGTCATAGAATGGCTGAGATTAGAGGGACAATTCAAACACTGATCACTTACAAATTTCAAACTGAGCTGGATTGCAATCTAGAAAAACTGAAATGTAGCGTATTTCTACCGACTGCTGAGGCTAAGGGAACAATTCAAAGCTGAAAGATCGATTTTAAAATGAGAGTGCATGCACTCATACATGCACATATTGGTGCGCGAGTGAGGTTAAGCTGGAATTTTTAATTGTGTGAACTTTTGCTCTTGTATGTTTTAAAATGCACCGTGCACATAAGTATGCTCCTAATGTTAAGAGGTTATTCGAGCACATTTAGCACATGTGTCTCTTGCACAGGACCTTGGCGGCTTTTACACACATTTGTCAGCAAATTTTAAAACATACTCGCACAAGGTATATTCCCAGTTGTCCAACTAGTCCACAGGTTGTCCAGTTAACAGTGAGGTCTTTCAGACTTCTCTAGTTTTTCATCCCTTTTACCCCCCAGTTGATACAGACCCCTCACCCTGTTCTATAAACCCTAAAACTCGAGATCTACAGCCTTGATCCTCATCAAGAGTAGCAGTAAAGTAATGTGGATATCTAGCCTACGCTCGCTGTGATTTTTGGTTTTAAAACTCGGAGTTACGCACGTAAGTCTTGGCCCCACCCCAGAATGGCCCGGCCCCGCTCCTTTCCCACCCCCTTATTCCTTACGTATGCACAGGTATGTACGTGTGTATTTTGCGGATTTTAAAAATCTGTATTGCTCACACATGGCCTACATATGCATGTCTGTGGGTATTTTTGCGTGAACAATGCTTTTAAAATCGACCTGTGAGTTTTTAGAAATGTCAAAAACAAGAATGGGTTTAAATCTAGAAGTCAGATAGTTATTTGATATGGGGCGCTTCTTGGTAAGCTGAGAGAAAAAGCTGGCTTTCCAGCAGTTGTATCGGTGATAGCTTTATGCATTAGTTCACCTCAAAGACCTGCACAATTAAAGGAAAATCTATTTTGTTGGCCTGCGATACTCTTCTTTGTAGATATTACGGGGCCGATGGAATAAAACCCATGGCGAAGCAGGTGCTTAGTTGTCAGTGCAGGTTTTTTTCACCGTGTGTGGCAAAAGCTGGCACCTTCGCAGGATGTAAAAAAAAAAATTATGCAAATGATTTGCACTCACAAATCCACACACAAAAGAAGAAATCTGCGCACATATGTGCATTAAAGCCCTATGTAATAAGCAGCTACATCCATGCTGATAATCCGCGCAGAAAATACACGCATTAAAGGAAATTATTGCAAGCACATCTCAGGTCTCCCTTTTTATAGGTGAAATTACTGATCCTGGAATATGAAAACTTGTTTTTCTAATTAATGGGTGATAATTCACACTGCATGGCAGTGATAATGGCAGGTCTTTGAATGAGCAGGAAAAGCAGCACCTGCAGTATTGGCTTTATTGGTAAACATGCAAAATCAGCATTGGCTGTATGGAGAGAGCAGGAAATTGTAGCACATTTTATTGGTTGTGTACAGAGACATGGCCTTCAAAGAGTGGCGATTGCTGTATGATTATGTCAGTAATCGCAGGACACTCCCCTATTCAGTGTAAAATTAGATCCTTACATTAGCCTAGTGTGGGTGCAGTTTGGAATTTGTGGGAGTAGGAGGTGTCCAGAGGCTAACAGCAAGATAGGAGTTTATTATTGCAGTTGCTGAGTGTTGGATTTTTTTGTGCTGTTTACTCATTGCTGTTTCCCCTTCCCCTCATCTCTTGTCTGTGATTGGGGCTTGGCAGTGCGTTGCTTTGTTATCCTCTTGTTGTCTGTGTTTTTGTCCCTCTAGGCAAGAAAGAGCAGAATGGAAGTTTGTGACTGCTCTGAGAATGTAGCATGACAGAGAAGGGGTGTCTGAGGGCGATGATGCACACGACAAATGGGTGAGTTGGGACAGGATTGATAGGAGGAATGTGGCATCTGACTCAGGTGAGTGTAGTCAGGGACGAGAGATGGGGCAGGAGGAGAGGGGTGCGCAAGAGTTGAGGTGCAGCTGGGGCTGGGAGTGGAGGGAAAAGAAGGCAGGTGGAGGAGATAGAGCAAAGGGAGGGGGAGGGGAGATGGGAGAGGATGTAGTGGTCAGGGAGGTAGGAAATCACAGCAGGCTGGTCCCAGTAACCAGGAGGAGAAGAGGTGGCAGAGGGAGGTACACTTTACAGAGGAAGAGAACGATCTGCTTGCCAAGAAAGTGTGTGAGAAATACAATGCACTGTCTGGGCAGAAGACTACCATATGATAACGAGAAAGATATGGGAGAGTATATCCAAAGATGTCAGCAGCCTGTTGGTGGCAAGCAGGTCAGTTGAACAATTAAAGCATTGTTGGCGTGACACCAGATTGGCTATAAAAGCCAAGGTAGACCAGATAGATAGATCCAAGCACCAGACAGGAAGGGGGCCACCAGGTCTGCTACCTCTGTTAGCAATGTACAGTTAACAGAGATAGAGGACCTGGTAAGGACTACTCTCCAAAGGGACATCATCACAGGGGTCCATACAGGAGAATCTGACACTGAGGCTGCAGACAGAGGCTGTTGGCATAGTGTAGAGATGGAAGAGCCTTCTGCAGAGGTTCATGTGGTAGAGGAAGCCGGAGAAAATTCAGCAAATGCAGAAGGATTGCAGGATGCATCACTAATGCTGTTCAGTGAGCCCATGGATTCCTTGCAAGAAGAGAATAATAATGTTGAGCTCAGTCTAACATGAGTGGAGACATTACCCAGCTCTGGGTGTGGTGGATCCCCTGTCGCCGAAGAGGCCTCTGCTGGCCATGAGGAAGGGCAAAATCTTGAAACTACATGCACCTCCATGGATGCCTTTGCGGAGCGCATGATGGCGGAACTCTTCGCTAGGCATGAGCAGATATAGGGCACAGTGACAACAGGATGGAGGGCTGAAAAGTCAGAGAGATTAAGCAGGTGCGCAAAGAATTAAGAAGATGCAAAGGCAGGCTAGAGAGCAAGAATCAAGATTATATGAAAGCAGCAATGCTGCAACCCAGGACCTATATGCAGCAATTAGGAAACTGAATGCTGCTTTGCTGGCCCAGCAAAACTCCTCCAGCGAAAGCTCACCCACCCAAAGAAACTCACCTCACAGAAGCAGAGGAAGAGGCAGAGGAGGTGATCAGGACAGCAAGCAGTAGATAAGCGAGTGCATGGTCTTAAATCAATGGCAGTTATATAAAGAATGTCAACATCATCGCTTGTCGCTGCTGTATGCGGAGATGGTCAAAGAGCTTCTGCACTTCCTTCTGGTGCTGATGGATCTCATGCCTGCAAGCCTTGTCACTTCACAGATGCCTCTCCCTCCCTGACTCTGCCTTTGCCTAGCCTGTCTTCATTCGTTGCTGCTGATGCAGATATGGGCATTGCGCTCTTACACCTTTCTCTCACATGCAATTCTCATTTCCTCACAGATGCCTCCATCCTCCTGAATTTTCTAATGCCTGGTCAGCTGTCATCCATCGCTCATCTCTTCTAAACATGTGAGTAGGAGCAGTTAAAACTTCAAGGGGTCTCATCCTTTCTGGGGCCCTTAGAGTCAGAAGATTATTGTGGAGACTGATCTGCTAACTTTTTTTTCCTCTCTTTTTTTCTCTCTTATGCAGGTTCTAAAAACATTGTTGCTCATCGCTACTGTACGTGGAGATGGTCATAGAGTTTCTGCAAAAACTCCCATCACTAATCCCCCTTCTTCTATTCCCCCCCCCCCCCCCAGTGCAGAAGCCCAACAAAATAAATGACACACACACACCTTTCCCAATCTATTTATTTTTTTTTAAATCTTAAAAGTTTTTATAAAAAATATATACAAAACAAAAATAAAGGACAGGGGTGAGATAAACTAAGTCGATAAACTATTTAAATGAAAATAAAAAGGGGCTGAGAGAGTAGGAAGGGCAGAGACAACAGATTTAGGGGTCTTGCTTGAACAGTCCTATGCGCCTAGCTAAGGCCAGCAGAACTCTTGTATATTCCTGCTGGGTCTCAGCTAGGAACATAATTGTAACAGAAGACCCCGAATTGCTGCCTGATTTGCTCTCAGCTCCTCCCCCAACATCTGGACGACCTGGCCAAATCGGTGCTGAGAACCCGGCTCATCGTCTGTAACCAGGCTGCAAGATGTTGATGGAAGAGCAAGAATGTAATGCGGGCCTACCTCGGGCAGCAAAGGCTGCCCAGTTTGTGCCTCTTCTTCCCTACTGGCCTGGTCAAAACAGGGAGGAGACCTTATGGGGGTGGGGGGAGGGTGCTGTGGCCCTGAGAGTGCCTCCTGAAGGTGGCGACCTGCCACTGCTGCTTCACCTCCAGATGGTGCCTGAGATGGGGAAGGAGCATCCTACTCCACCCCAGCGGTGGCAGCTGGTTTGGCAGGGCCTGGGGCTAGTGAGTCGCTGGCCTCCTGTTGCTCCTCCTGCTCTTCCTCCTCCTCCTTCTCCTTGTCCAGCGATGGGATGTCATCTGTGGAGAACATAAATATTGTGTCATGTCATGTACACCCAATCTATGAGAGGGTGCTTTACCAATGGAGATGTAGGGCATGGGAAAATCTAATAGGTATGTGGTCCCTAACCCATAGAAAATACCTTTAACATTCAGCTTACCAAAATAAATGAGCTGTTGTTTGATGTTGCCTTGCATATGCATTGGGTAGTGTTTTGCACTCAGTGACAGAGTTTGAAGCAATGGTTGGTGGTCTACATAGCAAGGCATCTAGGGCATAAGACTGTATTTGTGTTGGATATGGACTGTAAAAATTAGCATGCAAAGAAACATTATAGTGGTTGTGAAGAACCTGAGGATTTTTGTCAGCTGAAAGCAGAGACTGGCTGATGCAGAGCCAGGGTCGGTGCAAGGGGATTAGGTGCCCTAGGCGAGCCTTCTCCCTTGCGCCCCCCCCCCCGGTCTCGGCCCTGACTCCTACATCGTTCTTGATCACGCCCGACTGTGTAGTTTTCTGGATCGCAAGCAGGTTGGGCACTGCTGGCGGCCCGCCAAATCTCCACTCCTCTTTGCTGCCTCTTGTGGCCCCATATGGCTCACACCCAGTGGTGCACCAAGGGACTCCGGCGCCAGGGGGCCAATGCATTTGTGTGCCTCTCCAGCATCCACTCCTTAATCCATCTTGTACTAATGCTTAAGGTCACAGAAAATCAGTGGCATCTCTAGACAGAAGAATTTTTTTTTTGGGGGGGGGAGCCAAAATGACATTTCTTCATCACACCCACCTCTATAGCATGGATCCTGCTTTAAAATTGGTTACAAAAAAAAGCGTTAATAAAAAAGTCCAAAGGGTCTTCTGCGTAATTTTAAAAAGCTGGCCAGTTTCACACTTCTAGTAAAACTACTATAAAATTATTTGATAGCCTCATTCAACTAATTCTATATGGCTATGAGAGTGAAGTCTGGAATATATAGGAAGGGACAGAATGTCAATATAAATCCTGCACCTCCAGTTCTCTAACTCTGTGCATCCACTGAAATTCCCCCAAACAATGGAGCTTGGATGTTTCCCTTACAGCTCATCATACTAAAAGATATTTTCAAATTCTGGTGTCACCTCACAGTAACAGCAGCACAAACACCTTCCACTGCCAGGCACATTGTGAACTAACACAAAACCCCGCAAAAAAGACACTCAAAATCTATACTGCAATCCCATTGTAACATAACAGTAATAACACCAAGGACTCAAACAACAATAACCCTACCTGTGAAAAAGCAAGGGTAAATATTACACTGGGTCCTAAAATACCAATACACTACCTACTGGGGAAAAAAAACAAACCTGATTGCTATAGATCCCTATACAGACACTACATGCTAGCAGAATCTCTCAACACGGTCACACACACAGGGCAGAGACAGATTCTCACCAAATACAGAATACAAAATAAAGAAGCACAAATTAGACAAAAACTGAAATGGAAACTCCAAGAAGCCAGACTCTGAGTATTAACAATGGAAAAACAGAACCACCATTCCTCATAAAACAAATAAAATCAAGAAACATAAAGCATCAGTTATAATAGTAAAACCATACTAATAAAAGAATATTTTAAAACTACTGATAAATAGAATTTCTATTAATTAAAATCATATACATTTTTTACAATTTCCCAAACACCAATAAAATATTTCAAAACAGCACATATATCAAATAACATCCAATAATTAAAACTAATAAGGATTTTAAAAAGCCCCTGCTGTCCCCTTCTGTGGGAGCTCTTGATTTCCAGTCACCCTGATATTGTCGAGGATTAGGAGGTTATCCTCTCTCTCTCACACATACTCACATGTCCATTCTCTCTCACACATACACTGTCACATACATACACATTCATGCTCTTATATCCACCATAACCTCTCGCTCTCTCAGCACTGACACACTCTCAAGCTCTAAGACACTCTCTCCCCCTCCACACACCCCCACACACAAACTCTTACTCCCCTGGATTTTCTCATACACACTCATGCTCTCACACTCACTGGCTCCCTCACATACACACAAACACACACACCCAGGCAAGCTCCCAGTCATTCTCACACACACACACACACTGACCCCCAGGCAGGCTCCCATTCATTTTCACACCACTCCCTCCTCACCCCCCAGGCATGCATACATTCATTCTCACACACACAGACCCCCAGGCATTCACACGCACACACTAAAGGCAGACCCCCCTCTCTTTCTTTTGCCAGTAACCTCGGAACCTCTCTCATTCCTCTGCTGCTACTGTCACTGCTGCCGCATGGCTATTGGGGAGGCGCTGCTACTGACACTGAAGCCCATTCTGCTGCCTCCTATGTGCAGGCCCCGTGGGCTTCCACTTCCTCCATGCTGATCTTGTACATTGTGAGATCCATAGAGAAAGTGCTACTCCTGCACATTCCCAAAGATTCATGTGCCTATCACTAAAAAGTTTTGTTTTTTTTTAATCTTTGCTGTCTGATCTTAGTTTTCTAATCGGTTGGTCACAGGCTTTTTTTTTTTCCACCTTCCCTTTCTTATTTTTTTGCCAATTCCTTTTATATTGTCTCTCACTGGCACATTCTGTCTGACTCACACACCCAGGCTCTCTCTCACTCCCACATGCTGTCTTGCTCAAGCACAGGCTCTCACTGTCACATGCTGTCTCCCTCACACACACAGAGGCTCTTCACATGCTGTCTCTGCAAACATTCAGGTCCTCACTCCCACACACAGTCTCTCAACTCACTCTCACATACAATCTCTCAACTCATCTCATACACGCACACGTACACACTCTACAGACCCTCAGCCTCTCTCTCATCTCCGGGCCTCCTCTTCACGGGTCGCCTCAGGATGGGCTCTGCAGTGGCCCTGATCTTCTCGGGCAGCCTGCCGCAAAGTGGGATCCGCGACGGCCCTGCTACTGGGCCTCTTCCTCTTCTCGGGCCGCTGTGACTTGGGATTCACGGCAGCCCGTAAGCGTTGCTCCTCTTCTGCACGCGCTGATGCTCCTCCTCCTTCCTGCCTGAGCGGCTCCAGCAACGTTTTCTTCCGGGGCCGCGCAGGCAGGAAGGAGGAGTAGCACCTGCATATTTAAACGTGACTTTTTTCTTCGGGCCGTGGTGACTTGAGCTCCACCACGGCCCTGCCGATCTGCCTGATATGTGTTGCTGCTCGGCCGCCAGTGGGATGAGGTCCACTGGTGGCCGCATGAGCCTCCCTGCGCCCGGGGGCATTGGCTCCCCTCGGGATACCACTGCTTGCGGTGTCCCCTAATACTCGGCGCCCTAGGCCCAGGCCTAGTTCGCCTAGTGCTTCCACCGGCCCTGTGCAGAGCCAATGTGTGTATGCTGCTAGAAACAGGACCTATACAGACCAAATATGGCCTTGATGGCTAGAGAAAAATCTTACCACCAGCCCTGCCCCACCAAGCCCACAACTGGTCCAGCTACCTCCTCTTTTGTAGGCGCAACCACTGGGACTTCTTCTATAGATCCTCAATCTATAGGAAGGAAATGGATGAAAACTTGAAAGTGCACAAACTATAACAGTTGTCATACATCTTACTGGTGTCTGAAATGGGTAGCATGGTTCTTTTCTCTCCATTAATGTACCAAGAAGGGATGGAATGTCACTTGCACCAAAAGAGCACATGCAGAAGCAACCTCCATGATGGGCCCTAATAGCATTTGTCACTATTAAAATAACTATGCAGAGCAGGCAGTGGGAATACAAAGAGGGGACAGTTTTCTGGAGAATGAAGAACCATACAAAAGGCACTAATTATATATAATATCGGCTACATGTAAGGCCATAATTGGCCAAAATGTAAAATCTGAATAAATATTTTTGCAAGTATAGTGTTATATAAATCAAAATATGCTTTTTGATATAAATTGCATTATAGATTCAGTACTCTAGAGCCCCCACCCCCAGCCCCTTGAGCCCCCACTCAGGTGCAAAATACGCACCCCATGCACCTAGAGACCAACCCCAGGCTCTAAGTACCCACCTCCAGCCCCTACAAGCCCAATCCCAGACATTACTTGCCCCACGTGAGTGAGAGGCTCCTCTGTTGGAGGTCTTTCCAGGCTATTCTGCTCCTCCGTAGGTTGCACCTCACTCCAATGTGCTGGTGGAGGCATTGTGGCAACCCACCCATGAAGAACAGGAAGTTCTGCCTTTGTGGAAGTGTGTCTGAGCACATGCATGCGTGCATGTACGTACACATATATGCGCATAGATGCGGTCACACATATACGCTCAGACATAAGCGCAAATACATATGCATGCGCAACTGCATCGACACCCATATGTGCGCATCTTGCATAGCAAGTGTACATGCACACGCAAGATACCCAATAAACTCTTTGGTTCTTGCTCACCCATATAAAAGCATAACATTTCTTCCCTCCCCAAACCCCTCCCCCCCCCCCCCCCCAAATCACGGCCTCACTTATCACTCCAATGTCCTATTCCTCTTCTAGCCACTCATCTATTTCCCTTCCCACTTCTCCCTCTCCTTTTTCCAAAAGCATGGGGGGTTTGGGGAGGGGTTGAAAAGAAGCAGTAGAGATTAACAGCTGTGAAAAATGACAAGTGAAACCGAGCATGGGAGAGGGGAAAGAAAGCAATAATCCCTACGTATTCTCCTCTCCCCATTCCCCCTCCCTTCTTTCACCTCCTCTCACAAAGGATACCCTTCGATACCTCCCTTCTTTGGTCTCCCCCCTTTCCCCCGTCCTCCTCTAGAAAACAAACAATCATCTTTACATATTCCATCCCCCTTCCTACACCTCCTCTCACTAAGGATTCCCTTCGACAACCCCTTTCCTTGGACTTCCTCAACCACCTTTCCTCCCTCCTCTACCAAGTAATCAATGATCCTTACATATTCCCCACCCCCTCACCCTCTCACTAAGGACTCCTTCCGACAACCCCCCTTCTTAGTCTTCCCTTACCCCTTTTCCTCCATTCTCTCCCATGTAATCAATGATCCTTACATATCCACGCACATAGAATAGAGGCGTATAGCACGTGTGTAGCATACGCACATAATGTATGCACATGCGTGCACATGAAACCTATGAGGTAGGAGAAAGCTGTGCATGTAAAGGATTATCGATTGGTGGTAAAGGAAAGTGAAGACAGTGTCCCATGTATAAGAAAGCTTTACTGCCATGCCTTAGGTTCCCACCTCAGCACACTTACTTTTTAAGAGTACTTGTACCAGCTTTTATTTCACACTTACCCAACAACCAGTCTTCACCATATTTCCCTTCTGTGAAGTTCTGTGCCAGTGCTGACTGAGCCAGGATGAATGAGTCATGACTAGGGATGTGAATCATTTTTGAACGATTAAAATTATCGTAGGATAATTTTAAAATCGTCCTAAATCGTCAGAGTGCACAATACAATACAAATGCCCCCGATTTATCGTCATAAATCGTCCTAAATCGTTAAATAGGGCACGGGAATTATTTGGGGGAGGGCGGGAAAACCGGCACACCAAAACAACCCCTAAACCCACCCCGACCCTTTAAAACCAATTCCTTACCCTCCCCCACCCTCCCGAACCCCCCCAAAATGTTAAATTACCTGGTGGTCCAATGGGGGGGGGTCCCGGCGTGATCTCCCGCTCTCGGGCCATCAGCGCCATTTTGGCTGCCACTAATTAAAATGGCGCAGATGGCCCGATAAAAAAAAAAAACCACCTGACCCTTTAAATCGACCCCCCTTAGCCTCCCCCACCCTCCCGACCCCCCCAAAACCTTTTAACATTACCTGGTGGTCCAGGGGGGCCTCGGGGGACGATTTCCCGTTCCCAGGCATCAGCTGCGCTAAAAAAAAAATGGCGCCGATGCCCCTTTGCCCTTACCATGTGACAGGGTATCCGTGCCATTGGCCGGCCCCTGTCACATGGTAGGAGCACTGGATGGCCGGCGCCATCTTTAAAGATGGCGCCGGCCATCATTACTCATCAGCCCCTATTATAGAATATAGTATAATAGGGGCTGATGAGTAAAGATGGCTGATGAGTAAAGATGGCACCGGCCTTCCAGTGCTCCTACCATGTGACAGGGGCCGGCCAATGGCACGGATACCCTGTCACATGGTAAGAGCAAAGGGGCATCGGCGCCATTTGTTTTAGCACAGCTGATGCCTGGGAACGGGAAATCATCCCCCGAGGACCCCTGGACCACCAGGTAGTGTTAAAAGGTTTTGGGGGGGGTCGGGAGGGTGGGGGAGGCTAAGGGGGGTCGATTTAAAGGGTCAGGTGGGGTTTTTTTTTAGCGGCGTGGGCCTCCCTAAAAAATAAATTAGCGATGTGAATTGGAATCGGAAACGATTCCAATTCACATATCTTAACAATCAGATTCCCCCTCCCCCCCAGCCGAATCTGATCGTTAAGACGATCTGGCACACGATTCACATTTCTGGTCATGACTGGTGCAAAGGTGGGCAGACTTCATGTATCACATAGATAGGGGAGATGCCAGCTATCTTGGTACATGTGGATACCAATGATATAGGAAAGTGCAGGAGGGAGGTTCTGGAAGCCAAATATTTATTTATTTATTTATAGGCTTTTCTTTGCCGACATTCGTAAGGAACATCATGCCGGCTTACATTGAACTGAAAAGGAGGAAAATACAATGAACAGAATAACATATCCTAGTTAAAGCAATTGGTGTAAAATATGAGTATGGAAAAACATTATATGATTATATATAATAACATAAAAAGAACTGATAGGGAGAGTAGAAAAGGTAGAAAGAGAATGACTTTGTACAATCTATACAACTTTATCTTTATCATTGTGTACGTAAAACAGGGGTTACAAATGTGCAGACTATTCCAGGGGGAGAGGGTAAGGGGCACTGATGGAAAGGGGAGGAGAGGAAGGGGTATGGGGCACAGGAGGAAAGGGGAGGAGGGGGAAGGGCTGGCAGTGGAAAGTCTTAGAAAAAGGTCCATTTAGGCGAGGTCTACGTAATAATTGTGTCAGGGTATGCCTGCTTAAAGAGCCATGTTTTGACTCCTTTTTTGAATTTGTTGAGTGACGGCTCTATTCGGAGGGAGGGGGGGAGGAAGTTCCAGAGGTAGGTGCTAGCTATGGAGAAGGCCCTTTCTCTGGTGAGGGACAGAGATTTATTTTATTTATTTAGCATTTTTCTATACCGAGCTTCATGGTTAAATACCATATCAGATCGGTTTACATCGAACGGGGGATAGAGAACTTGTAACAAAAAGGAACAGCAAATTATAATCAGAAGGAGAGCAAAAGTTACATTAAACAAGTACTATAAACTTGGAGGCTTTACAGCTTGGAAGTAAATAGAATAAAAGCCCGAGGAGGGCAATAACTTAAACACAAGAAGTCATAAAGAGCTCGAGGTATTAGGATAAGAGGCAACTCAAGGAGTAGCATGGTTCCATAGCTCGTGAACAGGTTGATTGTCTATTGTGTGTCTGAAGGATCCGAGAAGGCTTGTCAGAACAGCCAAGTCTTAAGTTTTTTCTTGAATGTTAGTAGGCATGGTTCCAACCTGAGGTCTGCGGGGAGGCTATTCCAGATGTTTGGACATGCTAAAGAGAAAGCTCGGACCCTGGTCGAGATGAGGCGAATGGCTTTGGTTGGAGGGGATTGTAGCGCTCCTTTGTGGATTTCTCTAATCGGTCTGTTGGAAGTATGGAGTTGAAGAGGGATTTCAAGGTCAAGATGAAGATGGTTATGGATGGACTTGTGTATCAGGGTGAGAGATTTGTGAAGGTCTCTGTGGTAGACTGGTAACCAGTGTAGGTTTCGGAGAGTGGGAGTAATATGTTCTCTCCGGTTGATGCGCAGCCTTCAGGGAAAGAATGTGTAGAGTACCTGCATGAGCACTTCTTGTGGGGTGGTTGGAAGTGCGGAAGCGAGGCATTTCTTCCAGCCAGGTGTGATTGAGTTTGTATAATGAGCAATGAAGAATGGTCAGTGTTTTGTATTGTGAGCGGAAGGAGATAGGCAGCCAGTGCAGGTCTTTTAAAATTGGAGTAATGTATTCTGTTTTGTGAGTGTTTGTTGTGATTCTGGCCAAGGAGTTTTGGAGGATCTGGAGTGGCTTGATTGTGGTAGCAGGAAGGCCGAGTAGAAGGGCGTTACAATAGTCCAGTTTCGAAAGCATAGTAGTCTGGACTACAGTTCGGAAATCGTTAGTGTGGAGCAGAGGTAATATAGATATATATTAGAATTTTAGGTAGGTATAGATATAAATATAGAATATATATTAGATATATATTAGAATTAGATTAGAATTAGATATATATTAAATATAGATATATATTAGAATTTTAGGTAGGTACAGATATAAATATAGAATTTTAGGTAGAAAATTGAAATCCAGAACCTCCAGAGTCGCATTCTCAGAAATGCTCACCATTCCATGTGCAGAACCCCAGAAGCAGGCAGAGCTCCAGTGTCTCGATGCATGAATGAGTTTAGCTCAAGTATGGATATTGTTTAAAAATACCATCTTGGAAGCCCAGACCAGATGTACTCCACACATTAGAAAAGATGGAAGGAAGGTAAATAATTATCAGCATGGTTAAAATGTGAGGTGAGAAAGGCTATAATATCTAAAAGAACATCTTTCAAGAAGTGGAAAAGGGATCCAAATGAAGAAAACAGGAAACAGCAAAAGCACTAGCAAGTCAGATGCAAATCACTGATAAGGAAGGCAAAGAGAATTTGAAAAGAAGCTTGCCATGGAAGCAAAAACTCAAATTAAAAACTTTTTCAGGTACATTTGAGGTAAAATGCCGGCAAAAGAGTCAGTTAGAGCATTAGATGATCAAGGGGTAAAAAGGGCAAAGGGGGCACTTAGGGATGACAAAGCCATAGCAGAGTGACTAATGCCAACATTTTCAAAGGCCCGTGAGCATAAAATATGGGGTTTATGAGCATGGTTGGGCCTTGCGCGCATCGTGCACATTTTAAAACAGGCCTGGCCATACCCGTAAACCCTGATTCATGCACAAATGCCAGGCCTCTCCAGGGGTGTGGGTGAGGCAGGGGAGGGGCCGGGTCAGCGCCATTGCATGCTGTCCTGGGTAAGCGCACGCCGGCAGCCAGCTGGCACGCGTAACTTGCTTCTGCTCCAAATAAATAAAATTGGGGTAGCTAGGTAGGTGTTAGGGGTCGGGGTGGAGAGGGAAAGGGAAAGGGGAAGGAAGGTTAGGCAGGGGGTTAGGGAAGTTCCCTCCCAGTCCGCTCCTTAATTGGACTGGGAGGGAACTTCCCTTAATTGGAGCAGACTGGGAGGGAACTGGGGGAAGCCCGATTACATCGCACGCATATTTAGGGAAAATTCATCCCCCTACACGTCGCCCGCACATGCGAGCGCGGATTTTAAAATCTGGCGCGTTTGTGTGCGCATGTTATAAAATCGGTACGTCCATGGGCACGCAACAGGAGCCACGTGCACATGGACTCGTGCACGCTGTTTTTAAAATTGACCCTAAATGAATTCTTTGCTTTGATATTTGCTGAAGAAGATATAAGAGATATACCCATGCCAGAAATGATATTCTGGGACCATTGCTTTTTAATATATTTATAAATGACCTGGAAATGGGAACAACAAGTGAGGTGATCAAATTTGCCGATGACACAAAATTATTCAAAGTTGTTAAATCGCAAGAGGATTGTGAGAAATTGCAAGAGGACATTGCAAAACTGGGAGACTGGGCATACAATTAGCAAATGAAATTTAATGTAGACAAATGCAAACTGATGCATGAAGGGAAGAGTAACCCAAAATATAGCTCCATAAAGCAAGGTTCCACATTAGGAGTCACTACTCAGGAAAAGGATCTAGGTGTCATTGTTGAAAATATGTTGAAATGTTCTGCTCATTATGCAGCAGCAGCCAAGAAATCAAATAGAATGCTAGGGATTATTAGGAAAAGAATGAAGAATAAAACAGAGAATATTATAATGCCTCTGTATCGTTCCATGGTGCAACCTCATCATGAGTATTGTGTGCAGTTCTGGTCATCACATCTCAAAAAAGATATAGCAGAAAAATGATAAAGAGGTTAGGACTCTTCAGCTTAGAGAAGAGATGGCTGAGGGGAGATATGATAGAGGTCTATAAAACAATGAGTGGAATGGAATACGTAAACGTTAATCAGTTGTTTACTCTTTTGAAAAATACAAAGAACAGGGGATACTTGGATTTTCAGAAGGCATTTGACAAAGTTCCTCATGAGAGGCTTCTAGGAAAAGTAAAAAGTCATGGGATAGGTGGCGATGTCCTTTTGTGGATTGCAAACTGGCTAAAAGACAAGAAACAGAGAGTAGGATTAAATGGACAATTTTCTCAGTGGAAAGGAGTGGACAGTGGAGTGCCTCAGGGATCTGTATTGGGACCCTTACCTTTCAATATATTTATAAATGATCTGGAAAGAAATACGACGAGTGAGATAATCAAATTTGCAGATGACACAAAATTGTTCAGAGTAGTTAAATCACAAGCAGATTGTGATAAATTGCAGGAAGACCTTGTGAGACTGGAAAATTGGGCATCCAAATGGCAGATGAAATTTAATGTGGATAAGTGCAAGGTGATGCATATAGGGAAAAATAACCCATGCTATAATTACACAATGTTGGGTTCCATATTAGGTGCTACAACCCAAGAAAGAGATCTAGGTGTCATAGTGGATAACACATTGAAATCGTCGGTTCAGTGTGCTGCGGCAGTCAAAAAAAGCAAACAGAATTTGGGGAATTATTAGAAAGGGAATGGTGAATAAAACGGATAATGTCATAATGCCATGAGAGTCGATTAAATCAAATTGATGAAAATGGTAAGGTAATGAATACTCAGATAACATCGTTACAAGTAGGTAATAGCTCTTTTGTTAAAGATAGCTTAATAATACATCGTCATTTAGAAATGTTAGAGAATGAAAATTGTATCTGAAATTTAAGGTTTCTTAAATTCCCGATATCTAGATTGTTATCCTCCCTTGAATTATTGAAGAAATATTTGATAGAAATCTTGTCTATTTCTATGATAGATGAAAAAAGTATTTCTAAAATGTACTATATACCAAAGTCAAGGATTCAATCTCAAGAAGGAGTGGAAGAATTAGACATAGTACAACGGGAATCATCAAATTTGACATCCTTTTAAGATGCCTCTGTGGACGATATCCCTAGTAGAGCTTAATTTTACAAAAATTCTTTAGAAATAAAGATTTTCTCTTTTGTGGACATAATGTCCAAATTTTTCCTGACGTAGCCCGTAGCACGCAGCTACGGCAGAAGCAATTTTTGACACTGAAGCCAAGGGTTTTGGCCCTGGGTGTTAGCTTTGTGGACCCTTGGGCCGATCGGAACCGTAGGATAGTATGCTGTGCGGGTTCGCCGCTGAGGTCCCGACCGGGAGGCGGCAGAGACAGACTCGTAGATGGCCGGAGGAAGAAGCACGGGGCCCTATGGGACCAAGGGTTCAGGAGAGGAATGAGGTGAAAGTCAGACTGGCCTGGCGGTAAGAGATCTTCGCCCTGGAAGCCGGTACTCCCCCGAGAGGAGCTCGTAAGAGTCCGGCCACTGGGACTTAGGAGATTCACCCTGGAAGCCGGTGTCCCCCCAGGAGGAGCCCGTAGGGACCCGGCCGCTGGGACTTAGAAGGGTCCTCGGAGATGGAGTTCGTGGGTCGTACCTTACCAGGCCAGAGTCAGGCGCCAGAGAATCACCGTCAGCCAATCCGAGTCAGGAACCAGGGGAATCACTGTCAGACAATCCGAGTCAGGAACCAGAGAATCACCGTCAGACAATCCGAGTCAGGAACCAAAGAAGCAAAAGAGGAAACAGGAACTCCGCAACTGGAACAGGAACAACCTGGGAACCTCGTTGCAAGGCAGGGAGATCCTGGACTGCAGGGCTTAAGTAGCCCTGCAGCGTGTGACGTCATCCAGGGGAGGATCCGGACTTTCCCGCGCTGGTCCCTTTAAATGAAGGGCAGGAACGCGCGCGCGCGTCTAGGGGGCGGAGCCAGCCGCAGGGGAACGCCGGCGAAGAAGAGGAAGCCGGAGTGTGGTGCCCGAGGGCCCTGCAGGCCCGAGTGACGTCGGCACGCGACGGGGATGCTGCGCCCGAGGTCCCCGCAGCCCGAGGAGAGGGGAGCCCGAGGCGGAACCGCGGCAGGGTGAGCGCCGGTCCCGGGGCCGTCCCGGGACCGCAACACTGGGGGCGACTTTTTACCTGAGATTCCTGTGTAAATACCTGATTATCTTACAGAAAAATAAATTTATTTTCCAAGAGCCCACCCATCTGGAGATATTCTTGACTGATAAGGAACAGGGTTGAGGTAAAAGACTGCAAATAAAAAGAATAAAAGTCTCATTTTTTAGTATAAGTATACTAATTCGATTAAGTAATTTTGGTTATTTTTCTTTGTATATCCTCCCATTATTGGGGACTATATATCTGATGTACAGAAATGTATCACTGAGTAGTAATTCCTATTTGTTTCTAGTATTAAAGATTAATTTCTTGATTTTTGCAAATGTAATAAGAATTTGTTGAAAATCTGAATAAAATATAAATCTCCAAGAATTAAATCAATGAATGTTTTGATGGCTGGATCGATGTTACCCGGAGGAAGCCACTGAGATTTAGGTGCTACAACTGAGAGATCACAATTTGTTTCATGTTGTGCAAAATATAATGGGGTGTGTTAAGAATTCAAGGCTTCAGACCTCAGTAATATCAACGATGATTCTTAAGATAAGTCACATTGGGCCTCTTTTTCTAAAGTATCGCAGACCTGCGATACTTTAGGTAATGAGGGGCAGGGGGCCGAAGGGGGGGGGCGGTCCTGTGCTAACCAGCAACGATCGCACCGCCGTGGTGCGATCGCTGCCGGTTTCGCACCCAATAGTGCCACCATAGAAGGTGTAGCAATTGGGCGCGAAATAGGACGCGAAAACGCCCTTACCTTTTCGTCGTCCGCGGTGTCTTCATGGAGTTGGTCCCGGTGACGCCCCGACTCCTCCTCTTCCGGGGCCGACTCCGCCCCCATCTTGGTATCGCATGCGATAAGGGACTTTTCGCGTGCAAAACGTCCCTTATCGCGTGCGATCCATCTGGTAAATGACCCCCATTAATTGTAAATGAAAAAATCAGCGATGATTCTTAAGATAAGTCACTTTAATTGCAAATGAAAAAATCTTAAAAAATACATACATCATTATGGACATTGACCGATGATTAAAAATAAGGTGGAGTCATACAGCAGACTTGCTCCCACGATGAAGCCTCTTATGACTGGTCAATTCTAAAAGAAAGTGTCTTAGTCATATATTACATGCACCTTTTGGCATCCCTAATATATGACATCCCTAATATATCAGGTAACATAAAAATAATAGTTGCCTTCTCAATTTTCTTTTCCCTGAATTGTTTCTCAAATGGAAGATGATGCCAGAGACAGAACTAGTTTTGGTATTTACCTGATTTTTAAATCATACCACCCAAATCCACAGTAGCACATTTTTCTTGTGAATCCTTGTGTATCCAAATGTTGCAGGAAAGGAAAATCAAGCAAATATTGAAAGCATAGTTGTCTGTTGTATTATTATTTCTCAACTAGTATGCCATGAACATACTGTCAGAACTGATCAAATGTGCCACAAAAAAAAGTCATCACTGCGAGATGCTCAGATCCAGACTAAGTACTGTGCAGCAACAAGAGACTCCGCACATACCTCTCCTTCCAGAATGTGGAATTTATGGGCTGCATGCAGAGCACAGATAACTGGGCCTTGCTTTGTGCTGAACACAGCATCTCCTCCTTCCTTCTGAGCCTTCTCCTTTGAGTCTTTCCAGCCTCTATCTTATCCCCTGACTGAGTGAGATGGGTGGCAGCATGCATTGAGCATCAGATGTGACTCATTCTGAATTTATTTATTTATTTACTTATTTATTTAGTTATCGAGTATACATACCGTTGTTCGGTTTTGCCATCACAACGGTTTACAATTTTCGATGGAATAGGGAATGTTAGTGGGTTAGCATATACAATATGGGGCAGATTTTCAAAGGGGTATGAGTGTAAGATACGCGCGTACCCCCCGAAAACCTGCCCCAGGTTCCCCCTGCGTGTGCCGAGCCTATGTTGAATAGGCTTGGCAGTGCGCGCAAGCCCCAGGACGCGCGTAAGTCCCGGGGCTTTCCTGGGGGGCGTGTCGGGGACGTGTCGGGGAGTGTGTCGCGGCGGTGCGTCATTCGGGGGCGGGGTCGCGGGCGTGGTTCCGGCCCGGGGGCATTTCAGGGCGTGGCCGAGGCCTCCGAAACAACTCCCAGGCCGGGGAATCTCGCGCCGGCCGGCTGGCCAGCGTGTGCGAGTTATGCCTGCCTCTGGCAGGCGTAACTTTTAAAACAAAGGTAGGGGGGGTTAGATAGGGCTGGGGGGGTGGGTTAGGTAGAGGAAGGGAGGGGAAGGTGCAGGGAGGTGGAAGGAAAGTTCCCTCCGAGGCCGCTCCAATTTCGGAGCGGCCTCGGAGGGAGCAGAGGCAGGCTGCGCGGCTCGGCGCGCGCAGGCTGCTGATTTTGGGCAGCCTTGCACACGCCGACCCCGGATTTTAAAGGAAATGTGCAGCTACGCGCATATCTATTAAAATCCGGCGTACTTTTATAAAATCTACCCCTATGGGTTGATTCAGTCCTGGACTTTCCATGTTACATACACAGAGAATGCTGGGAGATAGGTACCAGTATCCCCAATATTGGGCAAACTCCTTCACTGTGATATAGGAGGGCTAATATATGTTATTTGGTACCTTCTATTATTTTAAAAAGTTAGCTTCTGCCAGTGGAGGAGTTCTGGTAGCCACATGTGGCAGCCAAGGTAATTGAGCTGGCTGCCCACACTACATGGATTTGTACCTCATCTAGAGGGAGCTGTAGTCGGATGTTGGGAGGTCTATTCATGGTGAGAAACCTAAGTGATGAGATAGGGAAGGAGTCCATGTAGGATAGATAGATAGATAGATAGATAGATAGATAGATAGATAGATAGATAGATAGATAGATAGATAGATGGTAGCTGTCACATGCCATGTCAATTAGTTATTTAAGTTCATATTATAGAGTTTTACGTGGATGGGTTTTTTTGCCAGCGATGATTACAACATTTCAGTCTGCATATATAGCAGTGCTATACAATGATATGAAGGCAAGATAACCACAGAGGGAGTGGTATGAACTGATTTTAACATCCATGTTAAGATTTAAAATTTTGGATTAGTTAAATAATTTATTATTATGAAAAGAAAAGGGTTGAAGCAGCGGTACCCAGGTTACGTTTTGCCTCTCAGGCTGTTTCTTATAGGCACTGGTCTATCTTCCCGGTGAGGTTGATGAGTACCTCTAGTGTGGTAGGCAACTCCCAAGCAGTGAGTTCATCTTTAAACTGTGGTGCAAGGCCTTCCAAGGAAATGTGAGAAAACCAGCTCCATGCCATTTCAGTTCTGTTGTCAGAGTCCTAAAGGGAATTGTGCACTTGGCAAGGGTGCTGAAACCCTGGCAGAGATGCAATAGATTGGAGCCCATTGTGGCCATCTGGCCTGGCTCTTCAAAGATGGTCCAGAACTTGTCCATTAATTGTTGTAGGTTATACAGCAGACAATCAGTATGCTCCCAGAGGAGAGAGGCTCATGCTAGAGCTCTCCCATCCAATAATGAGAGAATGTAGGTGGTTTTCATCAAATCATCAGGGAATAATGGTGCTTGCAGGGTAAAGTGCCTCTGGCACTGGTTCAGAAAACCTCGGCATTGCTTAGGAGCCCCAGTGTACCAGAGCGGGGCCAGTAGTTGCGGTATAGGATGGTCAGTGAATGATGGTGGTGCTGGTGCTGTTACTGGTGGAGACGGGGTGATGGGTACAGTCAAGGTGTCCAAAAGTGCAGTGAGACGATTCCTGTCAGTGACTAGGAGTTCCAAGGCAGTCTGTAGTGCCTGCAATTTCTGTGCTAGGCCAGGAATGGCCTTTAACATGAACAGGTCTGCAGGGTCCATGGCCTCAGCAATCTGTTGCGGGTGTGGACCCTAAGTTAGAGGTGGAATTGTCGCAACCTGCAGGGTGGAGCTATGCAGGTCCCCACCATTGGCTGATGGAGTTGGGATGAGGCAAAAGCCCAACTGAGGCTTCACCTATACCAGCTCACATACCCCTTAAGTTGAGCCCTTGGGTGCTGGAGCTGGCAGGACTTAGGCAGGGGCCTCTGCTGATGAGCCGAAGATCCATGGAGTTGGTGAGGTTGCAGGCCAGGGTCTGGGAAAGGCAGAGTTCAGGTGTAATCGAGAATCAGGCAGTGGTCAGTGGCAAGCGGAGTTCAGACATAGTCAAGAATCAGGCAGTGGTCAGTGGCAGGCAGAGTTCAAGCAGAGTCCAAAGGCAGGCATGAAGTCAAAACCAGAGATCCGTCCAAGGGAAGGCGGCACAAATAGGCAGGCAGGGAGACAAGTAACAGCTCAGGTGAGCAGGCAAGAAGAAAGAGAATGCTGAAGAACTGAAGACTGACCATGATGAAGACGACTGGAATAGAAGACAAAGGAGGCCAGGAACTGATGAGACGAAGACCAGGGACTGAAGAAATTGTTAAGCTCTACTCCTCAAGAAGGGAGGAGTTAGCAATCTGTTATAAATCAGCTCCCATGGAGGGAGGAGTTAGCAATCCGTTAGGGTTCTCCGTGAGGAGTTAGCAGTCTGTTATGAAACGGCTCCTGTAGAGGGAGGAGTTAACAATCTGTTACGAATCGACTCCTCAGGTAGGAGGAGTTAGCAATCTGTTATGCTCAGCTCCTGTAGAGGGAGTAGTTAACAAACTGTTAAGGTATAGACTGCGGAGTAGCAATCTGTTATGAATCTGTAGCTGAAGACTCCTGATGGGAAGGAGTAGCAATCTGTTACCAACGGAGTGCTTGGAGAGGGCACCCAGCTTGTAGAGGAATGTAGATAGGTGGCTCCTTGGGCCGATGGCAGATGACTGCGCCCCCAGGAGGATATCCTGAGAGGGACCACCAGCTAGGCTTGGATATGGAGACAGACACAGATAGTTCTTTTATTAGACAGGTTAGTAGAACCACCAGAGGTGGCAGTAGTGAGCTGATATGCCCGGCAGGGCTGAAGTCCCTCAGGTACTGGAACAGCGATCCCAGGATTGCTGAGCTGTAGAGAAACTATAGATAGTGAGTAGACAGGGTATGCTGTGTTCATAGCCAGAACTGGATGACAAAACTCACATAAGATCTTAAGGAAGCTCAGTAGCTGGAAAGGGTTAAGCCCTCGAGGAGCGAGTACCTGGTTCCTGGGAAAGCTCTGAGAGAGCAATGGTAACTCACAAATGTCTGTATCTGTGATAGCTTCCAGGCAGTAGAGAATCTTCAGCGTATTCAGGAACATGGGCCCTTGAGGAGCAAGTACCGGTTCCTATCTGCAATCTGAAATATAGAAAAGAGAGCGAGGCCCCCGAGGAGCGGGTACCCTTGGTAAGTCCGAGGAGGCAGAGTAGCTTGGGAGAAAAGCCGAAGCAATCCCCAGCAATCCCCTTGCTAACTCGATTCGTTAGCGAATATTGAGACCTTTTATATTGGAAGCGGATGACGTCATCCCAGGGGAATGCCCCCGAGGTTCGTGGCCTTGCTGGTACATCAATCGGAGCGCTCGCGCACGCGCGCCCTACGTCATCAGGCAACATGGCGGATCCGCAGCGTCATACCGGTCTGGGGACGCCGGAGGGAGACGGCAAGAAGACACCGCGGCAGCTGACCGTCCGTCAGACTCGGAGGGAGTCGCAACAGAGGTAAAGAGGGCGGAGTGAGGGCGTCGAGCAGCAACGGATGCAACAGAAATGAAGACCAGGAACGCAGGCAGGGAATGTATCTAGCATGAGAGCATTATGGCTAGGCTTGCACAATGTTATGGTGGTTTGCATGCATGCATGACCCCCTTAGATTGTAACCCCTCTGGGGATAAAGAAATACCTACAGTACCTGAATATAATCCACTTTAAAGTGCAAAAAGCAGAATCAAAATAAATAAATAAACATCTCTTTCTCTCTCTCTAGAATATGCAGGCAGTAGCCTTCTCCTTAAGCCCACATAGCATCTTCCACACACACAAGCTCTCTTACACATACTTTTGCTCACAAGCATTCATTCTCTCTCTTCCTGGAATGTGCAGGGTGCAGGCAACAGCATCCTCATTTCTTTGGCATTAAGCCCAGCCAATGGGGCGGCTTGCTGTCTTCTACCACATGAGCTGGATGCAGCTGTGTCCTCTCTTCATCACACGGGTCGGGCCAACATGATAGCCTCCACTTAAGTTCAGCTGCAGGCTCAGCTGCCTTTTTCTGACTGTGAAAGAGTAGGGATCCAGCAGAATACAGGCGGCCTTGACTCCCTTTGACTTCCCCTGATCCAGAGCAGAGCAGCGCAGCACAGTAACGACTGATGATGCGGTGTTGCAACAGCAACCTGCTGACAAAGTAAATTAGAACTGAAAAATAAAATTTAGTGCAGCTGCTGAGATTCAGGGCACTGATCTTTAGATTTGGGGCATGGGCCCCGTGTGCCTGGTACTAACAATGCCCGTGCTTTAACTTTTGGGTAACTGGCATCTAGATGATCAGATTAAGAAAAAAGGCAAGTGACTTACAGAAAAGGGGGTAGGGATTTATGCCCAAAGCACTCTGCAGAAAATGACTGGTTTGGTGTTGGTTTAAGGATTGGCACTTCATTTTCTGTGTCCTTTATTTCGTAATTTTACTGGCTTGATGTTGCAGGGTATATACAGCAAATGCAGACTGAAAAATAAAAATCAGGGTCAGGCTTAGCCTAGGTGGCACCCTGTCCTAGGAGAGGGATTGGTATGTAGCCATGAGGATATCCTAGCTGAAGATCTGAAGAGCAGTTGAAAAATATGGGGTTGCCACCTGGGGGACTGTGGCTGCACTCTGTACAGCTGCACCAGTCACAAGACCCTAAGGCTGGCCCTGCTAAAAATACAGACTTGCAAGAATAGATTAGTTCTGCAAGGCAGACTTCTATAAAAGAGAATCAACAAATGATATTTGTTGTAAAGAATTATTTCAGTCCCTATAAAAGCAATACCAATAAATCCTAGACAGAGAATTGTGTTAGTTCCTTTCAGTCAAACTAGTAGACTGAACTCCAAATGATTTTAAATAATTCTCTTTTGGGCCATATCTGTCCTGTAGATGAGTGTTTCCCAATTTTTTCACACTCAGGGTATACATAAGTTAACAAAAATGTGTGTCACACTAGCCTTTAGGGAGTAGGCAGGTAACACATAGAGATGACTCATATGACCAAAAAAAGAGCCAGAGAAGCACTGAAAGCTCCACCAGATCCTCTTTTGAATTTAGAAAAAAAGAGAGCAAAGTCATACATGGACCATTCCAATGGGGCTTTTGAAATTAACTTACATGCGTGTGACACAGCAGGAGGTTGTGGTGGCTCCCCTGCACCATGAGTTTTAAATGGATGAGGCTTCATATATTTATTAGGGATAGGCTGTTATGGTTTTGAGGTGTTTGAGTGGATTCTTGGGTACTGTGGAAGATGACCATGCCCCGGGGAGGAGCCCCGTGGGGAGCCACAGTACTGGGCTAGACTTAGGACGCACAAACACAGAGTTTTGTCTTTTATTGTACAGCTGATGTATACCACCAAAGGTGGCAGTAGTGAGGTGATCCAGAGGTAGCAGTCCAGGGACCTCGGCAGAGGGAACCCGTCTCACCAGGATGGTATAGGGAGATCCAGGTGTAGGTTTCCCAGCACGGCAGAGCTGTAGATGAGACAGACTGAGAGTTAGATTACTCACTAGATGGTAGCTGTAAGGTTGACGATTCCACCAGGCAGAAGTAGATGGTTACAGGCACCGAAGCAGGGAGAGCAAGGCACCTGAAAGAAAGCAAAGGTCCCCCGAAGAGCAGGTACCCCAGGTTAGAGAATTACCCCGAAGGGCTCAGGGCCGGTGCAAGGGTATTAGGCGCCCTAGGCGAAACGTCAGCTATGCCGCCCCCCCCCCCCCCGCACACAATGTGATATGTAAAATCGAACACCGATATATAAAAGTAAATAAATAAATAAAATAAATTTATAACAGAACACTTATTTGACATTTTTATGCCATGTAAACCATTGAGATGATTTGTCTTATCGACGGTATAAAAACTCTTTTATAAATAAATAAATAAATAAAATAAACATAAACCAAAGCTATACTTGTTGCTCAAACAAAAAAAGCAGACACATCACATAATATTAAATAATTAAAATGGCAGTCAATCAAGAAAAATAAACTTAAAAAGCCATCTTTACTTACCCCCTCCAGCAGCTCTCTTACTCCTCTTCCATGCAGGCTGTAGTACACACCAGAAGCAGCAGTAGTGGCTAAGCTCTATACTCATGGTCCTCTTCCTTAAGGCCCATGTCTCTCACACACACACCATATCAGTCATGCCCCCATGACCAGTTTCTGTCTCTCACACACCAATCATCTCCCAAACAGACTTTGACAAACACACCAGTCACCTTCCTGAACAGTTTCTCTCATGCCATACACACACAGGCTTCCCACTCCCGTGTTCCACTTACATATATGGGCTTCTCACTCTCATAACACTTTCTCTTTCTCACACACACTCACCAGTCTCTCACTCCCATGCTTGTTCTCTCCACATGCACAGGCTTCTCATTCCCATAATCACTTTCTTTCTCTCACACACATACACAAACACACACACCAGTCACCTGATCTCTCTCATGCATACACACACACAGGCTTCCCACTCCCATGTTCTCTTTCAGATATACAGGCTTCTCACTCCCATGCTGAATCTCATACACTCCCAGCTTTCTCACTCCCATGCTCACTCATCACATGCACAGGCTTCTCATTCCCATAATCACTTTCTTTCTCTCTCTCACATACACACAAACACACACCAGTCACCTGTTCTGTCTTACATATACAGGCTTCTCCCTCCCATGCTGTGTCTCACACACACCCAGGTTCTCACTCCCATGCTCACTCTCTTCACATGCACAGACTTCTCATTCCCATAATCACTTTCTCTCTGTTACACACACACACACACACACACACACACATACACCAGTCTCTCTCTCATTTCCATGTTCGCTCTCCAGGTGCACAGACTTCTCATTCCCTGAATCACATTCTCTCTATCTCACATTCACATACACACCAGTCACACCGTCACCTTACCAACCAGTCTCTCTCTCATACATGCACACACACACAGGCTTCCCACTCCCATGCTCTCTCTCACATAATCAGGCTTCTCACTCCAATGCTTTCTTTCACATACACCCCCACAACACCAGGCTTCTTACTCCCATGCTTTCTCACATATCCAGAGTTCTCACTTCCATGCTTTTTCTCTCTTTCACACACACACATCAGTCATCTCCTAGAGCAGTCACTTTCATTGTCTCTCACATATACACATACATCAGCTCTCTGACCAGTTTCTCTCACTCACACACATGCTCTCAATCACACGCAGGCTGGCTGCTTCTTTCTCTCACTCACTTCCTCTCCCCCCCCCCCCCCCCCCCCCGAGCACAAACGGTAGCTGATCCTCCTCCTCCAGCCCCCGCAGGCCAAGAAGGAAGAATTCCATCAATCGCGGGAGGCTCATGCTGCTCTCCCCTTTCCCGATTACCGTCTGCTGCAATAGCTTGGGGGCTGATGCTGCAGCGGCCGCTGCTAGTTTATCACGCGGCACGGCCTTTCTTCTTCCCACGCACCACTTCCTGTTCCGGGTCATGGAGGGGGGGGGGGGCAGGCACGGGAAGAAGAAAAGGCCAGCCGCGGATGCCACAGCTTTTTTTTTTTTTTTTGCACCGCTGCCGTTCCCGCTGGGCTTGAACGTGCTGATAGCCCGGCGGCAACGGCAGCAGGGAAGAACGAGCAGCGGGAGGGACCGGGAGCCACGCGACACACTGGTTGAGAACCGCTGGGGGAGGTCAGATGGGTCTTTTGGGGCGGGCTGCCGGCAGCGGCTCTTTTATTTTTATCGGGGGGGGCGGCGGCTTAATGCAGCTCTCTTAATTTTACCGGGGCAGTGCCGCCCCCGGGAAGCTGGCGCCCTAGGCGACCGCCTAGTTCGCCTAGTGCTTCCGCCGGCCCTGGAAGGGCTGAGAGAGAGCTTCCAACGGCAGCACGGAAGCGGCAGAGTAGCTTAGACCTGACGAGTCCAATCCTTGCTAACTCAATGAGCTAGCAAACAAGCGTAGGCTAAATACCCAGATGGCGTGACGTCACTCGAGGGAGACGCCCCCGAAGTTCACGCCATGACACGGATAAAGACGTGGGTGGCATGCGCGCGCGCACCCTAGGAGGCCCTTAGGAGAAACATGGCGTGAGGCTTTGCCATAGCCGTTCCGGGGACGCCGGAGAACGTGGCTTGGAGATGTGGCAGCAGCCATCTTCCCAAGGCTAGCGGGGAGAGCAGAGAAAAAGGTGAGGCACAAGGGTCGAAGCCGTCTGAGACTGACGGACGCAACATAGGCATTCAGGAGAAACAAAATAGGAAATGAGACGACATTTCCTATTTTGTTTCAGATCATTTTCAAAATGGAATGAGTTAAATTCATTGGAATCTCATTTTGTTTTCAAAACCAATTTGAAAAAAAAAAAGTTGCTAGTCAGGCTTAGGCATAAGCCCGAAGCTGGGGCCTCACCTAGAGAATAGGTTAAGACCCAAAGTAGTAGTCCTGGCCTACCCCTGAATGCGACTCTGGCGCCTAGGCCTAGACCCAAAGCCTGGGCCTTGCCTAGGCATAGGCTGTGACCCAAGGAAGGGGCCGTGTTCAATGCCTGAGAGCAACACTGGGAACTCGGCCTAGGCCAAGACCCGAAGAAAGACACAGGCCCGAGAAATTTCCCGACAAACCCCCACCAATACTTATCAAATCCAATGCTGCATCCTAGTCCAGTCTCAATGCTGAGCTCTCTACCAAGACTCAGGCCCAACACTATGACCTGGCCAGGAGACTGGTTCCCGACGCTGAGGCCTCAGCCCAGTCCCAGGCCCTACGCTAGGGCCCGGCTTGGAAGCCAGGTCTCAATGCCTAGGCCAGGGCCTGGACACAGGCCCAATGCCATGGTCCAGCCCAGAGGCTGGGTCCCAATGCCACGGCTTCAGCCCAGACCAAGACCTGATGTGGGACATCAAAAAGGTGTCCTTCATTGGAGACGATGTGCCGTAGTTAATTAACTCTGGTGCAACGACCCCCAGCGGATGGTGTCAGTTGGCACAGAAGAGCTGAAGAAAGAAGATGCCAAAGAGGAGCTCTGAGGTCTGGGCTGTGGGTCTGGCCCTGACCCTGGGTTGAGGCCCCAGTGATGGGCCCTGTCCTAGGCCCAGGGCCAGGCATCAGGCCAGGCCTCCAAGTCTGGGCTTTGCATAGGGCCTAGGCCCGAGGTCACATCAACCTACTGCAGGCTAGGCCTTCGCAAGGCTGAGGCTTCAGGAGCAGCTGGCCCCAAAGCCTAGAACCAGGCTGAAGCCTCAGCTTTGCTAGGCTTAGGCTGTAGTAGGTTGCTGCAATCTTGGCCTAAACCCCACGCAAGGCCCCAGCTTGAGCCGTGGCCTAGGCCTCATCTGTTGTTCCTCCCGGGTAAGTGGCGGCAGGTAAGGACCTTGGCCCCAGTGTTTTTCCTGGTGAGAGAGATGAGTGGGGGGGCACAGGAGGCCCCATTTTTGGGGATGGGGGGTTTCAATGTTTATTTCATTTTTTTAAACTAAAGAAATGAAATAAACATAACATGAAATGAAATTTGTGGGGAAAAAGCCCCCCCAAAGACAAAGTGAAAAACAAAATGTAATTTTTCCTCCTTCCCACCTCCAGTATTTATATTAGATTTAGCTCACATCTTTTCTTTTTTTTTTCAGTTCATTTTTCTATATTTAAGTTTACATAGAAAGTACAGTAAGGGGAAGAATGCCTTCCCCATGGCCAGTGGGGGTGTCCCAACAGGTTGGAGCCTGGTCATTGGAGGGAAGGGCCAGCCACTTCCTCAGACCCGGACTGGACCGGGAAACTCCATTCCTGCATGCCCAGGCAGGGCTCACTGTGCTCGGCTATGCTTTTCAGATTGGTCCCACCAAGCCTTCTACATTCTTTTGCCTTCTCTAGAAGGCGTGTGGCTGAAGATCCCTGCAAACCTCCCTGCCAGGTAGATGTAAGAACTTGGGATGGCAGTTCCAAGGGACTGCCCCTGAAGTTTATGCCAGGCTGCTTGAACTCTCCACTGTCATTCTCCCCAGTGGAAGAGAAAAGAAAGAGGTGGGCCCATGCCTGGGTGAGGAGGAGACGTGAATCGCGAGGAGGCAGATTCCCTTTCTTGCCCTCCAGCCTAGCAAGAGGTAAGGGGGAGGGGGGTTGTCGTGCTCCACTCATGCCTAGCCCTCCCGCACCGCGGCTGGCAGAACGCTCTGCAGTGCACATGAAAGGCATCCGAGGCCGAAGCCACTCTTTTGAGTACAGGAGTTCAGCAGCTTGCTGCTCCCCCTGCACCGGTAATGATCCTTCCACAGGTTCACCTTTGGAAACCTCGTTACTACTTTTACTTCCTCTAGATAGTCAAATTTGATCATATTCTCAGCGCTTTGCCAGGGCCGTCGCCAACCCTCGCAGGGCCAATTCGAGGACCTCACTAAACCAAATAATGTGAATGTGTGAAAACCAATCTTTCCCACTGCTTCTTGCTCCTGATCCTTCCCTGTCCTTCCCTCTTCAACCCCTTTCTCACCTGTCAACAGCCATTACCCCCCTGCTTCCAGCCCTCACCTCTTTCCCCGTTCCTCTCTTCACCCTTTTGCCTCTTCTCTCTCCCCCTATTTCTACCCCCTTGCTTTTACCCCCGACAAGGCACATTGGTACCCCCACCACCCTGGGCCTGGCACAGTGCATTCTTAATGGTTGTCTGAGCTTTCAATAGCCCTGGATCCTCCTTCCATGCTTCCCTGCCATAAGAACATAAGAACATAAGAAATTGCCATGCTGGGACAGACCAAGGGTCCATCAAGCCCAGCATCCTGTTTCCAACAGAGGCCAAAAACCAGGCCACAAGAACCTGGCAATTACCCAAACACTAAGAAGAATCCATGCTACTGATGCAATTAATAGCAGTGGCTTATCCCTAAGTATAATTGATTAATAGCCATTAATGGACTTCTCCTCCAAGAATGCCAGCAGCACTTACTTTGCCCTACCTTTTGCTAAGTGTGAGAACTACAACAACCCTGTTATTACAGAAAAATTCTTCCCGCCCTTTCTCAAGCAAAACACACACACACACACACACACACTCATGCCCCCGAGCAACTGATACCTCCCCGCCCCTGCCCCCCACCTCCCTCTCTCCCCTGCAACTCACAGATATGCTGCATACTAAAGCAATTCCAACTCCCCTTGGAAAGCAATCTATCCCTCACCCTCCCATCTGGAGGAAGTCATCCCTAACCAGCCTGAATTTGTCTTTTTAAATTAAATGTTGGGTTTTTTTTAAATATTGGATATTCTATTGTAATTGAGGATATATCACTTGTAAACTGCCTAGAAATGTTGATAGGTGGTTAATACATTTTCAAATAAATAAGTAAATAAATAGACAGCTGTGTTGAGAATATTTATCTTATTTATTAGTATGGTCCTACTATATCAATGTTTATATTTCTTGTTTTATGCAAATGTATGGGAATGAGGGGAGGGGAATACCTTTCCCCATCCCCAAACCCAGGTCACATATCCAGTCTTGGTCTGTGAAAAAGTTGGCAACCCTAAATGCATGCATCCAAGCAGATTATGCTCCGAAATTCTCATATTGCTTCAAGTTGACTCATGAGTGTATCTAAGAATATAAGATCATAAGATATGCCATACTGGGTTAGACCAAGGGTCCATCAAGCCCAGCATGCTGTTTCCAACAGTGGCTAATCCAAGCCACAAGTACCTGGCAAGTACCCAAACATTAAAAAGATATCAAGCTACTATTGCTTATTAATTAATAGCAGTTTATGGATTTTTCCTCTAGGAACTTATCCAAACCTTTTTGAAACCCAGTTACACTAACTGTCATAACCACATCCTCTGGCAATGAATTCCAGAGCTTAACTATGTGCTGAGTGAAAAAGAATTTTCTTTGATTTGCTGTAAATGAGCTACTTGCTAACTTCTTGGAGTGCCCCAGTCCTTCTATTATCTGAGAGAGTAAATAACTGATTTATATTAACCTTTTCAAGTCCTTTCATGATTTTGTAGACCTCTATCATATCCTCCTCAATCATCTCTTCTCCAAACTGAACAATGTTATTAGCCTTTCTTCAAAGGGGAGCCATTCCATGCCCTTTATCATTTTGGTAGCTCTTCTCTGCACGTTCTCCAATGCAACTATATCTTTTTTGAGATGTGGCGAACAGAATTGCACACAGTATTCAAGGTGTGGTCTCACCATGGAGCATTACAGAGACATTATGACATCCACCATTTTATTTGTCATTCCCTTCCTAATAATTCCTAAAACATTCTGTTTGATTTTTTGACCGCCACAGCACACTGAACCAATGATTTCAATGTATTATCCAGTATGACGCCTAGATCTCTTTCCTGGGTGGAAACTCCTAAGATAAAACCTAACATTGTGTAACTACAGCAAGGGTTATTTTTCCCTAGATGCATTACCTTGCACTTGTCCACATTAAATTTCATCTGCCATTTGGAAGCACAATCTTCCAGTTTCACAAGGGCCTCCTGCAATTTATTACAATCCACTTGAGATTTAACTACCTTGCATAATTTTGTGTCATCCACAAATTTGATCACCTCACTCCTCATACCCCTTTCCAGATCTTTTATAAATATATTAAAAAGCGCCGGACCATGTATAGATCTTACTCTGTTTCCTGTCTGTTAACGTCTGCAATCCACAAAAAGATATTGCCTCCTATCCCATGACTTTTTAGTTTTCTTAGAAGCCTCTCATGAGTGACTTTGTTGAATGCCTTCTGAAAATCCAAATATACCATGTCTACCTGTTCATCTATGTCCATACATTTATTTACCCCTTCAAAAAAAGTAGATTTGTGAGGAAAGACTTCCCTTGGGTAAATCATGCTGGCTGTGTCCCATCAAACCATGTCTATCTAAATGTTTTGTGATTTTATTCTTTATAAAAGTTTCCACTATTTTTCCTGGCACTGAAGTCAGGCTCACCAGTCTATAGTTTCCCGGATCACCCCAGGAGCCCTTTTTAAATATCAGGGTTACATTAGCCTCCTTCCAGTCTTCAGGTACAACAGATGGTTTTAATGATAGATTACAAAATAATTGAAATAGGCCTGAAATTTCATTTTTTAGTTCTTTCAGAACCCTGGGGTGTATACCATTTGGTCCAGGTGATTTACTACTCTTCAGTTTGTCAATCTGGCCTACCACATCTTCCAGGGTCACCGTGATTTAGTTCGGTTGATCTGAATCATCACCTTTGAAAACCATCTCCAAAACATGTATCTCCCCAACATCCTCTTCAGTAAAAACTGAAGAAAAGAATGTGTTTAGTCTTTCCACAATAGCATCTTCTCTAAGTGCCCCTTTAATCCCTTGATCATCTAACAGTCCAATCAACTCCCTCTCAGGGTGTGGGGGGTGGAACTGTGTTTGTTGGGGGCCAGACAGAGAAAACAAGAGAACCTGTGTGCGTATGTGCGTGGTAGGGGTTGAGGGTCAGAGAGGAGAGAGCAATTACTTTGGGTACTTGCCAGGTACTTGTAACCAGGATTGGCCATTATTGGATACAGGATTCTGGGCTTGAAGGACCCTTGGTCTGACCCAGTATGGCAACTTCTTATATTCTTATGAGTGTGTGTGTGTGTGTGTGTGTATGTGTAGAGTTGGAGGAGCAAGAATGTGGAGGGAGCCAGAATGTGAAGTAAGGATGAGAAAAGAGAGGGCAAACAAAAGGAGGGTTAAAAAATGTGTGTGTGTGGGGGGGGGGGGAGTGTAAGGAGACAGCTATAAAAGAGAGTGAGAGTTGAGGAAGGGATGGAAAAGAGAACAAATGTGGGTGTGCTGGGTGTGGGAGAGGGAAGGAAGAACAAGTGTGGGGGGAGAGAAAAGGAGAGACCAAGAATTTGGATAGAGAGGGGACAGCATGATAGGGGAAGAAGAAGATAATAGCTAGGAGGAGAGGGTTGAATTAGGGAAAGATGAGAGCAAGGGGACAGGTGGAAAAGGTGTATGTGTGTGTGTGTGTGTGTGTGTGGAGGGATGGGGATAAGGAAGAGAAAGGGGTATAAGGACCAGGGATGCCAGAGATGGAGAAAGAGGACCCTGAGTTGGGGGAAGGAAATCAGGATGATAACACAGAAGGGGATGAGAAATGGAGGAGGGAGAGCAGGGAAACAGGAGGAAGGATGGTGAAAACTGAGCAGATAAGATGAATAGGAGAAAAAGCAGAAGGGAGGAGAAAAAGAAGGAAAACATTAAAGTATCTGCTCCTGAAGAAGACAGAAGGAAAGGAGAGCCAGAACTGAAACAGAAAAGATAAATGAAGGAGGAAACCAGAGAGACAGAAAACAAACAGAGATAACGACAGAGAATGAGAAAAAAAGGCTGAGCCAGAAAATCAAACCAGAGACACCAAAGGTTGTAAATTATTTATTATTTGATAGCGAACATACATTAAAAAGAAAGTAGTTCGGGGGGGGGGGGGGGGGGGAGAGAAAAAAGGGTACAGCCCGCCTAATCCACCCTCGCCGCTGCTAATCTCAGGGTGAAGAGAGTTCCCAGGTATGGGAATTATCCTTTTCTATAGCTGAGAGACAATGCTTAATTTTAGCACGCTCTCACAGCCACTCCAGGAAAAGTCTCTCAGTCGCGCCAGCCTGAAGATTAGATTTGGGAGGAAGGCACGGTCAGTGAATTGTACCTGTGAATGAAATATAATCAGCAACTCAAGATTCCCCATGAAGTGCGAAAGCACTGTTTGCTCAAAATGCCTCTCACTCATTTAAGGGGCTTTAGAAGTAAAACCTGAGAAGGCACAAGTAAAGTTTCAAGTCATTACAACTGGACCACCAGAATTTGCACTTTTATCTTTACTCGAAGATGTGCTCCAGATATTACTTCCAGATCCCATGACGAGGTTTATTTTTAGACGTCGGTGGCTAGTCTATGGAAGTTGGGTGCAGTTCAAGCTACTGATTTGTTGGGAGTTGTGATTAAGAATCCCTCCCCCTCCCCCGCCAAAATAAAATGCAGGATTAGAAGGAAGTGCACCTTTCAAGTGCTCAATGATATAACTTGCAAAGACTGGCGATAGTGTTCCGAAGAACTAGTAAACACCTTATCGTTGAAATGAAATTTTCTTCTAAACCCTTGCTGTGGTTTTGCTCACGGAACTTCTATCATTTAAAATCAAATCACAATGCTGAGCCTAAAAAAAAATAAAAGCAGTCCCTTTACGGGGAGTACGGCTCTAACCAAACCCGGACCCCCCCAACAACCTTCCCAAACCGTTACAATGAGCCGGAACCGTGAGGAAAGTGAGAGAGAGCGAGAGAGAGAAGCGCGCGAGGAAAAGCGGCGAGGGGGCGTGGCGAGGGCGGGGGCTCGGGGTGACGCGGCGCCAAGCTGAAGGTCAGTGGCTGGGGAGGGTGGCAGTTCTTCTTTGGTTCCTGCGCTGCGAGGCGAGCGCGTGCCTCCCGACAGCAGGTTCCCATAGCCCAGGGGGGGTCCCTCGCGCTAGCAGTACCGCTCTCTCCTCCGCCGCTCTGCTACTTCTCCTTCCTTTTTTAAAATTTTTGTCTCTCCCCCCCCCCCCCACCCTGAATGACGGGCGGAAGGTTCGACTTCGATGATGGAGGCACTTACTGCGGCGGCTGGGAGGACGGCAAAGCCCACGGGCACGGCATCTGCACGGGCCCTCGGGGCCAGGGCGAGTACTCGGGCTCGTGGTCTCATGGCTTCGAGGTGGTGGGGGTGTACACCTGGCCCAGCGGCAACACCTACCAGGGCTACTGGGCGCAGGGCAAGCGGCACGGCTTGGGCATAGAGACGAAGGGCAAGTGGATGTACCGGGGGGAATGGTCGCACGGCTTCAAGGGGCGCTACGGCATCCGCCAGAGCCTGAGCACCCCGGCCAGGTACGAAGGCACGTGGAGTAACGGGCTCCAGGAAGGCTACGGCGTGGAAACCTATGGTGACGGAGGTGAGTTGCCGCGCTCCCGCAGCCCAACTTGACGAAGTGCTGACCCAGCTCGACTGATGGTCACAGTGGCTGTCAGACACCTAAAAAGGACACTTGTGCTGCGTGATACAGATGCGAAGGAGGCTTTGATGGCTGTTTTGTTTGGGGTTGTTTTTTGGTGGGTGAAATCTCAGTGGAAGTGTCGTTGCTCGGTTGCTTTTTCCTGGCGTACACCTTAATTTTTAACTGTGCAATTGGGCACGTGGCTGAGAAGAGGGAGCTGTGAGTGATCGGTTGGGTACCACCATCTCCGCAGTTGGGACCATCCCTAGATTGCTGGTTTCCGCAGGAATTACTTCTTTTCCTAGAATGAGGAAGACATGGTTTTGGAAATTCATGGATCTAAGGGGGTGGGAGGGACATTGCTGCCCTTCTCAGGCAGGCACCTGACCCTTTACGGTTAAAGAAGTGTGCTAAATAATTTCATTTCATGAACATTCGGACAAAACCATTCAGAAAGATTGAGGTTTTTGCAGAAATAATTCTCATAGATTTTAATCAGAGATTTTTCCATATGAAAAATGGCAAATAGAGACATTCACTAATTGTGTAGCATTTTGTCTGTTAAAAAGTTAGTGCATGTAGGAGAAAGTTAAAAGTTGGCATTTTTTACCTGCTTTGTAAAAGTATGTAGTTGAATTCTACAAAGAATTTCCTAATACATATTTTTTTGCCACAGAGGTAAAGGCCTAGATTTTTCCATTTCTGTATGTCTGTGATTGTGACAGGCATAGATCTTATGCACTTGTTCAGGCTGACATCTGCTGCTGTGTTTGCATTCATGGCCAGTTTTTTTTATTTTTTTTTGGGGGGGGGGGGTGATCTGTACAGTTGCACAGTTTGCCATATTAAAGGGAGGGGGGCTTTCACCATTCGGCGCCTCCTCTCCTGGCACTCGTCCACATGTGGGCAGAAAGAAACAGAGGTCAGGGTGGGGGGAGAAGAGAGAGGGAGAAGCTGGACAGGGGAAGAGAGAATGAAAAAAGGGAAGGGCTGTACTGAAGACACCATGACTATGGAAGGAGAGAGAACTGTGCCAGAGTTGCCACTGCTGAAGGGGAGGGGGTGCCAATTCCAGTTTTTGCACAGGGCGCCAGCTGGCCTAAAGCCAGCCGTGTTTGCATTTCTTATTCATGGCAGGCTCTTGCTAACAATATGTGTTTGAACTTGTAATGCCAATTTTACAGTAAGGAAAAATGTAAAGTTGGTGGTCACTCTATACATAGGTTTTATTTTTATTAATTAACACTTTAGCACATTCTGTTCCATTTATTTCTTATATACTGCCATACCAGACATCAAAGCCTACCCACAGTGCTGTACAACAGTATAAAACAGAATATAAAATACAAAAATATGTCCTTTGCTCTCTAGCTCAAGGATGATTTGCAGTGAATGAAGTGATCAGGTTTTCTTCTTCAAGATACAGAATTTCAAGGCAGCAGCAGTGATTGCTGATCCAGTGTCAGAATCTTAATGACTGCCAGCTTTATGCTTGTAACTGTAGCGAGATACATCTCTACAGCAAGTGAATATTGTATAGATACCCAGTGCTGTAGTCTGAAATATAAAACTGTGAAATCAAAAAGAAGCAGCAGGCACACAAGCATATTTTTCAAAAAGTAGCTGTGGAATTTGTAGCCTGAGGGTCATGGTCAATGCATCTAACGTAGCTGGGCTTAAAAGGGGTTTGGACAAATTCCTGGGGAAAAAGTTAATTATCCAGGTAGATTTGAAAAAGACACCAATTACTCCTGGGAGGCAGAAATGGATTCTGCTAGTTACCTGTGACCCAGATTGCTGGGCTCTGTGAACCTTTAATCTGATTCAATATGGTATATCTTATGTTCTTGAATACATTTACTCATTTAAATTCCCAATTTTAAAAAGTTTGTTCCTAGGAAACAAGGCTGATCCTAGGGGAAGCAGGACCTGGTTTAAATCAGTCTGTGTACCTCTCCCAGAGTAGGGAGGGAGGGAGAAAAAAGATTGAAGCCCGGGGCCTCAGGCAGTTTGCCAGTCATATTTGTCAGTTAAATTCTGTGAGTTCTGCTATTTTTGTTTGTGGCTGACTATTGAAACCAGTGCCTTAGGTTATCATTTTCTCTGCCCAGAAGTACCTGAATCCCAGGTGAAACTGCCCCTCAATTATGGAATTCCTTATCAAAGGATATGGAATTGAGGGAAGCTACCTGGTCTTCAGAAAGAAGGTGAAAACATGGCTCTTTTTAGATTCCTAACTCTTGCAGGGTGAACTCTTGTCCTTTGGCCTTAAGATTAGGGATTTCATGTTGCTAACTGAAAGAAATCTTTTGTGATTTTTTTTAGATTATGTAGGTTTGCATTTATTTATCTGAATACTAGGCTTTTGGTCTAGTCGGGATAGACTTTGGATATATTTATGCTTTTATTACTATGTGTAAGATATTTGTAGGTTGTTTATTTTATCTTGAATTTTATTGCATTGATATTTGCTGTATTTTTTATTGTTGCTGCTGTATTTGACTGTACACTGCTTTGAGCAGTTTTTCTGAAAAAAGCAGTTAAGAAATGCATAAATTTAGTTAAATTTTGCTGGATTCTAAAAAAGCCTGCAACCCAGATGAGGGTTAAATGTTGTGGCATTTAACACAGTGGAGGTAATTTTCAAAATTGCATTTTATGTGCATACATGGATTTTATGTGCATAAATGGGCTTTTGAAAACTGCTATTTTTATGTGCAGAACTCCTTTGAAAATTCACATCATAGGGCTGTAATCTTTTTCTCCAGGAGATACTTTAAACCATGCAGGTCATAAAAATGACTACCCAACCAAAGAAGTTGGAAAACATTTTGCTGCAACAGAGCAACAACAGGATTTGAATCCTAGTTTCCCTTGGGCTAGCCTACTGCTCTAACCACTAGACTACTCCTCCCATTCTGTTAGTGAAAAGGGATCTAAATGTAATTTCTTAGGCCTGGATTCATCAAAATGCACTAAATATCGCATGCGATAGGAAAAAGGGTGTGTTTTATGGTAATAGGTTGTTTATCGCTTCGCATAAGTATTAGCGCAAACTGCCAGAATTGTATTGTGGACTCTCTACCTGGGTAACATCAAGCTAGGTTGAGAGAACATTGCACAAATCTCATCTTTGGTTGAGTTTCCTCACTCCGAAGGTCAGCAAATCTTCAGAAGAGAGCACTGTTCTGTTCATACATCTCACTTTGAATGTCAAAGTGGCCCCTAACCCCTTCACTAATACCTAAACCTCACCTCCGAGTAACTAGGTGGGCCTCATATAGAGGTATAAATACCTAACTACTATGAGGGTCTTATAGCTAGTCAGTCTCTCTCTCTCGCTCCCCCTCGCTCCCCCTCCCCCCCTCATATCACATGGCTTAACCCAAATGAAAAAGGTGTAGTTAAACTCCCCTTTTCCTAATTTGCAGCACACCATGCAAAAACACCATTTAGCACTTTGATAAATGACCTCCTTAGTTTTGTATTTCTGACTTTTATCAAGTACAGTTTGAAATAAAAAAAAGGAAAAGAATGTTTAAACCAAAAGACACTTCACATCATATTATATAGGAAGGGAAGAGGCAAAGAAAAACCTTGGAGCAAAGATATAATTAGAAATGTTATATGGGCGATAATTACCCCGGAGGTATGTTTCAAAAGGATTTATGCGTGTAAATGTAGCATATATTGTAGCAATTTTCAAAAGCTCATTGCTCTTTGAATTTATAATCATTTTCTGTAAATGTGCTCGGGTATGGTGATAACGTACTGGTAAAATATATAGCTTAAATAAAGCCTACACTGTATAGGAGGAATACATTGTGCCTTTTAAAATAATTGTAATTCCAAATTATGCTGTACATTAAGGGTTGAGATCACTTTTAAATGTACACAGTACAATAGTTACTCCTGCAATAGATAAGGCTTTGATTATTGTTACTTTTGATATTAAATTCAACTGTAAAAATCATTGTTGATTTTAAAAGGGTATGCAGAAGTAAACTTTGTATTAAAACTTGCCTTGGTGTGTTTCTGTTATTTCTAACATTTAATTTAAAACTCTTGTTTTGCAACTCTGTTTTCTTAGAAATGCCATTTTCAAATCAGATTTTATCATCGTTGGGTTCATTAAGTTTTTGCACGACATTTTTAGTATGTAGTGCAGAAACTAATACTTTGCAAATCTCTTGTTGATGAGATAATGCCCCACAGTTTTGTCCTGTGTCTAACAAAATTTGGCCTTGATTATAGACTTGCAAGTGGGGTTGTATCCAGCTATATTTAGTAGATTGATTTCAGTGGTAGGTCTGTGGTGAAAGTACAGAGCATCTGCAAATGCACAAGTAGTGAAAGCCTTTTCCAGTAGAATATTCATTTCAACTGTGTGGTCTTTTTTTTTTAACACTGTTTTGTTTTATTTTCACAATTATGATTCCACAATCAGATGATTGTAAGCTAGTCTGGGCAAAAATTAATCTCATTTTAGGCTTCTTCAGTCTTGACAGACCATGGATATGTATCCTTTATGGTCTTCTCAGCAGGCAGACGATGCCGTCTGTGGCTGTAAAGACTCATACATGACTGGTAGTCTCTGTTGCAATGCCTACAGCAGAAATTGGACACAGAGGTAACGTCTCCAAAGGGTTAATTTTGTGCATACCTTGACAGGAAACAACCTGGCCCATAAATCAAGGTATATTGCGTAAGATCTCAGTCTCTGAAATTCACGGTAATGCTTTTCTACTTGCATTGTACCAAAAAAAAGCTTCCTTCTGGGGTTCATAAGGTATAATATATACAGGCAGCATTTTAAAATTTGCCTGAAAGTTTTTTTTAATCAGGCTAGTGGTGCCCAATACAAGTGAGTCAATTTCTATATCTTTCTGCCAGATTTTCTTGGTCTCTGATTGCATCATTTGAGACAGCTGTTTTCGAGCCTTGGTGTTTCTGATAGCTCTGTTGTCTTTCTGGACTAGACTTTCCTCATTTTTTTAAGGACTTTCTGGAGTTCATTATTTTCAGCAACCACAGTCTTGGGCAGATGTTTCCCAGGTGCTAATGTCAAAGGCCTTAAGGTCTTGCAAGCTCAGATCTTTGAATTGCAGGTGTGGATATCTAATTGTCCCCCACTCTTGAAAGAATTGCTGCTGAAGCAAAAGCCTGAAAGCAGGAAAAACTGGGGTCTGTCTAAATGCTGAACTGTATTGCTTGCCAAGAGGAGCGTGATTGATCTTTAAAGTATATATTTGAGAACATGACATTTTTAAATGTATACTTTTTTGCTGTTTGTGAGTGTGATTGTCCTGTTTCCTTGCTCTTTTTTCCCACCCACACCTGTCTGGATTCTGCTTTGATAGACTTTTGCCCAGTTGGGAGGCAGGGAGAAAATTTACATAATAAGAACCAGCTAGTGCTTTGGATAAATAAGTGCAAAATAAAACCTCATTCAAATTTAAAAAGAAGTAGGGCAGGGGGGACAAGATGGCTGTCGCCTAATAGGACTGCGAGGATCGTTGGTGAAAGGCTGATTTCTTTTTGATTTCTTGCTGAAAAATTATGCCCCATACTAAAAGGAAGGAGAGACTGAGAGGGATGAGTGAGAACTTACCCCACAGGAGAGCTGAAACGGCCCGCACCTCCAACTAACATCGCAGAACCAGGCAGCACGGCAGTGAAGGAGGCTCCTCAGGCGGTGTACCCGAGTGGAGCAGGAGTCACTGCTAGAGATGGAGACCCTGGTGGAATGCGGAGAGGAGTCGTTTGCCGGGAAGAGCTTCGGAGGGAGCGACGTCACGACCACTGGAAAGGATACATCAGGGTATAGAATCCTCTAGCCTGCAAGGTACTGTGGTGTGTGGACAAGGTAATATGGAGGAGGGAGAAAACTGTTTAAGAGCCATGACTGCAGGGATTGGAATTTCAACATCGAATACCGACACTTTAGAAGGTATTTGGTCAGTTCTGAGATCAATAGAACATTCAATTAAAACTCTATCTCAAATAACCTTAGACACCAGAGAACAAACGATAACAAATAATAATCTTGTAATGTCGTTTATTAAAAAAGTGGAAGATCTGGAAAAAGTTATTTCATCAGAAAAAGTACAACAGAATTTAATAGTGTCTGAGAAAATATTTAGCAAAAGACTAGAGGGAGTCGAGAACGCATTGAGGGCTCATTAAGAGTCCTTAATTTTCCTGTACAACAACTAACATCTCCCGTAGATATGTTCAAAATTTATATGAACCAGATTCTTAAGATCCCAGAATCTGCAACTCCAGCCATCGTAAAAGCTTATTACTTACTTACAGCAAGAAGAACAGATAACAGAACAACTACCAGCTGGGCCTCAAACAGTTAACCTTGACTTAACTAATTTCCTGGAATCCTCACTGGACTCAGAGATTACTCAAAGGAAACCTATGCTTATTTCATTTGCTTTTCTTTCTGAAAGGAATCATATATTGAGATTATTCTTAAGAAATAGGCAGGTATTTTTTTTGATTATCCAATCTGTATATATCCGGATGTCATAAAAGTAACCCAGAAGAGGCGAAAGGAGTTTCTTTTAATGAGACCTGAGGTCTTACAGCTGGGTGCTAGCTATGTCTTAAAATATCCTTCGAAATATTAAAAAAAATATCGAAATGCTCAATATGTTTTCCAAGAACCAGTTCAGCTCAGGGCTTTTTTACAGTCATGTTCCCAGGAAACTCCTACTACAGAGTCAGCAATGTAATAGTAATATAGCTGTAGCACTATTGGGCAGCAACCTAATTCCATTTTTGTGATATTTGCTTATATTAATTGCTCCTTTCCACCCCTCCCCCACTTTTCTTATAATTTTGATGTTGGTAATAATTGAGATAATGAATGTAAACTATTGAAATTTCTTATTACTCTATTTGTTGTGAAACCAACACTATTTTTCTGTACGTGTGTATCTTGAGTTAATTTCAAAAATTTGAAAATAAAGAATATAAAAATTTTTTTTTTTAAAGAAGTACGTCAATTATAAGTTTTCGGTTAGAGTAAACAAAAAAGTCAAGTACATTTTAAGAAATAATTTTTATAATAACTTAAAAGAAAAATGATGCAGACAGCAAACCACTAGTAGATAAGTTTATCTCACTTTTGCATTGCGTGCCATATGTATGGTTAGCTGTGTGTCTGGGAGATAATGTTTGTGCCTGGTTCTCAGATCTCTGGAGGCTAGAGTGGCAGACCTGGAGAAGTCCGAGAGAGAGTTATATATAAAGGAGTTATATATAAAGGAGACTTTCAGGGATGCTTCCACCGGGTCCATGTGCTTGGCATTTGGATGCCCAATTTTCCAGTCTCACAAGGTCTTCCTACAATATATCACAATCTGCTTGTGATTTAACTACTCTGAATAATTTTGTATCATCTGCAAATTTGATTACCTCACTCATCGTATTCCTTTCCAGATCATTTACAAATATATTGAAAAGAACGGGTCCCAATACAGATCCCTGAGGCAGTCCACTGACCTCCACTGAGAAAATTGTCCATTTAATCCTACTGTTTCCTGTCTTTTAGCCAGTTTGTAATCCACGAAAGGACATCGCCAACTATCCCATGATTTTTTATTTTTCCTAGAAGCCTCTCATGAGGAACTTTGTCAAATGCCTTCTGAAAATCCAAGTACACTACATCTACCGGTTCACCTTTATCTACATGTTTATTAACCCCTTCAAAAAAGTGAAGTAGATTTGTGAGGCAAAAACTTGCCTTGGATAAAGCCATGCAGATTTTGTTCCATTAAACCATGTCTTTCTATATGTTCTGTGATTATGATATTTAGAACACTTTCCACTATTTTTCCTGGCACTGAAGTCAGGCTCACTGGTCTGTAGTTTCCCGGATCGCCCCTGGAGCCCTTTTTAAATATTGGGGTTACATTAGCCACCCTCGAGTCTTCAGGTACAATGGATGATTTTAATGATATGTTACAAATTTTTACTAATCTGAAATTTAATTTTTGAGTTTCTTCAGAAACCTAGAGTGTATTCCATCCGGTCCAGGTGATTGACTAACTGAAGAGTAGTAAATGAGGCCTACCACATCTTCTAGGTTCACTGTAATTTGATTCAATCCATCTGAATCATTACCCATGAAAACCTTCTCTGGATCCGGCATCTCCCCAACATCCTCTTCAGTAAAAACCGAAGCAAAGAAATGGTTTAAATCATTCCGCGATGGCCTTTATCGTCTCTAACAGCCCCTTTAACCCCTCGATCATCTAACGGTCGAACTGACTCCCTCACAGGCTTTCTGCTTTGGATATATTTTAAAAAATTTTTACTGTGCGTTTTTGCCTCTATGGCCAACTTCTTTTCAAATTCTCTCTTCGCCTGTCTTCAGTGCCCTTCATTTAACTTGCCAACGCTTATGCATTATCCTATTTTCTTCTGTTGGATCCTTCTTCCAATTTTTGAATGAAGATCTTTTGGATAAGATAGCTTCTCACAGGACAAGCAGGATGGTTGTCCTCACAAATGGGTGACATCGAGGATGGAGCCCACCACGGAAAACTTCTGTCAAAGTTTAAACAGAACTTTGACTGGCCCCTACTGGGCATGCCCAGCAAGGCACTGACCCTGCAGCCAGCAGGGGTCTCCCTTCAGTCTTCTTTTTTCCGCGCAGCAGTTGCCACACGGTGAAAGGAGCTCTCTTACCACGTTCCTGACAGGAATTCGGTATTTTTTTATCCGAAGAAAATTTGCCCCTCAGGGGTCTCCCTTCGACAAATTTTTGTCACTTTCGCGGAAACCGGTAAGTTTTTTCCCTTTTTTAATCGGCGGCCGTCGATTTTGGCCCTTGAGGCCTGTGGGAACTTATTGAGCCCGCGCCTAAATTTGGCCTTAAGCCATGGCGACGGGGTTCCGTCGATGTCCGGATTGTACCCGGACTATGTCCATCACTGACCCCCATAGGGTTTTGTGTTTATGTTTGGGTAGTGAGCATGATGTCCTGACTTGCACCAAATGTGCCTTAATGACACCTAAGGGTCGCAAGGCCAGGATGGAGAAGATGGGGCTCCTCTTCCATGCACCCACCCCAACGCCATCGATAGCATCGACGTCATCGGAACCGGCACCGTCGAAGTTGCACCACCATCGCCAACCCGCCGGTGACCGTCCACCATCGATGACTTCTCGGCCGTCGACTCCTGTCCCCTCCCCGGATGACCGAGGAGATCGGAAGGATAAGCATCGCCATCGACGGCACAAGTCTCGGCCCGTCGAGGATCCGCAACCATCGACCTCTGAACAGGCCGAGCCACCGAAGAAAAAGCCTCGGTCGGACCTGGCACCGTCCACGTCTCGTTCGCAGGCACCGAGGAAACCCTCACCCTCCCGGGGTGCGGGGGCCGTGATCCCACCGGTTACGGTGGTCCCTCCGGCCCTGCCTCAGCCTCCCTCTCCCGTCGAGCCGGGTATGCTTACCCCTGGTCTCCGGGCAGAACTGGACCGGCTGGTCCAGGAGGCCATCGAGAATGCGATGCGAAGATTCCAGCCTCCACCGGCACCGCCTCCGGCACCGATTCCGGCACCGCCTCAGGCACCGACCTCAGCACCGACTCTGCCACCGAGGATGGAACCGACCACCGAGCCTATAGTGGAAGCGTTAGCACCGATACTAAATCGTATGGAGGCACTTATGCGCGCCCTTCCATCGGTGATTTCATTAGCACCGACTACACCATCATCTCCGGAAGGACATTCATCGACAGGAGAAACACCGTTCCGGATTCCTCCGTCCGGTGTCGTTCCATCGGTGCCTTCACATACCTTTCCACCGATTTATCCTTCGGCTCCATCGATTCCAAGATCGGCACCGATTCCATCGGTGGCCCCGAAGCCCTCGATGCCGTTCACTGTTCCGCTTGCAGCACCGGTTCCATCGATGCCTTTGGATCCTCTACCAGGTCCTTCAGGACAGCAAACCTTACATGATCCTTATGATACCTGGGGTGATGATTCATCTTCAGATACAGATTTACCATCCCCACCATCTCCTACAGAGAGTAGAAAACGATCTCCTCCTGAAGATCTCTCCTTTATAAATTTTGTAAAGGAGATGTCAGAAGTTGTGCCTTTTCAGCTGCAATCTGAGACCGATGACAGGCACCAAATGATGGAGCTGCTCCAATTTCTGGATGCCCCCAAGATCATCGCTTCCATCCCCATTCACCAAGTATTTCTGGATCTTTTAAAGAAAAACTGGGAATCACCTTCATCTGTGTCACCAGTCAATAAAAAAGCTGACTCAACCTACCTCGTTCAGTCAGCACCAGGATTTCAGAAGTCTCAACTGGATCATCGCTCTGTTGTAGTTGAGTCTGCGCAAAGAAAGCCAAGCGTTTAAAGCCACACTCTTCCACTCCCCCTATCAAGGACAACCAATTTCTTGATAGTGTGGGAAGGAAAGTGTATCATGGGGCTATGTTGATATCTCGTATAGCTTCATACCAACTTTATATGACTCAGTACAACAGAGCTATCCTTAAACAAATGCAGGACTACGCTGACACCTTACCGGACCAATACCAGCCACAGCTTCAAGCCCTCCTTCACAAAGGATTTGAAGCTGGGAAGCACGAGATCCGAACGGCCTACGATATCTTCGATGCTTCCACGAAAGTCTCAGCTACTGCCATCTCAGCCAGACGTTGGGCTTGGTTAAAATCATCCAACCTTCGCCCAGAGGTTCAGGATCGTCTAGCCGATTTACCCTGCTTAGGGGATAATCTGTTCGGAGAACAGATTCAACAAATTGTGGCGGAATTGAAGGATCACCACGAGACGTTGAAACAACTTTCGTCTGTTCCATCTGAGGTATCCTCCAAACCACCACCTAAGAAGGACTCCAAAAAGTCATTCTTTCGGCCACGTCGTTATTACCCTCCGTCGACTAGGCCTCGTCCGGCTCGATCCTCCACCAGACCTCAGCCACGCCAACCTCGAAAACAAAGACCTGCTGTAGCCCCACCCCCCGGGCCTGCGGCAGGCCTTTGACTTCCCGACTCGGAGCACATGCCATATCCCACTCCCCCACATCCCTGTAGGGGGTCGTCTGTGCCACTTTCTACAGCATTGGATACGGATTACCTCAGACCAGTGGGTGCTGGCGATTATCGCACAGGGTTACCACCTCAATTTCATAACTCTTCCGGCAGACTCCCCGCCGCTTCAAGCGTGGAGTCTATCCAGCCATTTGGCTCAATTACAACAGGAAGTATCTCTTCTTCTGCAATCAAATGCTATAGAACTCGTTCCTCCCTCTCAACGAGGCAAGGGATTCTATTCCAGATACTTCCTAATTCCAAAGAAATCAGGAGGGCTACGTCCAATTTTAGACCTTCGAGCCCTCAACAAGTATCTGCAAAAAGAAAAGTTCAAGATGGTAACCCTGGGCACGTTACTCCCTCTGCTGCAGAAAGGGGATTGGCTATGCTCCCTCGACCTCAAGGAAGCTTATACCCATATTGCGATAACACAATCCCATCGCAAATATCTGCGGTTTCTCGTAGGCCGCGACCATTATCAATACCGAGTACTGCCTTTCGGTCTGGCATCTGCTCCACGGGTCTTCACCAAATGCCTCGTAGTTGTAGCAGCATTCCTCAGGAAGGAAGGTGTCCACGTATACCCCTATCTGGACGACTGGCTGATCAGGGCCTCCACCCCTCAGATTGCCCGGTCCTCCCTACAATTGACAATCAACACACTCCTTTCCTTAGGGTTTCTTGTCAATTACGAGAAATCTTGCTTCGTCCCATCTCAAACCTTATCTTTCATTGGGGCAGACTTGGACACCTTACAGGCAAAGGCCTACCTTCCGCTACAACGGGTCCAAACTCTCATGTCCCTAGCTCACCAGCTCCAGTCTCAAGACACTGCCACAGCTCGCCAATTCCTAGTTCTCCTAGGACACATGGCATCCTCGGTTCAAGTCACTCCCATGACCAGACTAGCCATGAGGGTAACACAATGGACTCTACGACAACAATGGATTCAAGCTTTTCAGCCTCTGTCCTCCATAATCACAGTCACACAAGCGCTGCGCCTATCCTTAACTTGGTGGACGACTCAGGTCAACCTCCTTCAGGGCTTACCCTTTCTTCCACCGGATCCGCAAGTTATCCTAACCACCGACGCTTCCCACATCGGTTGGGGGGCCCATGTGGACAATTTTCAAACCCAAGGGTTATGGTCCAACGAGGAAGCCGAACACCAGATCAATTTCCTGGAACTTCGAGCAATCCGCTATGTGCTCCGCACTTTCAAAGATCATCTCTTTCATCAGATAATCTTAATCCAGACGGACAACCAAGTGGCCATGTGGTACATAAACAAGCAGGGAGGCACAGGCTCCTTCCTTCTGTGTCAGGAAGCTGCGCAGATCTGGGCGGAAGCCCTCTCCCACTCTATGTACCTCAGGGCCACTTACCTGCCGGGAGTAGACAATGTATTGGCAGACCGGCTGAGCCGTGTCTTCCGACCGCACGAGTGGTCACTCGATCCTCTGATAGCGACCTCTCTGTTTCACAAGTGGGGTTCTCCCCGCATAGACCTCTTTGCGTCCCCTCAGAACCACAAAGTGGACGATTACTGCTCTCTCATTCGGAGCCAGAACTCTCGGCCGAGGGATGCATTCTCCCTCAAGTGGACAACCGGTCTGCTCTACGCATTCCCCCCACTTCCTCTTGTGTCAAAGACTCTCGTGAAGCTACGCCAGGACGGAGGAACCATGATCCTGATAGCACCTTACTGGCCACGCCAAGTATGGTTTCCAATACTCCAGGATCTCTCCATCCGCAGGCACATTCCTCTGGGAAAGGACCCGCATCTGCTCACTCAAAACGACGGATGCCTCCTCCATCCCAACCTCCAAGCCTTGTCCCTGACGGCATGGATGTTGAAAGGTTAGTCCTTCAGCCTTTCAACCTTTCAGATTCCGTTTCTCGAGTCCTGATAGCTTCACGAAAGCCTTCCACAAGAAAGTCTTACTCATACAAATGGAAAAGGTACACATCATGGTGCACTTCTCAGTCCCTTGATCCCCTTTCCTGTCCAATTTCCAAATTCTTGGACTATTTATGGCATCTCTCTGAATCAGGTCTTAAAACCTCTTCCATTAGGATGCATGTCAGTGCGGTAGCCGCCTTCCATAAAGGTGTACAGGGTGTCCCTATTTCAGTACAACCCCTAGTAACACGTTTTCTTAAAGGCTTGCTCCATCTGAAGCCACCCTTACGGCCTCCGGCCCCATCCTGGGACCTTAATCTGGTTCTTGGTCGTCTAATGAAACCTCCTTTCGAACCTCTGCACTCCTGTGAGTTAAAGTATCTCACATGGAAAGTGTTATTCCTTTTGGCTATCACTTCAGCTCGCAGGGTTAGTGAATTACAGGCCCTAGTTACCTATCCGCCTTACACTAAACTCCTGCAGGACCGGGCGGTACTCCGCACTCACCCTAAATTTTTACCTAAGGTAGTTTCTGAGTTTCATATCAATCAATCCATCATACTACCTATCTTTTTTCCCAGGCCCCACTCCAACTCTGGAGAACAGACCCTGCATACCCTAGACTGTAAACGAGCTCTAGCCTTTTACCTAGACCGTACAGTTTCTCACAGGAAGAGCACTCAATTATTCGTCTCTTTCCATCCTAACAAGTTAGGACAACCTGTGGGTAAGCAGGCTCTTTCCTCCTGGTTGGCGGACTGCATTTCTTTCTGCTATGAGCAGGCTGGCATTCCTTTCCAAGACCGTGTCAAAGCACACTCTGTGAGGGCCATGGCGACGTCAGTGGCACACCTTCGATCGGTGCCGCTTCCTGACATCTGCAGGGCTGCAACCTGGAGTTCTCTCCATACCTTTGCAGCCCACTATTGTTTGGACAAAGCTGGAAGACAGGACTCCATCTTCGGCCAATCTGTCTTGCGTAACCTTTTTCCAACCTGATGTACCAACACCCTTCCACCTTCCCGGTAGGGTGCGGATGCCCTTTCCCAAATTCCACCCCACTTGTACTGCCTGTTGCACGTCGTTGGGTGCATTTGGTGCAAGTCAGGACATCCTCAGCTCGGTACTCACCCATTTGTGAGGACAACCATCCTGCTTGTCCTGTGAGAAAGCAAATGTTGCTTACCTGATGTAACAGGTGTTCTCACAGGACAACAGGATGTTAGTCCTCACGAAACCCGCCCGCCACCCCGCGGTGTTGGGTTCGTTTTGTTTTTACTTTTTAGGCACTGCCTGTAGCTTTGAAAATCAGACTGAAGGGAGACCCCTGCTGGCTGCAGGGTCAGTGCCTTGCTGGGCATGCCCAGTAGGGGCCAGTCAAAGTTCTGTTTAAACTTTGACAGAAGTTTTCCGTGGTGGGCTCCATCCTCGATGTCACCCATTTGTGAGGACTAACATCCTGCTGTCCTGTGAGAACACCTGTTACATCAGGTAAGCAACATTTGCTTTCTTTCACCTCACCTATTAACCATGCTGGTAATCATTTTGCCTTCCTTCCATCTTTCTTAATGTGTGGAATACATCTGCACTGTGCTTCTAGGATGGTATTTTTTAACAATGACCACACCTCTTGCACACTTCTTACCTTTGTAGCTGCTCCTTTCAGTATTTTTTCTAACTGTTTTTCTCATTTTATCAAAGTTTCCCTTTTGAAAGTTTAGCACGAGAGCCGTGGATTTGCTTACTGTCCCCCTTCCAGTCATTAATTCAAATTTGATCATATTATGATCACTATTGCCAAGCAGCCCCACCACCGTTACCTCTCTCACCAAATCCTGTGCTCCACTGAGAATTAGATCTAAAATTGCTCCCTCTCTCTTCGGTTCCTGAACCAATTGCTCCATAAAACTGTCATTTATTCCATCCAGGAACTTTATCTCTCTAGCATGTCCCAATGATACATTTTATGACACTGCTATCAGATATTGAGGTCTCTCAGCCCATCTTTCTCATCACATTGGATGTGGTTTCACTTTACTCAAACATTCCTCAAAACGAGGCCCTTGTTGTTATTGAAAAAGTGTTGAACACACGTCCACCACACAGGGTTACCATGTCGTTTTTGGTACAACTTGCGGAAATTGCATTGACCAAAAATTTTTTTCGTTTCCAAGACGTTATATACCAACAGATCAAGGGGACAGCCATGGGGGCTACCATGGCGCCCAGTTTGGCGTGCCTATACATGGATGAGTATGAAACCACTCACATTTATCCATCTAGATGGCCCCAATTCATCCATGTATGGCTTCGCTACATTGACGACATTTTTATCATCTGGACAGGTTCCAACATACAGTTTTTCATGTTCTTGGACTGGGTGAATTCAATCAATTCCCATATCCAATTTAATCACTGCATGCATCCCTCCCAGATATCCTTTTTGGACATTTTGATTTCTCGGAATGGGGACCGTTTTGAGACCACCCTATTTCGCAAGAATACTGATCGAAATACACTGCTTGCCTATAACAGCTGTCATCCCCGGGCACTCCGGGATAACATACCGACGGGGCAATTCTTAAGGCTTCGGCGCCTTTGCTCCTCACGGATGGAATTTCTTTCCCAATCAGATGGCATGTTTACCCGGTTTGTTGAAAGGGGATATCCAGCCCGGATTGTGAAAAAAGCCTTTAAACGGGCCTTGCACACACACCGGGACTGGCTTTTTAGTTCCTCTACACAGCCTGATGACATCTCTTATAACTGTATTCTCCCCTTTTCCACTGTTGGAAGATCCATTGTGAACATGATTAAACGTCACTGGTCGGCCCTGTCCCTCACTGATTTGATGCATGGTCCCCCTCGCTTCACTTTTAAAAGAGCTACAAATCTGAGAGATCGTCTTGTTCATACATCTTCATCACCCACGCAACACCACTCACGTACCATTGGTGGTCATAACCCTTGTGGCCGCTGCACGATGTGCAGCCATACTGAGTCACTGACAGTATTCAAACACCCTGGGTCGGGACGTGAGTTCAAATTACACTCTCAGTCAAACTGCTGCACAAAAGGTGTTGTCTACGTGATTTATTGTCCCTGCTCGCTTATATACGTGGGGAAAACCTCACGGATGATTAAGACACGAATTATCGAGCACTGCTCCAACATCAGATCATCCAGAACCGATGAACCCCTTGTAATGCATTGGATCCATGCCTGTCACTCCATCGCTGATCTCTCCTTCCTTGTATTAGAGGTGGTCTCGCCCCCCCTACGAGGTGGAGATTTTCCCGGTATGCTTGGTCGGAGAGAGCAGCGCTGGATTTTTACCCTAAATTCAGTCTCCCCTCATGGTCTTAACAAAGAGATTGAATGGTACCAGTTTTATTAGGATCCTTGTTGATTCTCCTATAGGTGTCTGCCTGTCAATTACAGCATCTCGGGAGTACGTGTTTTTCGCGCCCTTTTGCCTTTTAAATGTTTGTCTAATGCAGAGGGCGCTTCCTCTCTTGATGCCTGTTCATAAGATATGTAAACATTCACTGTAACTGGTTCACTAGGATCTGTGTTAATTTGTTAATCCGATTACAGGTGTCTTCCTGTCACTCTCAGCATCTCGCGAGAGCTAGCTTTTCGCGCCTTTTTGCCCTTTAAATGTCTGTCAAATGCAGAGGACGCTCGCGCTCCTGATGATTGTTTATAAGGTATGTGATTACTCACTGTAACTTGTTTTCCTGCAGTCTGCCTGTTTCCATGTTTGATTACTCATGTTATATTTCAGATTTTGAATGTCATCCGGTCCCTCCCGATGCAGCCACCGCGAAACACGGGACCGTGTCGGGGGACCTGTAACTCTTGACTGTTACTTTGTATGGAGTTGCCACAGTAAGGATATTGGAACCTTTTCAATAATAAAACCGTTATTTACCATTGAATGGAAATATACTTATTTACCTGCACCAGTGATCCCGAGTACTTGCTTATGTGCAAGGTTTGCTTCTGCTTATGATTGGGTAATTGAAATCTCCCATTATTACCACACTACCAATTTGGTTAGCTCCCCTAATTTCTCTTAGCATTTCACTGTCCGTCTTACCATCTTGGCCAGGTGGAAGGTAGTATACTCCTATCACTATAGTCTTCCCCAACACACGGGATTTCTACCCATAAAGATTCAATTGTGAATTTAGTCTCATGCAGGATATTTATCCTGCTGGACTCTATGCCCTCCCAGACAAAAAGTGCTACACCGCCTCCCGGGTGCTCCTCTCTGTCATTGCGATATAATTTGTACCCCAGTATAGCACTGTCCCTTTGGTTATCCTTCTTCCACCATGTCTCTGAGATGCCAATTATGTCTGTCATCATTCACTGCTATACATTCTAATTCTCCCATCTTCTGGCATTAGCATACAAACATTTCAAAGTTTGTTTTTTGTTTGTATTTTCATTCTGCTTTTTAATTGATAGGGATAAGTTAGAATTTTTTTTAGTTCAGATGAGTTTTTAGTTACAGGCACTTGAACTACTTTTCTTTTTATTGGAACCTCACTGTTGGGATGCCCTAATTCTAATGTGTCATTAGTATCCTTTGAAGATACTTCCCTCCGAACCATGCACTGCTGAGCGACTGTCGGCTTTCCCCTTTGTTCTAGTTTAAAAGCTGCTCTATCTCCTTTTTAAAGGTTAGCGCCAGCAGTCTGGTTAACCCTGGTTAAGGTGGAGCCCATCCCTTTGGAAGTGACTCCCTCTTCCCCAAAAGGTTCCTCAGTTCCTTTCAAAACTGAATCCCTCTTTCTTGCACCATCATCTCATCCACGCATTGATACTCTGGAGCTCTGCCTGCCTCTGGGGACCTGCACGTGGAACAGGGAGCATTTCAGAGAATGCTACCTTGGAGGTTCTGGATTTAAACTTTTTACCTAAGAGCCTAAATTTGGCTTCCAGAACCTCCCTCCCACATTTTCCTATGTCGTTGGTGCCCACATGTACCACGACAGTCTGCTCTTCCCCAGCACTGTCTAAATCCTATCTAGGTGACGCTTGAGGTCCGCCACCTTCGCACCAGGTAGGCATGTTACCAGGCGATCCTCACACCCACCGGACTATCTACATTCCTAATAATCGAATCACCAACTATGATGGAAGACCTAACCCTTCCCTCCTGGGAGGTACAAACAGTCTAACTTCTGTTTATTCGCTGCCTTACTGACTATTAAAAGCACAAACACACAAACATACTAAATAATATTCCCCAATAGTTAACTTCGCCCCAATACTTTTAAAAAAGAAAATTTCCCAAGCAAAACTTACTGATTCCTTTCAGCCACCAGCAAGGTGATCCTCTCCTCTCCCACTGGACGATTTCAATGTAATATCCACTATGACGCCTAGATCTCTTTCCTGGATCATTGTGTAACTACAGCAAGGGTTATTTTTCCCGAGATGCATCACTTTGCACTTGTCCACGTAAATTTCATCTGCCATTTCGAAACCCAGTCTTCCAGTCTTGCAAGGTCCTCCTGCAATTATCACATTCTGCTTGAGATTTAACTACTCTGCATAATTTTGTGTCATCCAAAAATCTGATCACCTCACTCATCGTACCCCTTTCCAGATCATTTATAAATATATTAAAAAGCACAGGTCCAAGTATAGATCCCTGAGGCACTCCACTGTTTACCTTTTTCCCCTGTGAAAACAGACCATTTAATCCTACTCTCTGTTTCCTGTCTTTTAACCATCTTGCAATCCACAAATGGACATCGCCTCCTATCCCATGACTTTTTAGTTTTCTTAGAAGCCTCTCATGCAGGACTTTGTCAAACGCCTTCTGAAAATCCAAATACCCCACATCTATTGGTTCACCTTTGTTCACGTGTTTAGTCATTCCTTAAAAAAAAATATAGGAGATTTGTGAGCCAAGACTTCCCTTGGGTAAATCCATGTTGTCTGTGTCCCATTAAACCATGTATATCTAAATGTTTTATGATTTTATTCTTTATAACAGTTTCATGATTTTTCTCGGCACTGAAGTCAGGTTCAGGGGTCTGTAGTTTCCCAGATCACTCCTGGAGCCCTTTTTAAATATTGGGATTACATTGGCCATCTTCCAATCTTCAGGTACAACAGATGATTTTAATGATAGGTTACAAATTAACTGAAATAGGTCTGAAATTTCATTTTTTAGTTCTTTTCTAACCCTGGACTGTATGCCATCTGGTACAGTTGATTTACTAGTCTTCAGTTTGTCAATCTGGCCTACCACATCTTCCAAGTTCACCGTGATTTGGTTCATTTCATCTAAATCATCACCTTTGAAAACCATCTCCGGAATGGGTTTCTCCGCAACATCCACTTCAGTACACTAAAGCAAAGAAATGGTTTAATCTTTCTGCAAAGGCCTTATCTTCACTAAGTACCCCTTTAATCCCTTGATCATTTAATTTTCCAGTCGACTCCCTTGCAAGCTTTCTGCTTCGGATATATTTAAAAAAGTTTTTACTGTGAGTTTTTGCCTCTATGGCCAACTTCTTTTCAAATTTTCTCTTAGCCTGTCTTGTCTTACATTTAGCTTGCCAATGCTTATCCTTTATCCTATTTTCTTCTAATGGATCCTTCTTTCAATTTTTGAATGAAGATCTTTTGGCCAAAATACCCTCTTTCCCCTCACTTTTTAGCCATGCTGGCAATTGCTTGACCTTCCTTCCACCTTTCTTAATGTGTGGAATACATATGGACTGTGCTTCTAGGATGGTATTTTTTAACAATATCCACAACTGCTGCACACTTTTTACCTTTGTAGCTGCACCTTTCAATTTTTTTTTTAACTATTTTTCTCATTTTCTCATAGTTTCCCTTTTGAAAGTTTAGTGCTACAGCCATGGATTTACTTGCTGTTCCCCTTCCAGTCATTAATTCAGATTTGATCATATTATGATCACTATTGCCAAGCGGCCCCACCACAGTTACCTCTCTCACCAAATCCTGCACTCCCCTGAGAATTAGATCTAAAATTGCTCCTTCTCTCATAGTTTGCTTTACCAATTGCTCCATAAAACTGTCATTTATTCCATCCAGGAACTTTATCTCTCTAGCATGTTCTGATGTTTCAGACTCTCTCTCTCTGTCTCTCAGCCCAAAATACAATAAAAGCCTGTCTGGGCCCTTCTCAGCTTGAGATGTGAAAACATTGCAGGTGTGATAAATTAAATTCATGTTGTGATAAATAGCAGTACCTGGAAAATTACCCTAACCATGCCTCTCTTTTTTTTTTTTTTTGACGCGGGTACTATTTTTTGCATTTTTTATAGCAAAATGTTAAATCTAGTGCTATGTTTACAAGCTTATAGGGGATGAAAATCGGTGCAATATTTGACATTGAAATGCATCTTAATCTTCATAGCAAAATGTGGTATTTAAAGGTGCTGTTTTCATTTCTGATTTTTAAGGTTTAGAAAATCCTCCAACATGGACTATGGTAGGGATTTCGCCCTTCTTTTTTTTTCGAAAGGGGGGTGGGTGGGTTTGCAGCTTTTTCTGCTCTTTTGGTCTTCCTGTTGAATCAGAACCTGCCGCTTGTGGGGCTACAGCAACCTAAACATTCATGTAAGAGCTTTTCACAATATTTAGCTGGCAAGTCATTAGACCGCCCGATTTGCAATATTTTTTGTATATTTTTGTGCTGTATAAAATTTATAGATATAAAATTTGTTAGTGAATTTTCAAGAAGGCTTCCTGCTGATATATAACAGTGAAGTTTTTTGTGTCATTCTCTTTTTGGCTTTAAAGCACTGCTAAAAGAACATCGTATTCATTTTGAGACTCATAGTGGTTCAGATTACCTGGCTGCAAAGGCTTCTTTCAGACAATGCAACCCTCCTGATTACCAGTCTTTTTATGGGGAGAACAAGCAGTTACAAGTTCACTGCCTTCATTACAATGTCATTAAAATAAAGTTGCAATCCAATAAAAATAAAATAATGCTGACAAGGTATGTTATGTACTAGCATAATGAGAACATAACAGGCATAAATCAAAGCAGCTACCACTAACATGGATTGTAGTATATATTACACAAAAAGTCTTGGATAGTGAAATGAGCTTAGTTTACATAGTTTGCAGTCCTGATCATTTTGGAAACCCAGTTTTCATAGGACATACTGTTCAAATTAAACTTCTTAAGTATAAACGGTGCTTCCATTTGTAGCCTATTATTTATTAAAGCAACTAATAAGGGAATAGATTGCTGGCGTTGCTTTCGTGTTGGTTCTACTTTCAGAAAATTGGTAACATTTCAGGATTTTTTATGGGTTCTTTAAAGTGTAATTTATGTATTTAATTCATATTCTGCTTTTTAGGCACTTCAAAGTGGATTACATTCAGGATTCCCCCATTCCCAGTGGGCTCACAATCTAAGGGCCTCATTTACTAAGCATTTTTCCCATAGAAATAAGCCAGCATCAGTCAATAGTAGATTATCCATGAAAGCTTATCCTAAAAGTACAGGAATATTTTGTGTGTGTGTGTGACATCTTTGCCTGACTGATGATCCTGTAGTTAGAGCTTCTAATGCTATAGAGAGAGAGAGATTTGAAGTTACAGAATGCTTTAATATTTTGAGGTAGCAATACAAAAAATGAAAAACTCAAACTGAAAAGCACTAATGCACAAAAATAAGATTTCACCTAAAGTAACAATGCAAAAAAATATTTTCTATATATAAAAACTTCAATTAAAGAATCAATGATTTTATAGTCATTGGCCCAGGATAAATCAAAATGTCCCAAAAATCCCTGTTTGCTTACAAGACAGACATAATTTGAGCTTAGACTCAGGTCCATTACCATGTGTCAATTCTGACCTCTGACAAAGAGGAATTTGAAACACCTTAGCGTTGGGTGTTTCAAGAGACAGCGCTTTAATGCTTGACCTGTTCCTGTGGACTCAGAGTTGTTTATAAGCTCGACTAACAAAACGTTTTTCCTTCTGGAGATTCAAAGATAAGTCCTAGCTTTATTAACTCTATTAAATTTTAGCTTATTTGCAACCACAAATGGGCCGATACAGTAAATGAGAGCGGGCGAGCGCACAGGACACTCTCCTGTGTGCGCAATACAGTAAATTAATTTATTTAAATTAGGGTCTGCGGTAAAAAGAGGCGCTAGGGACACTAGCACATCCCTAGCGCCTCTTTTTGGACAGGAGTGGCGGCTGTCAGCGGGTTTGACAGCCGACGCTCAATTTTGCCGGTGTCTGTTCTCGAGCCTGCTGACAGCCACGGGTTCGGAAACCGGACGATGGCAAAATTGAGCGTCTGGTTTTCAAGCCGCGGGCCCATATTAAATTTTTAAATTTTTTTTATTTTTTACTTTTTTTAACTTTTGGGGCTTCCGACTTAATATCGTCATGATATTAAGTAAGAGGGTGCACAGAAAAGCAGTTTTTACTGCTTTTCCGTGCACTTCCCCGGCGACGGCAGAAATTAACGCCTGCCTTTGGGTAGGTGCTAATTTCTTAAAGTAAAATGTGCGGCTTGGCTGCACATTTTACTTACTGAATCGCGCGGGAATGATTAATAGGGCCATCAACATGCATTTGCATGTTGCGGGCGTTATTAGTCTCGGGGGGGGGGGGGGGGTGGACGCGTGTTTTCGATGCGCTATCACCCCTTACTGAATAAGGGGGTAAAGCTAGCGCATCGAAACAAGCGTCCAAATGCCGGTTAACAGTGCGCTACGTCGGAGTGCACTGTATTGTATCGGCCTGAAAACTTTTCCAAAAAAAAAAAACTGTCCTGGGATCTTTGGGACATTTTGATTTATCCTGGCCAAATAATTATAAAATGTACAGGTACTTGTTTTATTTATAAGACACTGCATTCAGTGGTGCCTTATTGTGGGCATTAGGGCCCTATCTCCTTCCCATGTTAAAGTGGAGGAGTTTATGAAAATGAGGGGTGTTTAACATTGGAGAGAGAAAGAGACTGAGACTCTCTCTGTATAAGGGTGTCATATTAGAGAACTATTTATACCACTGTAGGAGGGTCAACTGGTAACTCGAGGTGAGGTTTTGGTAGTGGTCTAGGGTTTGGGGGGCAGTTTTACATGCAGTCAGAGGTATGAACAGCATAGTGCACACCAGTGAAGATTTGATGTGATTTGGAGTGAGTAAAGGTACATAAAGATGAGATTTATACAATGTACTCTCATCCTAGCTTGATATCAGCTAGGTAGAGAGTGCATCAATTAGGTCGAAAGTACAATGTGGGCACTTTGCAGCTGGTGAAGGGAAAATATTGTGGGCACAATAAATATCTGTGTGTGTGTGGTGCTATCTCTAAATTTACCCTGACCATGTTCCCTTTTCTATCATGGGCTTTATTCTTGCTTTATTTATAGCAATTTGATAAATCTAGTTCTATATGAGATCCTTTGAGTAAAGTATCTATATATAGAAAACATTTGTTTTGCATTGCTACTTTAGGTGAAATCTTAGGGGCGGATTTTAAAAGGCCTGTGCGTGTAAATCCTTCCGGATTTACGCGCGCAGGGCCCTCGCGCGCCGGCGCGCCTATTTTGCATAGGCTGCCGGTGCGCGTAAAGCCCCGGGACGCACGTAAGTCCCGGGGCTTTCGAAAAGGGGCGGGAGGGGGCGTGTCCGGGGCGTTTCCGAAATGATGTGGCGTTTCGGGGGCGTGCTGCGGCGTTTCGGGGGTGGGCCTGGGGGCGTGGCACCGGCCCGGGGGCGTGGTCGAGGCCTCCGGACCAGCCCCTGGGACCGGAACACGAGCGGGGCTGCCGGCCGGCGCGTGCAAAGTTACGCCTGCTGAAAGCAGGCGTAACTTTGCCGACAAAGGTAGGGGGGGGGGTTTAGATAGGGCCGGGGGGGTGGGTTAGGGAGGGGAAGGTGGGGGGAGGGCGAAGGAAAGTTCCCTCCGAGGCCGCTCCAAAATCGGAACGGCCTCGGAGGGAACAGGCAGTGCGCGCTGGGCTCGGCGCGCGCAGGTTGCACAAATTTGCACCCCATTGCGCGCGCCGCCCCCGGATCTTATAAGATACGCGCGTATCTTATAAAATCCAGCGTACGCGATCGCGCAAATATTTAAAATCTATCCCTTATTTTTCTAACTATTTTGGGTTCATTCTTTATCAAAATACAGGGATAGCTTTGAAAACTCACCACTATGAAAAGCTATGCACAGAAATCATGCAACTCCCTTGAATGAAGGCCTGCTGTAGGAGAGAGTCAGAATATCATAAAAAGGCCTTTAAGGGAAATTGTGCTTGGAGCATTCTGTGAACTGTTTGAGAGGAACACATACAAAGTCTTTTGGTGTTTATTCAGGTGTGAAGTTCTTGGCAGTATTCACATTTAGTACATTTATAATTTTCTAATCTGCAGATTTTGAATTTAAATATTTTAGTGTTCAGGGTGGCCGATTCCTGTGGCAAGGGGCAGTCTCAAAAACTACTTTGACCACTAATTCTTATCAGAAGTGACCACTTGACTTCTAAGCTTCAGAGTAGTGTGGCAAAAACACTGTGGCCAGTGGAAAACAGTAGAAAATATATTTAGCACCCATATTCAGCAGCTGGTAGCCAATTGACTGCCAGTTTTCTAAGAGATTTCTGCTGCTCTATGTATTACAGTTCAAAAATAGTGACTTGTTAAATCTGGATTTACTCTCTCTAAATAAAAGGCAGCTTGGGTTCCGTTTGTGGTGTATGTCTGTTTTGTACACAGCCCACTCTGCACATGCGCTAGATCGGATGCCAGGGACAGGAGAGCTGTGGATGAGAAGACAGATCAGCTGGGGTCTGGGTTGCTGACATATGGCATGGGGGCCTGGTTCAACTATGTTTTCATGTAATAGGAGAAAGGTAGCTATGATTATACCCTATCGTTTTTGAGAGGCTTTTCTACTAGTTTTATTTGTAGTATGTAGTGTTTGCCACAGTGATTTATTCCCATTAGAAATCCAATAATGTTACAGTATAAAGATATTTGGATATACTCCAGTGGTCCTCCACCATTTAATTTATCCCCTAAATACTATAGCTCTTCCTTTTGGGAGTTTTTCTGAACTTGCTCTTTAAATTTGGCTGGAGTATTTTGGATGTTCTGGCACCTAAAATTTAGGCCCTGGCACCTGTCAGAAGAGATGTTACTGAGCACCCACAGTGGGAGAACGTTGCTGGCAGAGCTGAGAGGAAAGAGTTGCAACCACTGACAGGGCCTGGATGGTGGGAAGGGGGAATTGCAACAGCAGCTAAACTGGCCTGGGGAGTCCTGGTGTCTGCTGCTGGTGGGAGGAGGAGGCTAAGAGGAGTCTCAGGGGAAAAAAGGGAAGAGCAAAGAAAAGCAAAAAGAAATATAGAACCAAGAAATAAAAAAAGAACAGAAAAAATAGGCAAAAAAGCCAAATTAGCAAAAAAAAAAAATATTGTAGCTCCTAAAGTTTTTTTTAGCTGGTGCCTAAATTTTTATAAATATTTTTTTCTTGCTTTACTTATGTTTTACAAGGTGATAAAAGGACTGAACACTACTGGAACAAGCACCTACATATGTAGTAGTCTGTGCATTTTTTTTAATTAGATGGTATTGTACATTAACTTGGTAACATTTGTATCATTTCATACAGGATTTCCAGGAAGGATTGCTTTATTAAATTTGCAAAATTCAAAGGGTTCTAGTCTGTGAACATTTGGAGTTACTTAAATAGGCAAATATCATAAGATATGTCCTCTGTACTTCCAGCAAAGGTTGTCGTTTCTGATCAGTGTGTGCACACTGTCTTTTAATAAAGCCCTTTCACAAACAGTTATTTCCACCACAGTGGCATCCTCCATAATTGCTACCTTTATCCTCTCCTTCTCTTCTACAGTCTGTTGTCCAGCTCCCCTTCCCCTCTGTATTTATCCTTCTTGTTATTCCCTCAAATGATGCCACTCTGCCTGGTCCTTTCTACAGGAAACTCTTCTGTTTTCCTAGTCCCTATCTTGCTCATTTTAGCTCTTTTTTTTCTACTTATGCCTCCAGGACAGGCCGTAGCTTTGGTGGGGGGCAAGGGATGACTTAATTGAAGATGAGGGGAGGGAGCGGGATAGAATGTTGATTGGGGGAGGGGTGTGAAGCACTGGCAAAAGTTGAGGACTGACAGCAGCAGAGCAAGATATGCTGCTTTACATCTGTCCTGCCTGCCAGCCAATCGCGTTTGTTGGCTGGCTGGAAACAGCAGATTGCCTGGAGGCTAGAGCAAGCCAATAAGCATTTACTGGATGGAGAGCATGAGGTTTCTTTCAGTGCAGGGCCTGGAGTCATGTTGCTCACTATCCCACAAGGCTGGCCCTGGATGCCTAACTGTTACCCTTTTATATCTTCCATACTTCATGATTTTACTGTAATATCCAACTTTATGTTCTTCCCCAGCTCTCATATACTCCTCATGAGAGGAGTGTAATATGCGTGATAGAGTATATGTGTTGTGGTTAAGTGTGTTTTGGTGGATCCTGAGGTGCTGTGGATATGACCACGCCCATGGGGAGGAGCCCCTTGAGGAGCCACAGCACTGGGCTAGACTCGTATTGCACAAAACACAAGATAGTTCTTTATTAGACAGCTTGAAGAGAACCACCAGAGGTGGCAGTAGTTGCAGTCTCAGGGACCTCAGCAGAGGGAACCCTTCTCTCCTTGATGATGTCGAGGTTCCGCAGCAAGTCTCCCAGCGAGGAGATACTGTGGATGAGAGACTGAGAGAGTACTCACTAGGTGTTTGCTGTTGGTATGTGATTCCACCAGGTATGTTGTAGAAGGTACAGGCACCGAGGCAGGGAGAGCAGGCCCTCGAGGAGCGAGTACCTGTTCCCTGTAAGGCACCTGAAATAAAGCAGAGGGCCCCCGAGGTGTGGGTACCCAGGTTAGCAGTTACCCCGAAGGGCAGAGAGAGAGCTTCCTGCGGCATCACGGAAGTGGCAGAGTAGCATAGACAGGAACTGATTTGAGTCCTTGCTAACTCAAAGAGCTAGCAAACTAGTGAAGGTAATATACCCGGATGGCGTGACGCCAGCATGTGGGAACGCCCTCGAGGTTCGCGCCAAGGGTGGTACAAAGACGTGGGTTGCACGCGCGCGCACCCTAGTAGGTAACTGGGAGGAGCAATGGGGGGAGGCTGCACCATAGTCGTTCCGGGGACGCCAGAGAGGGCGGCTTGTAGACGTGGCAGTAGCCATCTTTCCCAGGTAAGCGGGAGGAGTCGTGAATAAGGTGAGGAAAACGGGGCGAAGCAACAATATGGAACTAAATTCTTCAATAGGTAAATGCTTGTGAAGTCAGGGATACGTGATCATATTTTTTTAATCCATAAATTATTTCGGCTACAATATTTTGCAAAAGCTGTAAAGTGGTTAATTTGATAGCTTGGCAGCACAAAAAAAAAAAAGGGAATTGCAGTAATCAAACCTAGAAATTATGAAAGCATGAACCAATAATTTTAAATCTTGGCTTACTAATAAAGGATGCAGTCGACAAATATATCGCAAGAAGAAAATGATTTTTGAATGATAGCAGAAATGTAAGAGGACATAGTGAGTTTTGAATCATAAGTCACTATTTTACATCATCTTTGATTTGGATTGTTGTATTGAGCATAACTGGTGCAGTAGCCTGGATGGTGTCATGATGATGTATCCAAATTGCCTCTGATTTAGCAGTATTTACCTTTAATTTGTGGTCAGAGAGCCAACCCACAACAGTGCAAAGAGTTATTGAAATTTGAGAGGGAGAATGAGTTCCTTAAATCCACAAAGGAGGTAATTTGGAAGTGGTCTGCATAAAAAGACCGACGGAACCCGCATTAATGGATTAAATTAGCAAGTGGGGAGAGAAAGATATTAAAGAGAAGCGGGGAAAGAATGGACCCCCGGGGAACACCAAAAGGCAAAAACTTAAGGTCAGAAATTTGTTCTTTCCACACAACTTGAAAAGATTGATCAACTAAATAGGAGTGGGAAGCAAGCTAAAGCTGAATAAGAGAACAGACGACTGAGGGGAGTTTTGATAGATGTCTATAAAATAAGTGGAATGGAACGAGTAAACGATAATCAGTTGTTTACTCTTTTGAAAGGTACAAAGACCAGGGGACACACAATGAAGTTACTAGGTAATACATTTAAAACTAATAAGAGAAAATATTTTTTACTCAACACATAATTAAACTCTGGGAATTTGTTGCCAGAGGATGTGGTGAAAGCTGTTAGTATAGCTGCATTTAAAAAAGGTTTGGACAGATTCCTGAAGGAAAAGTCCATTAGTAACAGTAATAGTGATTGGGGGAAAAAAAGACCACAAAACTCAAACAGCTGTTCAAAAAGGCATTTAACTTTTTCCCAATCACTATTACTGTTAGTGAAGTATACCAGTGATTTTGGGTTTCCACCTACTTTGTTTGGGAAAAGTCCATTAACCATTATTAAGGTAGAGTTGCATAAATCCATTGTTTATTTTTAGGACAAGCAGCTTAGGATTCTGCCAGGTATTTGTGAACTGACTTGGCCACTGTTGGAAACTGGGCTTGATGGACTTTTGGTCTGACCCGGTATGGCAAGTCTTTTGTTCTTAACTTTATGAAGTCAGACTAGAAGGAGACCATAATTGATGGTGTCAAAAGTGGCACTTATGTCTAAAGAGGCTATAAGCTTGTCTGTGCTACCATTGGCTTGGACTCAGATGTCACTAATTAATACAACCAGTACAGATTCAGAGCTGTGGTCCTTTCTGAATCCAGATTGAGAGGAATGAAATATATAAGTTTCTGAGGCAAAATCATATAACTGATCAAACTAGATTTTCTCAATTATTTTGGCAAGCATTGGGAGATTTCAGATAGGCCAAGAATATCTCAAGAAGTGGACAAACCCTAGCTACTTTAAGTTGACTAGGCAGGATGCCTGTAGTTAAACAATTAACAATAGAGGAAGTTGGTTTGGCTAAACTCAACAATGGACTTGAAAGAAACTCTGAAAGCATAGGGTCCATTTGTGAAGTAGTAAGCTGAAGTGACTGAAGCAATAAATCAATTCCAGCAGCTGATACAAGATTAAATGAGGACAGGGTACTTGACAAAGGCGAGGGGAAGCTTCCAGTCTCTGCTCCAGCTTCCAGTTCCAGCTTAAACTTTGGCCCCAGATGCCAGCTTCAGCACATGCATGCTGGGCCTCCTCTCTCTATGACAACCCAGTTCCTACCCATGAGCACGGTGTGGCTAGGGACCCTGACAGTTTGCTGGGAACCTCATTGCATCCCCAGAACTCTCATGGAAGACTGAACCATTACAAGTGGTAGAAACCCTGCAGGGGCAACTTGCTGCTCTGGCTGCAGAAAACCAGATGTTAAAGACATGAAGTTGTCTTGTGTGGTTCTAGTTGTGGCAAATAGATCCAAGGCCTTATCCAAATGCTTCAGTGGCAGACTAGAATTGTTTTGTGATTTTTTTTTTTTTAATCCATGCCGATTGTACTTCACTTGTTGTTCCCAAAACTACACAAGCAACAGGGCGAAGGTGAAGCTACTAATAAGTTTTTTCATGAGGGAAGCTAGACCTCCCTCCTTCTGGAGTGTGAAAGCCCCTTGCTAGGTTACTGAGAAACATTTCTATGAGCGGTTTTGGAACTTTTGAATGTCCTCACTTTGCCCATGCTGTGGAACTGGCATACCAGCACATGAGATAAGGAACTGGATTGATGTTGCATACTGTTCCTTGGTTTTGTCAACTAATCCCTGACACTGAGTGGAACAAATCAGCTGTGTGGCACCAGCTCCAAAGGTGGCTCGGGGGCGAAATAGAAGATGAATTGACCCAAATAGATCCTCTCCAAGGGAACTGATGCATTTATATAGACTTGTATATTTTGATTGCTACTTTTGCTCCTGTCATGTGGTTGTCAGTGTAGTTACCTGGGCCCTGCTCCCCACACATCATGAGCCTCCCTACCCAGAGCCAATCCATGTGGCCACAAGACAAACACAGATTACACCCAGAGAAAAAGAGTGGAGGAGACACCAAAAGTTTTGTTTATGCTGTGGGGAGGATGGACACGGTGCCCCCAGAAGCAGCTGGCTGGAAGCAAACTGCCTGAGTGTTCAGTATTCATCTGGCTCTTAAAGCAGGTCTCCTCTTTCCAGCTCTAACCCAGGCTTACCAAGATCAGTGGGCTATAATTAATTCTAGTGCTAGCACCAACCTTATGGACCTGAGCCCTGCCAAGGCTTTTGGCTTTCATGCCAAAATAGAATTAGTAGAAACGAAATTAGGACCTGTAGCTCGGGAGATTCTTTCCCTGTGGTGCGGTTGAGGATGCACATAGAACCACTGAATTTTAAACTCATCCAGTCTGCTTGCCTGCCCATTATCCTAGGACTGCGGTGTTAGATAATGAAATGATGACTTCAACTAGCCCAATCAATGTGTGGGTTGTGCTTTCTCAATGTGCATATCTTATTGTCTATGAGCAGCTGAGAATATTCCTCTAAAAGCAGTATATGGTGATCCCTGCAAGCCCTGATCTGCCACCACCTGTGCCTTGGAAATATGAGGTGAATTGGGACATCTTTGAAAAGCTAGGTGCTGACCATCTTCCTCGCACCGGGATTGTGGCTGTGCAAGTAACCTGGGACTAAATGCTAGAATATCACATGTTCACATCTACTTGATTTCTGAACCTGAGCTTGTCACCCCATGGGAGTAGTTGCAGCTGTTCTAGATTCCAGGAGGATGAGGAATAAGATACATTTTCATTGATTGGAAGAGCTATGGGATAGAAGAACATTAACATGCCAGAATGAATACGAGCTTAGTAAACACTGAATACCAACAGCCAGTAAGAGAAAACTCTTTTTAATCTTTTATTATAAGATATATCATAGTAGGAGCAGTGCATCTTACCAGACAATGCAGAGTAAAGGCCAGCTCAGCTTTTCTGGGCCATTCCACTCAAATACGTCACTGCCTCTAAACTTACACACCAATGGATTAGTTTATTTACATAACATTTTCCAACTGGTTTGCATTCTAATTTTATTTTGTATATGCTAATAATACTGGATTATTGTAAGTCATATGATTTCTTATAAATGGAGCCCAGAAGGCTGAAACAAAACTTAATGCTGACCTTTAACATACTATATAATGTTTAACCTACTTGTTAACATTTTAGCAGCCTTGGTTATTCTTAGCCCTACAAGTCTGATCAGTGCAATCTCATTGTGCTGTAATTATCTTTTTCTTCACCGCCACCAAACTATCTGGCTTCATAAAATGTTTCTTCACAAAGCACCCTTACATTTCCATAAACAATACCCCCAGAAACCAGATTTTAAGTGCCTGGCTTCTCCGGGGGGGGGGGGGGGAAGGAGAGAGAAAGGCAGGGTGATGATAGGAGAAGGTGCCAACAGGCTTTGAATTGGCAACAACTAGGAGATGAAGGGCAAGAACTCTAGGTAGAACTAAACAAGCAGGGTCAGGGGCTATAAAATCTAAAATGATTTGCTGGGAACCAAGAATTTCCTAGCAGCCAGGTTACCCAGGCTTGCTGTCCTATAGCAGTGAAGCTCTTCACCTTGTTATGTTTTCAGTTCCAGCTTCAGCTCTAAGATATGACTCCAGTCCTAGCTCCAGCTATGGCCTCAAATGCTAGCCCCAGCTCCAGCTGGGCCTTCTCCTCCTGCAACAACCCTGTGAGTACTGATGTGGCTAGGGAACCTGACATCTATCTGGTGTGAGCACAATCACAGATAGTAACATAAAAATGGAAGTTAATGTCATTATAGATGGCAGTACCATGGCACATGAGAAATTATCATGAGCAGTCTGTTGAAAGATTTCAATAACAAGTGGCAAATTGTGTGTATGCTCGTGTATAATATTTTCAGGCTAGAAATTTTTCTCACAGCTTTTTACACATTGCACGTTGGCAGGCTAGATTGTACAAAATGTACTTGAATTTGGTTAGAACATAAGGCTGCAGCCTTGTTCTTGTGAAACATATTATGGAATCTGCAATACCCAGAGTAGTCATACCACATTTTAATGTCTCATTTGTAATATTTTCAGTTGAATGTTTTCTGTACTGTACTTTCTTTTTTTTGTCTTCCGTCACCCTTTAGCAAGTGTGGAGATTAAAAAGGACAACTGATATTGAGGGATGAGGGAAGCAATATGAAAAGTCAAGATTAAATGCCCTAGTGACAGAAAAGTTGGAAGGAAGCAGATTTTCTTTCACTTTTTCGTTTTTGTTTTTTGCTTCTGTTTATATGTATGTTGTTGGAATAGTTGCCTATCCTATATAAATACAGTGCCCCTTTAAAAAAAAAAAATCTATCCTTATACTCGATTTACATATTTGAACATATTTTTGGTGGCTTAGAAAATTAAAAATAACATTTTAGGGTGAATTTTGAAAGAATTAAGTCTGTTTAACCACCTAAGTTGGCCATATCTGGATAAGTAGATTTTTAGCTTCCTGACAGTGCCTGTGTACTTTAATAATGTGCGTACTTTTGTCTGCATAGAAAAGAGGCATTCCAAGAGACCTTTCAGATCATGCCAATGTGGGGTAGATTTTAAAAGGTACGCGTGGGAGTAGATTTGTTCGCGCAACCCGGCGCGAACAAATGTACTCCCGATTTTATAACATGCGCGCGCTGCTGCACTCATAAAATACAGGGTCGACGCGCACAAGGCTGCGCAAAATCGGCAGCCTGTGCGTGCCGAGCCGCGCAGCCATCCTCCGTTCCCTCCGAGGCCGCTCCGAAATCGGAGCGGCCTCGGAAGGAACTTTCCTTCCGGCCCCCCACCTTCCCCTCCCTTCCCCTATCTAACCCACCCCCCAGCCCTAACTAATTCCCCACCCCACCTTTATTTACAAGTTAAGCCTGCCCGAGGCAGGCATAACTTGTGCGCGCCGGCCGGCTGCTGGCGCACCATGTTCCGGTCCAGAGGCCGCGGCCGCCGGAACGCCCCCGATGACGCGCTGGCCGTGACAGGCCCCGACACGCCCCCCAGGAAAACCCCGGGACTTGCGCGCATCCGGGGCTTGCGCGTGCCAACGAGCCTATGCAAGATAGGCTCGGCGCACGCAGGGGGTGGAAGGAGCAGCTTTTCGGGGGATTATGAGCGTAACCCTTTGAAAATCTGCCCCTGTAAGTGTGTTGTTGGAAGCCGCTAATAAGACTAACTTGTTCCATTATTTCAAGACAGATATAAGTGTACTTTTAACGCATAGCATTCAATATTTAAGCAGAATCTGTGCAGGTACATTGTGTTTTTTAAAATTGTCTTGCTCTTTGCAAGCTTAAAAATACGAGTGTAATTGTGCTGTTAGGTGCCCAAAAATGGAATCTTTTCAAGGCCAGTGCGTCCCATTAGGCAAACTAGGCAGTCACCTAGGGCACCAACCGTTAAGGGGTGCCGAAGAGCAGCCATGTGGGGCTGCGAGCGGAGCCTGCCCCACTTGCAGCAAAGAGGAGTAGAGACTCGGTGGGCCGCGAGCGGCGCTCATCCTGTTCGCGGCCCAGGGAAACACACACTCGACGGGCCACAAGTGGCTTTTCAGTGAATGGGTAGGAGTTCGGGACTGGGGTGGGGTGGGGCATTACCGGGGGGGGGCAGGTGCAAGGCAGAAGGTTCACCTAGGGTGCCTAATACCCTTGCACTGGCCCGGACTCTTTTGTCGTCTTGAATAATTAATGTATGTTATTTTTTTGTTTTAGCTGATGAATTCCAAATTGAAAAAAATGTCTGTGGCTGCAGGGTGAATGTGAATAGCTTGTATGTTATCGGCATTTACAGAATTAGTATATTCTGTAAATGGCATAATATTTTGAAAAATTGCTGTGATTTGATGCTGAATTGTTTGTTTAGTTTTAAGACCAGATATTCCAGCAATGAAATTGCTATCCCCTTCTGCACTGCCAAGAGTGCAGTCTGTTTATGATAGTAATCTTCAAGAGAGGGCTTGCTGAATGCAGTGGAATTTTCTAATCATGCTACATGCATAAAAGCATGTGAGTGTTTCATAATACTAAGGCACGCTTTGTATTTGTAGTCACTGCTGAAATTGACAAGAATGGTATCTATCAAGAAGGACCTTTTTTTTTTTTTTTTTTTAAACAAGGTGCTTAAGCAAATAATAATTAGTGTTGTTCTACCCTTTAGCAAATTTAGAAGTGTGTTGCAAAAGTATACCATCCTGTCTACAATAAAAATAAATATAATTTTCTCTGCCTTTAAAGCAGCTCGCTGTCCCAAAAGTTACTAGATTGGAATGCTCTGTTGATGTGTACCTTGAAAATAAAGTGCTGTGCCCCATTTGGAGGAGAAAATTGCTGTACTTTGCAAGCTTTCTCTGTTCTTTTGTGATTTTCTCCTGGGTGCTGCAGAGCCACAGCTCACTAGCTCGCGGCTGGGCATATATGGAGAAACTGCAGTGAGGACGTGGGGCTCCCTGACTGGTGGCACTCCATTCCTCCAGTGAGCCTGAAGGGGAACCAGCAGCAATTCTTTAGCTTCGGGTTCCCTCTTCTCATTTTCAAGTCTGGTATTCAGAATATTCGTAGTAAACATTTGTAAGATATTTGCATACACTTTGGTCTAGGAACAAGGCTGAATTTGTATAGTTTAGCTGCCCTGAAAACCAGACATGTTTTGTGGTCTTCAAGAACCAGAGATGAGAACCCCTGCTCTAGCATATACAAATCCTGTAAATTATAGCAAAAATAACTAACATGAGCATTGGGGGACCAGGTCCAGGAGCTTGTGTTCAATGTGTCGCATAAGAGACATGGTTTTAATCTTGTGACTTCTGGCAGATGCAATTTACACCTCTCTAAGGGGGAGGCTGTTCACGGTACGGGAGAGGGGAGGGAACAGAGGAGCACTATCACATCTTTCAGCATTGGAGATGAAAGGGGGATAATAATGAATTTCACAGTACTAGGAAAGGGGGTAGAGAGGAAAAATGAAGCAGGGAAGAATAGCTTCTCTCTTTCTCTCTCTCTCTCTCTCTCTCTCTCTCTCGTGCTACTTACTAACTTCATGGAATGTCCCCATGTCTTTGTATTTTATGAAAGCATAAATAACAGATTTGCATTTACCCATTCTATTCCACTTATGACTTTACAGACCTCTATCATATCCCCTCAGCTGTCTCTTCTCCAAGTTGAACAGCCCTAATCTCTTTAGTTTTTTCCCTTGGGGGAGCCATTCCATCCCCTTTATTATTTTGGTCACTCTTCTCTATACCTTTTCCAATGCAACTATATCTTTTTTAGAGATGTGGCAACCAGAACTGCAAACTAATCAAGTTGACTTAGGGAATGGCCTCTGCTATTACTGGCATCAGTAGCATGGGATCTTCTTAGTGTTTGGATACTTGCCAGGGTCTTGTAACCTGGTTTGGCCTCTGTTGGAAAAAGGATGCTGGGTTTGATGGACCCTTGGTCTGACCCAGCATGGCAATTTCTTATGTTCTTATGCTGCCTCACCATGTAGTGAATAAGAGGCATTATGGCATTCTCTATTTTATTCTCTTTTCTTTCCTAATAATTCCTGACATTGTTTGTTTGCTTTTTTGACTTCTGCCATACACTGAGCCAGGGATTTCAAAGTATTGGTCCACAATGATGCCTGGGTGGTAATTACTAATATGGAATCTAACACTATGGGGCGGATTTTAAAAGCCCTGTGCGCGTAAATCCTTCTGGATTTACGCGCGCAGGGCCCTCGCGCGCCGGCGCGCCTATTTTGCATAGGCCGCCGGCGCGCGCAGAGCCCCGGGACGCGCGTAAGTCCCGGGGCTTTGTATAAGGGGCGTGTCGGGGGCGTTCCCGAAATGATGCGGCGTTTCGGGGGTGGGCCCGGGGGCGTGGTCGAGGCCTCCGGACCAGCCCCCGGGTCGGGTGACAGCGCACCAGCAGCCTGCTGGCGCGCGCAGATTTACATCTACTTTTAGCAGGCGTAAATCTGCCAACAAAGGTAAGGGGGGTTTAGATAGGGCCGGGGGGGTTGGTTAGGTAGGGGAAGAGAGGGGAAGGTGGGGGGGAGAGAGAAGGAAAGTTCCCTCCGAGGCCACTCCGAAATCGGAGTGGCCTCGGAGGGAACAGGCAGCGTGCGCTGGGCTCGGCATGCGCAGGTTGCACAAATGTGCACCCCCTTGCGCGCGCCGACCCTGGATTTTATAAGATACGCGCGGCTACGCGCGTATCTTATAAAATCCAGCGTACTTTTGTTCGCGCCTGGTGCGCGAACAAAAGTACGCGATCGTGCAATTTTTTAAATCTACCTCTATATATATATATATATATATATATATATACAGGGTGGATTACTTTTCCACATGTGCATCACTTTGCACTTGTCCACGTTAAATTTCATCTGCCTTTTCAATGCCCAGTCATGCAAGATCCTCCTGCAATTTTTCAAAATCCATTTATGATTTAACAACTTGGGATAATTTTGTCTGCAAATGTGATCACCTCATATGTTGTCCCCTTTCCAGATGATTTATAAATATATTAAAAATTACCGGCCCCAGTACAGATCCCTGAGGTACTCCACTGTTTACCCTTTTCCACAAGAAAACTGACCATTTAGTTCTACTCTGTGTCCCATCTTTTAACCAGTTTGCAATCCACAATAGGACATTGCCTCCTATCTTGTGACTTTTTAAAATTTTCTCAAGTATCTCTTATGGGGACTTTGCTAAACACCTTATGTAAGTTCAAATACACTATATCCACTAGGTCACCATTATCCACATGTTTATTAACCCCTTGAAAAAAATTGTAGCAGATTGGTGAGGGAAGACTTCCCTTGAGTAAATCCATGCTGGCTATGTCTTTCTATATGTTCTGTGATTATATTCTTTAGAATAGTTTCCATGATTTGTCTTGGTACTGAAGTCAGATTCACTAGTCTATAGTTTCCTGGAGCCTTATGTTGGCCATTCTCCAGTCTTCAGGTACAATGGATGATTTTAATGATAGCTTACAAATTACTAGTAAGAAATCTGCAACTTCATTTTTGAGCTGTTTCAGAACTCTAGGGTGTATACTGTATGGTCCGGGTGATTTGCTGCTCTTTAATTTGTCAACTTGTCTTATATGTTCCACAGAATAAATGTTTTTTAAAAAAATGTTTCAGTGCTTGTTTCATTAGTTTTGTCTGACCTTGTATATTAGGAATCACTTGATAAGAATTTCATGAGACTCTTCAAGGATAAAGGGTCCTTGTACTTATTTTAAAAAATGTTTTAAGCAAGTGTATTCAAAATAAATATGGTGCTTATAATAGACCAGAAAGTGACTTCACTGCTGGGCCTGACACAGTGCCATGTTTTGAGTCCCATTCTGCTTCAGGGGGATCTGATAATTTATTGCACCAGTGGCATCAGTAAATAACCTTTGGTTTATTAATCTCTCAGATAATAGAAGGATTAGGGGGCAATCCATGAATTAGCAAATGGCTCATTTAAAACAAATCGGAGAAAATTCTTTTTCACTCAACGCGTAGTTAAGCTCTGGAATTCATTGCCAGAGGATGTGGTTACGGCAGTTAATGTAGCTTGGTTTAAAAAAGGTTTGGATAAGTTCCTAGAGGAGAAGTCCATAAACTGCTATTAATCAATAAGGAATAGTATCTTGGAATCTATTTAATGTTTGGATACTTGTGTCTTGGGCCTGGATTTATCAAAATGCAATAGCAAAAGGGGTGTGTTTTATGCTAATATACAGTTTATTGCAATTTGCACTAATTACCTATGCAAAGAGCTAAGTTAGCACAAATTGTGATAACATTTTCAGATTTTGCAATAAGTGCCAGACCTGTTGTATTTCCTGCATTCAACCATGGGGGAGACCAGAGAGAGAGACTGACTAGCCATAATATCCTATCCCTCGATAGGTATTTGTATCCCTATGGGAAGCCCACCTAGTAACTCGAGGTGAGGTTTAGGTATTAGTGTAGGGGGTTAGGGGCCACTTTGACATTCAGTGTGAGACGTATGAACAGAAGAGTGGTCTCTTGTGAAGATTTGATGACCTACGGAGTGAGGAAACTCACTCCGTAGGTCATCAAAATGAGATTTATGCAAGGTTCTCTCAACCTAGCTTGATGTTACCCAGGTAGAGTGTCCATCAAGCTAGGTTGAGAGAACCTTGCACAAATCTCATCTGTGGGTCATTTATCAAAATGCATTAAAGACGTTTTCGCATGCGGTAAGGGCCTATCGCATGGGAAAACACCTTAGCGCATTTTGATAAATGACCCCCTTGGATTGGCCACTGTTGAACACAGGATGCTGGGCTTGATAGACCCTTGGTCTGACCCAGCATGGCATATCTTATGTCCTTATGATCACCGTATCTGCAATAAATTATGGGAACCCCCTGAAGCAGAACAGACTTGAAAATGGCCTTGCATCGGGGCCAGCAGCTAAGTCACTTTCTGGCCTTTTATAAGCACCATATTTATTTTGAGTACTCTTGCATAAACAATTAAAAAATAACTAAAAGGACCCTTTATCCTTGAAGAGTCTCATGAAATTCTTATCAAGTGACTCCTGATATACAAGGTCCGACAAAACTAATAAAACAAGTTCTGAAACATTTTATGAGAGACATTTATTGTGTGGGATATATTATTTGTAGCTATTAGAACTTTCCCAACAGGAATTTTGGGCTTTTGATTTGTGCAGTTGTATCTTCCAGCGTCACTGTGGTTTGTTTGTTCTTCTGAATCATCACCATTGAAAACAGTTGCCAGCATGGGTATCTCCCCAGTAAACCAAAGCATAGAATTAATTTAGTCTTTCTGCGATGTCCTTATCATCCCTAAGTGCACCTTTAACCCCTCAATCATTTAACCACTTGATTATCTATCGGTCCAATTGATTCCCTCAGAGGTTTCCTGCTTCAGATATATTTTTAAAAGTTTTTATTATGAGTTTTTGCCTCTATGGCTAGCTTCTTTTTAAATTCTTTTAGTCCGTCTAACTTGGCAGTGATTATGATTTTTTTCCCATTTTCTTCACACTGCACATATCCATACAAATGCTCAACCCACATGCTCTTACGCTCACACGCCCATCATGTACACAACCACACATACCCCTCAAACATGCATGCGCACATACACATGCAAGGGAATTAGATACCTTAGGCAAAACTTCAGTCATGTACCCCCACTATCCCCAGGAGTATTCCTTTTCATATTTCTTCCCACATCCTAGTCCCAATGCCAGCAGCATTTCTCTTCCCTTCTCTTCCCAGCTCCAGTACCTGGTTTGTGCTGAGAAAGTAGCAATAACATAAGAACATAAGAAATTGCCATGCTGAGTCAGACCAAGGGTCCATCAAGCCCATCATCCTGTTTCCAACAGAGGCCAAACCAGGCCACAAGAACCTAGCAAGTACCCAAACACTAAGAAGATCCCATGCTACTGATGCAATTGATAGCAGTGGCTATTCCCTAAGTAAACTTGATTAATAGCAGGTAATGGACTTCTCCTCCAAGAACTTATCCAAACCTTTTTTAAACCCAGCTACACTAACTGCACTAACCACATCCTCTAGCAAAAAATTCCAGAACTTAGTTGTGCGTTGACTGGAAAATAATTTTCTCCGATTAGTCTTAAATTTGCTACTTGCTAATTTCATGGAGCACCCCCAAGTCCTGCTATTATCCGAAAGAATAAATAACCGATATTCATCTACTCGTTCAAGATTTTTCATGATCTTAAAGACCTCTATCATATCCCCCTTCAGCCGTCTCTTCTCCAAGCTGAACAGCCCTAACCTCTTAAGCCTTTCCTCATAGGGGAGCTGTTCCACCCCCTTTATCATTTTGGTTGCCCTTCTCTGTACCTTCTCCATTGCAACTATATCTTTTTTGAGATGTGGCGACCAGAATTGTACACAGTATTCAAGGTGTGGTCTACCATGGAGCGATACAGAGGCATTATGACTCATCTGCTGGTGTGTCTTAAGGTATATGTGTTTTCTCATATGTTTGGTAATTCAATTTGTGGTGACAAAGTACTTACATTTAAGCTTGGCTGTGTGTGTTTTTTTGTAAAAACTTGCCTCAGTAAATTGAATCCTGCTTAAGCTTAAAGAAGGTGCTGATGAGATGTCCACATCATTGAAGTAAACCTGCTCAATTTCTTAATTATTCTTCTCACAGGACAAGCAGGATGGTAGTCCTCACATATGGGTGACATCATCAGGATGGAGGCCAATCACGGAAAACTTCTGTCAAAGTTTCCAGAACTTTGACTGGCCCCTACTGGGCATGCCCAGCATGGCACTAACCCTGCAGCCAGCAGGGGTCCCCCTTCAGTCTTCTTTTTTCCGTGCAGCAGTAGCCTCGCGGTTTAGGAGCTCTGAAGAGATTCCTGACAGGAATTTTCCTCACGGAGTTAATTAAACTTAAATTGCCCCCCAGGGGTCCTTCCTCTAACTTTCTGAGGCCGCAGTACTCCGGTAAGTTTTTCACCGTTTTTCGTCGATTACCGTCGAGTTTGGCCCTCGCGGCCTACTGGCCGTCGACCATATACGCCCCACCTGGAACTCTCAACAACAACCCTTCTTCACTAATAGAATATATTGCCAAAAATATCTCCATTGACTTACCAGCCATTATCTTAGGGGATTTCAATCTTCACGTTGATGCTACTCCTCGTACACCCAGTTGTTCCTCCTTTTTAGAAGCCATGAAATCATTAGGATACAACCAAATCATAAACTTTCCCACACACAAAGCTGGCCATTCACTCGACCTTATATTCACTAACCAACATATTGTAACTGAATTGCTATCATACACTACCATCCCTTGGTCGGACCACTATATCATAAGATCCACAAATACAATAGAAAGGCCTCCCCCCCCCCCCCCACTACAGCCGCCACAATACAATTCCGCAAATCCTGCAGCAAAGATGAGCTTACTAAGGCTCTTTCACACTCCCTAAACAATCTCAACCTTACTAATGCTGACACCGCTCTCGCTTCTTGGAATGAGCACACACGAACAGTTGCAGACAGCATCTGCCCCCTTATCACCAAACAGCTATCCTCCCAAAAAATACAAAAAAACCTTGGTACAAAACTAATCTTAAAGAACTAAAACAAGCCCTCAGGAAAGCAGAAAGAAATTGGTGCAATGACCCTTCCCCTACCCTACTTGCGCGCTACAAAACTTCCCTACACAATTATAATAATGAAATAAATATGGCCAAAAAGAATTTCTATGCCACCAAAATTCATCAGTACCAATTCAACCCTAAGGCACTATTTGAATATGTCAACTCCCTGACCAGTCTCTCCCCAAATAGCATTCCAGAAGAACAAGCCAAAACTAAATGTGAACAATTGGCAGTGTTTTTCCATGAGAAAGTTAACAAACTTATGACTCGTTTTCTTTCCATCCCTCTCACACCACAAAACAATTACACCATCCAATCTACCAACCCCACAGCAATTCTTACACAGTTTGAACACTCTACTGACATAGAAATTGAATCCTTATTCAGAAAAACTAGACCATCAACTCACCCTTCTGATACCATTCCCACGAAACTTCTCCTCACCATTCCAGACCTAATAGCCCGTCCAATTTCAATGATTATTAACGCATCGATTGATGCAGGCATGGTTCCCAATCCACTAAAACAAGCAATTCTTAAACCCTCCCTCAAGAAACCTAAACTGGACCCTACTGATCTGAGCAATTACCGCCCCATCTCCAACCTTCCGTTCATTGCAAAAATATTAGAAAAAACTATCAACCGCCAACTCAATGAATATTTAGATGAGCATCTGATCCTATCCCCATCTCAAAATGGTTTTCGGAAACTACACAGTACAGAAACCCTGCTTATTTCACTTTCTGACTACCTGATCAAAAGTTTAGACAAAGGACTATCCCATCTGCTAATAATCTTAGACATTTCGGCTGCATTTGATACAGTCAGCCATCAGATACTCCTCAAACGCCTTGATGAAATTAGAATTACTGGTACAGCCCACAACTGGTTCACTTCATACCTCAGCAATAGGAATTATAAAGTCAAATTAGGCAACCATGAATCTAAGGAAATACCCCTTGCTCATGGAGTCCCCCCAAGACTCCTCACTGTCTTCCACGCTATTTAATATTTATCTGTTACCCCTCTGCCAGCTCCTGTCCAGCCTTAAGATGCCTCACTATTTGTACGCTGATGATGTACAAATTCTAATTCCAATCACTGATTCCATACCAAAAGCCCTTGATATCTGGCATACCACGCTTAACGCAATCAACAATCTACTTAATTCTATACAACTTTCTCTTAATACCTCAAAAACTGAACTCATGATTATAACTTCTCCCACACCCTCTCATACTACACCAACAATGCCTATCACTTTATCCCACACCCAATTTTCCCACCAATTACGTGATCTAGGAGTCATACTAGACGACCACATGACATTCAAAAAATATATCAATACAATACTGAAAGAATGTTTTTTCAAGATCCATACAATTAAAAAACTTAAATCCCTATTACATTTCACTGACTTCCGCACCGTACTCCAAGCCATGGTATTCTCTAAAATGGACTACTGTAATGCTCTTCTATTAGGACTACCCAAAAATGCCATCAATCCGTTACAAATTCTACAGAACACTGCCGCTCGCATACTCACCAACACTACTTCAAAGGAGCATATTACACCTATTCTTAAACGATTACATTGGCTACCCATTCACTTTTGCATTCAATATAAGGTTTTAACCCTCATACACAAAGCCCTTCACAAATCAGAAATGAACTGGTTCTCTAACTCCTTACAATTTCATACTTCTAATAGGCCGATCAGAAACCCATACATGGCTACCTTGCAAACCCCTTCATCCCAACTCTTTAAATATACATCCACTAAGGCCCGCGCCCTGTCACTAGCTGGCCCTACCTTATGGAACTCTATGCCCACTGAACAGTCCCCAAAAATCTTCAAAAAAAATCTCAAGACATGGTTATTTACTCAGGCCTACACTTGATCCCCCCCGCTCCTCCTTCCCACTTCATTCTACCCTCTTTGCAAGCACAATAGACATTTTCCATCATGTTCTCCCTCCTCTATGATACAACTTCCCTAAATACCCCAGCACGTCCAACCCTCTCTTCCTCCCCCCTCCCCTCTTTCCCTCTACTTTGTTTTTGCCGTTTAAATTACGTAGCTATTCTCACTGTTAGTTATTTATGTATTAGTTCATAACTATTAACTTGTTATATGTACAACGTTACTTCTTCCCTTAGTTATTTATATACTAGTTCATAATTATTACTACCTTGTTCTATGTACAACGCTCTGACGTTTTGTTTTGTTTTCCTGTAAACCGATGCGATATCCTAGGATGAATGGCGGTATATAAAAACCAATAAATAAATAAATAAATAGTGGACGGTAATGCCAGGTGAACAGGCCCTGTCGTGGCACCCACGCAGCTGGGACGCACAACAGGAAGCTACAGGAACTTCTGGCATAGCTGCCTATCTCAGGTGAACCAATTGAGGGTGAGGGGATGGACACCTCCTCAGCTTCCCATTCTGCTTAACCAGAGGGCCTCAGGAAAAAGACTTGAAGGCAATAGGTAACTCATAGCTGTCACAGAGCTCCACACAGCACGTCTGCTCAAAACACCATCTTGACTCTTTCCGCGATACATATTTTATACTGTGACTCCAAAATTAGGCCCCAGTGTGTAAGATTCGGTTTATGATGTTTACTTGGGTAATGGATTTGTTGAAGGCTGCATCTGAATTATTGGGGTTCTCTCTTTTTGCCCTTGATTGGTAATAAAGATTTTCTACCTGGACTGCATAATCCAGTTTTTAAGTAAAGGAAGTCCAAGGGCTTGGATCATATTTCTGATTTCATAAAGAATGAAGGCAGGGTACCCTGCTTTCAGTAACTAGATCAACATTAAACAGGTCATAAACAGTTTTTAATGTATGTATTTGCAGGCTCTTTAATACATTTTATTATTGAATAGAGTGTTCATGGAAAGGGTGCACTGGGATATTTTAGAAAAGAAAATTCCCCCTGATAATCCTGAATCTCATGCAGTTTCTTTTTTCCACTTGACATTAGTACAATCGGAATCAGTTTTTGATGTGGTACAGAAATGGTCTCAAGATTTGGATGAGTCTATTGATGTTCATATATATCAGGACTGTGTAAAACAGACAAAAAGACATCTGAGAATGTTTAATTACAAGAAACATACTACAAATTCTTAATGATATTTTATTTTTTTGCTGAAAAGGGCTTTTCATATCATCTCAGATATGGATCTTTGTATTAAATGAAATCGAGAAGTGGGTACATTGGATCACTTATTTTATTCTTGTGGAGTCATTCAGTGCTTCTGGGAAAGGATTGTCTGCTATCTGGGGAAAGTTATAGGTCTCCTCTTGCCAGTGAATATAGGTATGATACTCTTTGGTGATTTATCTGTTTCACGATTAGATAATTTACGCTTTATTGCCCAATAAAGTTTTGGAAAAATACATTGCCAAATATGGTTCCTTTAAAAAGAGTAAAGCCTTTCTGGGCTTATATATTCTTTGCCACAGAAGTACTGTACTCAGTGATTTATAGTGTTATTTGGTCATTGTTTTTAAATGGAATCTTAGATCTGGTGAGTTTATTATTCTCTATTTTAATCCACATTTTATTTTGTATTCTATACTTTATATCTGGTTTAGATTCTTCTCACTGTGCTTGAATGGTTGGAAGTAGAATGGGAGGACTAGTAAACTTTGTTGTGATGGGGTTCCTTTGCTTTTTTCTTTTTTTTAAAACTTTTATTTATCAACTTTTTCAAATAAAACAAACGAACAACAAAGTCATTCACAAGGCCATAAAGTAGGAATCAATAAAACATCACCCCCCTTTCCCTACCAACTCCCTCCTCCCCCTAGGCGCTGTCCAATATAATCCGGAATCTGAGATCTGAGTGCGCTCTGCAATAGTGCAGTAATATATAAAAAATTAATGACAGTAATGAATAAAAATATTAATGACAGTAATGTAAGACACCCAGGTAAGTCCACAGATCAGATAAATAAGTGAACAGACTAGATAGATAACAAGTCCTGTTTGCCGTTAGTGTTGAGTCACCAAACTCAGCCTGCTACTTCTGGAAGTCCTTCCTTGCGTTTAGGGATATGGATGGTATGAAATCATGTAGACGGATCCAGAATTTTGCTGCGGGCTCGAGGATTAAGAGAGAGCAAGTACGGGTTCCACACGTTCCAAGTACAGATCGTATCGTTTGTAAGATGGTGAAGATTTTGCCGATAAGTGTTCATAAATGGCTAATTGGTTTAACTTCAGCCGCCAGTGCTTTAATGATGGTGGTTCTTTATTTAACCACTGTGTCAGTATTGTCTGTTTCGCCAATAGCAGGGCTTTACTGAGAAAAAGACGGTGGACTTGCTGACGTAGTCCAGGAACGTTGTCCTTCATAATGTGTAGTAAGCATACTTTTGGGTCTACAGGCAGATCCATCTTGAGAAGGCCACCGAGGTAGCGCAGGACTTTAATCCAAAATTGTTGGATGGGATTGCAGTCCCAGAAATTATGTAGAAGAGTTGCACAGTTTGAGGGGCATTTGAAGCAGTTTGGGGAGGCCGTCAACTTCCATTTGGACGCCTGTAGAGGGGAAATATAAACTCTATGCAAAAGTTTATATTGGGTTTCTCTCAATTGCACGTTTTCCACGCATTTAGCTATAGCGGTGAAGCATTGCTTGAGCTGAGCAGCAGATATAGGACTGTTGAGATCATGAGTCCACAGCTCCGCTAGGGTGAGGATTTTGTCTGAGGTTTCAAAGGGGAGAAGTTTTTTCACCATACTGGAATAGGATATACTTGTCAGTGATAGGGAGAAGAACCCCTTCAGTATGCACTGGCTAGATAGTAGGCGGGTTGGCAAGCCCAAGTTTGTAAAAAGTGACGGATCTGTAAGTAGGCAAAAAAGCCAGTTGAAGGCAGGGCATATGCTATTTGTAAGTCTGTAAAAGACTGTAAGTGGCTTCCAGTGGAGTCAAACAATCGATGGACATGGGTTAAGCCATTCTCCTGCCATAGGTTGAAAACAGAATGTTCCCAACTGGGAGAGAACGCCGGTAGTCTTTTTATTGTAGCAAGAGTCAAGGTGCGCCATGAGAGACGCAGCTGTGTGCATAGTTTTTTCCACGTTAAGCGACAAGCCGCGATGTAAGGGAAGTCTCGAATATGTTGGGGTAAGCTCGCCCTCGGAGCTACCAAGAGATTGCAGAGCGCAAGGGGTTGGCACCAATCTTGAAGTAGAGACGTAGGTGTTTGACTCGGAGCCACAAGCATCATATCTCGCACATGGCAAAGCAAGTTAGCAACATTATAGAGGCGGATGTTGGGGCACTGCAGGCTTCCGGCAGCCAAGGGTTGCATTAACACTGGCAGGCTAATGCGTGCTTTCTTGTTTCTCCAGAGAAAACCACGAAGTGCTCTATGTAAGTCCGTGAGATGCGGCTGTTGAATCCAGATCGGTAACATATGTAGGACGTGTAGCCATTTAGGCAACTCAATCATTTTAAAAAGTTGTATGCGGCCAGATAGAGATAAAGGGAGATTTTTTGTTTGGTTTTAGCAAGAAGAGGGAGAACACTGGCCACATATAAATTTCCAATATCAATCGGAATGTGTATCCCCAAGTACCTCATTGTGGTGGTAACCCATTTCAAAGGAAAATGTCCTGGCCAGATCGCGTGTACCCGGCCAGTGACATCGATAGCCTCCGATTTGTCCGTATTAATTTTTAAACCAGAGAAAGTGCCAAATCTGGTCTGCAATTAGAGGACCTTACGCAATGAGGCAATTGGGTTTACTACAAATACAAGTACATCATCAGCAAAGGCAGCCATTTTGAAACTAGTGGTTCCCACCTGGAACCTACCAATAGCCTGGTCATTAGTAATAGCTCTTAGTAAAGGGTCTAAAGTCAGAATATATAACAACGGAGAGAGGGGGCACCCCTGCCTGACCCTCCTATGGATCTCAAAGGGAGAGGACATCAGGCTATTGGCCACAATAATTGACTGCGGTTGTTGATATAGTTGGGAAATGTTCCGAAGGATCTCTCCTTGAAATCCGAATTTTTGTAAAATAGAAAACATGTAGTCCCAAGCCACCCGGTCGAACGCTTTCTCTGTGTCGAATCCTACCGCTAGGGCCGGGATATTTCTTGCCTTACAATGGGTCATGGCCACCCAAAGACTAAGGAGATGCTAGCCTTTCTGCCTTTCACGAAGCCAGCCTGGTTATATGATATCAGATGAGGCAATATTTTACTCATCCTCGTGGCAAATAGTTTGACATCATAATTTAGCAAAGAGATGGGCCTATAGGATGCTGGATTGAGTGGATCCTTGCCAGGTTTCGGAAGTACTGTGATATAAGCAGTGGTGGTATCCCTAGAAAACCCTTGATGGGAGACCTCCGCAAAATAAAGCCTCAAGGAGTCTCCAATATCAGATTTTAATAACTTATAGTAGACAGCATTGAAACCATCTGGTCCTGGTGCTTTGTGTGACTGACTAGACCCGATATTTTCCCAGATTTCCTGCGTTGTAATTGGGGCATTTAATCCTTGTAACTGCTGAGCAGTGAGTGTGAATAAAATAAGAAGCTTAGGAGTGAGTGCCAAGGTGGTGACCTGGATTGCAAACTGGTTGACAGACAGAAGACAATGTGTGATCGTAAATGGAACTTACTCTGAAGAGAGAGTGGTGTTGAGCGGAGTGCCGCAAGGGTCGGTGTTGGGACCGGTCCTGTTCAATATCTTTGTGAGAGACATTGCGGACGGGATAGAAGGTAAGGTTCGTCTTTTTGCGGATGACACTTAGATCTGCAACAGAGTGGACATGCCGGAAGAGTGGAGAGAACGAGATGGGATTTAAGGAAACTGGAAGAGTGGTCGAAGATATGGCAGCTGAGATTCAATGCCAAGAAGTGCAGAGTCATGCATATGGGGTGTGGAAATCCAGAAGAACTGTATTCGATGGGGGGAGAAGGGCTGATGTGCATGGGGCAGGAGAGAGACCTTGGGGTGATTGTTTCGCCAACTTCAGATCATTAGACACTATGTGACAAGGCGATAGCTAAAGCCAGAAGAATGCTGGGCTGCATAGAGAGAGGAATATTGATTAAGAAAAGGGAAGTGATTATCTCCTTGTACAGGTCCTTGGTGAGGCCTCACCTAGAGTACTGTGTTCAGTTCTGGAGACCGTATCTCCGAAGGGACAGAGACAGGATGGAGGCGGTCCAGAGAAGGGCGACCAAAAAGGTGGAGGGTCTTCATCGAATGACTTATGAGGAGAAATTGAAGAATCTAAATATGTACACCCTGGAGGAAAGGAGGAGTAGGGGTGATATGATACAGACTTTCAGATACTTGTAAGGTTTTAATGATCCAAAGACAACGACAAACCTTTTCCGTTGCAAAAAAATCAGCAGAACCAGGGGTCATGATTTAAAACTCCAGGGAGGAAGACTCAGAGCCAATGTCAGGAAGTATTTCTTCATGGAGAGGGTGGTGGATACCTGGAACGCCCTTCCGGAGGAAGTGGTGAAGACCAGAACTATGAAGGATTTCAAAGGGGCGTGGGATAAATACTGTGGATCCATAAAGTCTAGAGGATGTGAATGAAGAGAAGAGGCATGGAGGTGGCTTGAGGGAATGATGGCTACTACCTGGAGATGAATATCCTTATTCAATAATGCGACTCCAACATTGCTCTATGCTTCAACGGCAAGAGGAAATGTGGAAAAAAGGATTTGCAACCACATAAAAGCAGGGGAGTAGCTTGCTTGTTACGGCGGTTACTACCCCAAACCAAAAAAATACCTGATACTTCACTTTCAATGCAAATCCAGCATAGCTCTCTGCTTTAATAGCAGGGGAGGAAGTTTGACACTTCACACATATCCAGCATAGCCCTCTGCTTCAACGGCAGGGAAGCAAGACTGATACTTCACTTTCAATGCATAGCCAGCATGGCTCTCTGCTTCAACGGCAGGGGAGCAAGACTGATACGGCAGGGGAGCAAGACTCATACTTCACTTTCAGTGCATAGCCAGCATGGCTCTCTGCTTCAACGGCAGGGGGGAATGAAGAAAGGTGGATCTATATTCAAGCAACAGTCAACAAGGACTGAATTACATAGTCTGAATAAACAGATAAGCATGGGTGTAGCTTGCTTATTGCGGTGGTTAATACCCCTAACTAAATTAAGCGATTTCACTTAGATGCAGTTTCAACACTGCTCTCTACATTAATGGCAGGGAGGAAGGAAAATAGAATAAAAAAAGGTTACTAAGAGCCAAGAGAAACAGATAAGTATGCGAGAGAGAAAAAAAAAGTGCGAAAGCTTGCTGGGCAGACTGGATGGGCTGTTTGGTCGTCTTCTGCCGTCATTTCTATGTTTCTATGTTTCTATGTAAGGGAATTGAAAAAATTCTTTTCCTCAACGGTGGCATGGGCCTGAGGTTCCGCAGCATAAAGCTTCTCATAAAACGTTCTAAATATCTCACAGATTTTGGAGCCTGAGGTGTGGCGTACCCCTTGTGTGTCTTTAAGGGCTGCTATAAAAGCCGTTCCACGTTGGGCCCAGACCTGGTTCGCCAGCCATTTGCCCATTTTATTTCCAAATCTAAAAAGCTTATGCGAATAGCAGAGCACGTCGTGTTGGGTCCTATGATGTATGTAGCAATTTAGAGTGTTCAATAGGTCCCTATAGTTCTGTTTGGTTTGACTAGAGGGATACGTCACCAACTTATGTTTCACCGCACGTACTTCCTTCCCGAGATCTATAAGTTGCTTATTAACTAGTTTCCGCTGTCTGATGACATATGCAATTATTTCCCCTCTCATAGTAGCTTTACCCGCTTCCCAAACCAAGGTTGGGTTATCTTGATGTCGGGAGTTGTGAGATTTATAGTTTTCCCATTTTTCCTGAAGATAAGCTCTAAAGCCGCTATCCTCAGAAAGATGGGCTGGGAAACGCCACCTAGGCTGTTCCTGCTGTGGACCCCCCAGATGAGCATCCATCCATATCATAGCGTGATCAGAGCACTCCTCGGGGCCTATCTCTGCTTTTTCAAGTTTCTCAAAACACTGGGGAGAGACTAGAATATAATCTATTCGTGACATAGATTGATGAGCACGGGCTACGTGTATATAGTCCCTCTGTTCAGGATGGAGAATCCTCCAGGGCTCAACTAAGTGCAAGTGGTGGCAAAGATAGGCAGTCCTTTGTGCAAAGAGACCTGCGCAGTTGAATGTGGGTTAGATCGGTCCAAACTGGGATCCATCACCTGATTAAAATCCCCATCTATGATAGCTAAACCTTTCCTGTTCAATGTTATATTTTGTGCTAAGGTTGTAAAAAAAGAGTGTTGATATGAATTTGGTGCATAGATACTACAAAGGGTAACTTCGACCCTGAAGAATTTCCCCACCACTAAGACAAAGCGGCCCTCATTGTCAGAAAGTACATGGGCATCTTCAAAAACTGTTTGCTTCCCAAGTAATATTGCAACTCCTGCTTTCCTGTTCTGTGCTGGGGAGTAGAAAACAGTCCCCACCCAGTCCCGAGCTAGCTTTTGACTTTCTACTGTTGTTAAATGTGTCTCTTATAGAAATGCAATTTGTACTTTATTCCTGCATAGGGATTGCAGTACTTTTGCCCTTTTGACTGGCGATCCAAGGCCAGCGACATTCCAAGAAATGCATCTTAACCTATCAACCATTATCCCGAGGTAAGGGGATAACAGAAGTGCTAGTGGTAGTACAATTGAAAAGCCAAATGGCACACCCCTCCCAGCCTAGAGGTGTCACCGCTGGGCCTGCCATGGCACCTGATAGTGTCCGTAGGCGTACAGTGAGTGTACATCTATGTCCCTTAATACATACAAGATAGTTATAGAGACAAACTTCAGCGCTGCCCCATTCCCCCCCCCTTCCCTTCCCAATACTCAAAAACCCAACTGTATAATCACACATACGATCTCCATAAACGGAGATAGATCACCCGAACTACCTTTCTGGCTGCCCCGCCAAAACATGGTAACTGAGGTAGATAGGCCAAACCGTACTACAGTGGTTAGATCCTCCAGTTACTTGATCCCTGTACATTGGAAAATACAGGATCTGAACAGGATATAGTAAATGAGAATAAACAGTTAGATATACATAAACTTGGTACCAATAGGAGCTAGAGAGATAGAGAATGCAACGGTAATAAAGTTCACCGTGAGTCTAGGGTTCCCGTTATGAAGTGTTGAAGCGCTTTCACAGAATCAAAGCTATGCCAATTCCCATTGTGTTCCATCCGTAGTTTGGCTGGATATTGCAGCATGAATTTTACTTTTCTTTTGAATAGGTCTGCACAAATAGAGAATTCCCGCCTTTTTGCTGAGAGCGCTACCGAGTAGTCTTGAAAAATCATGATTTTGCTGTTCTCATAAGTCAGATTCATATTATGCCGAAAAGTCTGAAGAATAGCAGTTTTATGACAAAAATGTAAGAATCTCGCCAGCACTACCCTAGGTCTCATGGCATCCTATTTCTTTGTCCCCAGTCTGTGTGCCCTTTCAACCGTCACACTGCCTATGATCTCTGTGAGGCCAAGCTCCTGCAGTAACCAGGTTTCCAGGATTTTTGCCAATTCCCGCTCAGGAACAGTCTCTGGGATCCCCACAATTCGCAATTTATTTCTCCTAGATCTGTTCTCTAAATCCTCCACCTTGCATTCTAGGGCAGTCACCTGTTTAACCAGCACTCCCTGCTTTTGCAATAGGTTTTGAGTCTCTTCTTCCACATCAGCAATGCACTGTTGTGTGTCTGCTACTTGATTTTTGATTTCTTGTAGTTTCATTACCTGCACTGATTTTTTGAGCCAGATCAGTGAAACGGGGTTCCAGCGCCATCACAACCGCCTGTGTGACATCCCCCATGAGGTCCGATTTTTCTGCCTGCGCACTGGGGCTCGGGGGTCCGGCGGCCATTTTCCCTTCGGTCTGCCTGCCCGTTGTCTTTTCCCTGCGCTGTAGTTTCGCTGCCATTCCGGGCTCACCGCCGCTAAAACATGAATCGATCATCGGCTGAGAGGGACCCGGTTCTGCTGGGGCCACCACGGTGTGGATCTGGCGATTTTTGCACCAGTTTTGGGAGGATTCACGGCGGGGGAGCCAGGAGCCTGCCTGCAGCCTACCCACTCATCAGGTCACGTGATCCAGGTTCCTTTGCTTTAATGGGATGGGGTGCATGAAAGGACTACCGGTACTCTATACCTAAGTTGTTTGCTCGATGTAAACTTTAATAAAAAGATTTGTGATAAAAAAAAAACCCCTGAAAAAATAAAATAAAATAAAGCCAAGCAAAATAGCAACAACTACAAAACAAGTGTGAGAAAGTAAGAAAAAAATGTTCCCTGGCTGATAACATTTTTTGATTGGTGCCTAAGATTTCTATAAATTGTTTCACCCTGGGTTAGAATATAGGTATATAAGAATTGGTATCTTCATTCCTCTAAATGTGGAGGCCACCTGGGCAAAAACTGCATGTCTTTTTTTTTTTTTTTAATCTGTAGTATTCAACACACATACTATGAAATGCTAGTGAAGTTATAAAAGGGTTATGCCTTTTTTCCTTAATTGTATCCTGCAGTAATATACTGAAAATTGTAAGTCAGAGAAGTAGCATCTGTGTCTGTTGTAATACCGCTATCAGATCACCTCCTTCTTCATAACACAGACTGGCACTTTTGGCAAGCTTTCTTTCCCAAGCATCTATCTGCTGGCTCTTGGTACTAGCATAAGTGAAGAGGTTGGGCAGCATAGCAACAGTGAAATGAAAAATATAAAGGGAAGAGAAAAAAGGATTATCACAGTAGAAGGCAGTAAGTATGTATTAAGGAGGTAAAAAGGAAAGATGGCAGAGAAATGGAGTTTAAGTGGTATCCAAAGAGAGAGAGAGAATGAAAAATTGCACAAGTTGAAGGTGTAAAGGAGAATTGAGAAAAGGCCACCAACTTTCTCTAGCTTTGCTACCTCTCCAGAACATTGTAAATGTAGTAGTCCTCTGGGATTGCCACTAGATGGCCTCAGATCAGTGATGGCGAACTCCAGTCCTCGAGTGTCACAAACAGACTAGGTTTTCAGGATATCTACAATGAATATACATGAGAAAGATTTGCATGCACTGCCTCCATTGCACTGCCTCCATTGTACGCCATCTTATGACGCCCTGAATAGTGGAAGGTGCACTGTGCAAAGGCAATATGCTCTGTTTCCAAAGTCCTTTGTGTCAGATACATATGTTTTTCTCTTAATTTGTTATTACATTAAAAGAATATTTCTCTTCCCCCTTTTTTGATCTTGAAAATGTTTATCAGCTGTGAACAAGACAACCCAGGCTCCCAGACAGAGAGAGAGAGACACACTCACTCACACTCACACTCACACACACTCACACTCTCTCTCACTCTCTCCCTCTCTCTCCCACTCACTCTCCTTCTGGTGACAGGCAACCCTGATTGCATGAGCCTGACTCCTATGCGGGTGGCCTACCTGTAGCTATGCCACTATTGTGGTTTGGGAACTGCTTAAAAAACAGAGTAAAACTAACTGGTCAGTTCTTTCAATGAAGGTTGGTAAATAGTGCAGTGCCACTGGGATCTTTACTGGAACCAATGCTCTTTAATCTTCTATAACAATCGCTATTTATCGCACTCTACAGTTGGACAGCAAGAGACCTCTAATATACTCTCAGAGCAGTCAATGGAGAGGTTCCCTAACTTTCTGTATGCTTGCTGTTAATTACTTAACAAAACTGTGTATTACTTCCACTTTTGTTCAATTTTAAAATTTATAGCTGTTATGGACCAGATAATCTGAGCAGTGCCAGGCAGGTTTTGTTAGTAGATACGTAAATATATTTAAAAGAATTTACCTTTTTAAATAATACTAGGGAACACTATTTAAAACTAGCAATCAACAGATTTAAAACAAATCGTAGGAACTATTTTTCATTAGTGCATTAGAAAACTATGGAGTCTTGTGCCAGAGGATGTGGTTAAGGCTACTTGAACATAGTGGATTCAAAAGAAGATTGGACAAATTCCTGAAGGAAATGTCCATGAACAGTTATTAACCAGGTAGACTTGGAAAAGCCAGCACTTATCTCTGGGAGTGAGATACAAGAAATAGATCAACTATTGGGAATCTTCCAGGTTCTTGTAATCTGGACTGGCCACTGTCAAGAGTCAGAATGCTGGGCTTGATGGACCTTGGTCTGACCCAGCATGGCATTTGTGTTCTTATGCTCTGCCTATTTTAACATCACCTATCCTCAACTGTCACTTAATAATAAGGAACCATAAAACCTGAACAGTTAACTGAAGTATATTTCACCAGTAGCAGCAAACCATCAGTATACAGTACGAGTCCTATCAAATGCCTGAGAAAAATAATCCTTCACCTTCTTTGTAAAAGCTAAATAAGACTCTTCAAGACATATGGCTAAAGAGTGAGCATTCCACAACATGGGGCAAGCAATTGAAAACATTCTTGTTTTATTGTCTGTTAAATAACAGTACTTGAATGTTAGAATCAATAATAAATGCTGATAAGATGAGTACAGACAATGACCAGGAACTTAATATGATAACAAAGATCTCACATAATCAGGTGCTTTTCCATTTTGAGCCTTAAAAATTAGAGTGACAATCTTAAATTTTATGCTGCCCTATGTGCAAGTATAATATGAGTGTTAGTGTTCAAAAACCACTTCCTCAGTGCATAGAATTGGCTTGCTTCCATTCTTCTCACTGATTATGTTTTCAGGATATGTGCATGAAAATGTATGAAATTCCAAGTTGATGTATGCAAATATTTCATGCACAGGGGCATCACTAGGAGAATAGTGCCCCTGGCATGGTTTGCTGATGATGCCCTCTCCCCCATCTCCCCAACACACTTCCCAGCTGGCAGCATAGCTCCTGTGGCCACTCCCAAGTAAGGGCAGGCTGTGCTGCTAATGGCCAGAATGGGGAGCATGTGGACATGTGTAAAAGTTGGTAGGGATTATAAGTAAAGGGTCTGTGTGGTTTGCCCCTCTTACCTCAATATTCCTACACCATGCCCTTCCCTGGGCAGTTGCTTGACTTGCCTGCCCTGTGCAACAGCCCTTCTCATGTATTTTCATTATGGATGTCCTGAAAACCTGACTGGTTTGGAGATTTCAGATGGTAGGTTAAGGAACCACTGCACTACTGAATACTTTCTGAAACTTGCTCATGATGGTTTTCTTCACTGTAATACTTTTGATTTCTCTGAGGATAAGCAGGTTGGCAGTCCTCACACATGGGTGACATCATCTGATGGAGCCTGGCATGAAACTTTGAGCTCAAAGATTCTAGAGCTTTCAGTATGCTCTACTGAGCATGTGCAACTACTGTAGTCACCTCCCTGCCCCCTAGGCAGAGTCCCCCAGTCTTTCTTTTTCCATAGAGCTATGTGATTGCAATATCAGCTGTGCTCTCTCTCTCACAACTACTGCTGTGACAATTCTGGAGCTGCAGCAGCTGTTTTTTCTAATAGGCCTTTGAGAGGGCTGTCAAGCGCCATGGATGCTCTTGATGCCATCGAGCACTGTAGGCATACTTAATGCTGTCGCACACCATGGACACCATTGGTGTCGTGGACATCCTCAATGCCATAGAGTGCCATGGGTGCCGTGGACATCCTCATTGCCCTTGAGCACCATGGGCGCCATATAGCGCCAAGGAACTCACCGAGTGCCATGGATGCTGTTGGAATATCAAGCGCCATAATGCCCTTGACATCTGCTAGCACCATGGTCACCGTAGTGCACCATGGCTGCCATCAAGCGCTGTAAAGCACCATAGACACCGCAGATGCCATGGTTGCCATTGATGAAATAGAGTGCCATGGGTGCCATCGAGTGCTATGGATGCCATTGACTACAGGGGTGCCGTCATTGCTGTCAGGCCATGGAGTGTTGTCGATGTCATGGGCACATCAACATGTTGAATGTCATCTGGCATCGTGAGCCATCGGGACATCAGGGCGCCATTGTTGTTGCCAAGTACTGTGAATGCTGCTCTCTCCATGGGAAGAAGTGGACACTGTTGACATGGTAGGAGTCGTCTACACCTCTTGAGTGCCACAGGCACTGCTGGACATTAACAACACTGTCAGCACTGTGGAGTACATGGATTCCATGGCCAGCTTTGTTGTCATTGATGTCATTCCTGTTGTGGTGGACTTTTAGGGTGCTTTAGCTGCCCTGGGTGCTGTTCCCGGTGCAATTTAAAGGGCTGTGTTCAGCCTCTTGGAATGTTATCAGGTACCAGGGTTACCGTGGGGGTGACACCATAGAATGCCACCCCCTTACCATGTCTTACTCAGAGCCCCAGTGGTACTGGGGATGCCGTTGTCACATTGTTCCTATTCACTCCATTGGGAGTTAGTGTGATAGTGGAGTGCAGCATGAATGTTCTGGTATGGCAGGAGTCATCTACTCCAAGCGTCTTGGGTGGTGGCAGGCGGTATTCTCTCTATTGGTACAATACACAGCCATGCCAGGGTTCTGCCATCGTCGCGTCAAGGTATCTTCCTTCTCATCTGTTCTGCACTTTAAGGTGCTAGGGATAACTGGCAAGGAAGACACCATCACATATTCTGTGATTGCTTTTTGGCAGCCACAAGCACAGAGAGTGGGTTCGGAGGTGTGCCAGCATTTGTAGGATGGGATACCACTGTATCAGTGTGCTTTTACAGTGGAGGGCACTATTCTTCCAGTTGCCTTCTACTGTATTGGTGTGTGTGTGTGTGTGTGGGTTTCCTTTGTGGCAAGAACAGGTTGTGCGCCATAGCCACAGGACTGACCTAAGACTATTCCTGGTCGAACCCCTATGGAAGTGGATACCAGGAGGGTAGTATCTGGAGTCTTCCCCTTCCTCAGAAGGAGGGCTATATCTTTCAACCCCTCCCTTGTTATAAATCCCCTTTGTGGGGAAGCCCCTGGGGCTCCGACCCTTGCAGGTTTATCGCCGAACTGGAACCTCGATTTATTTGAATTGGTGCATCACCTTGTAAGCCATTTTTGCTGGGATCCCTCCGTTGATTACCATGGTGGCATACCCTGAGGGTGGCCGCAAGTGGCAGATTTGGTCGCTCCTGAACTTCAGCATTCAATGTTTGTAACCCAGCTCTCACCTGGGGAGTTGGAAGACTTTTTAGGATCGGGAGGCCCCGATTCCCATTGCTTTTTTATCCCTTCAGAAAGGGGAGACATGACTGGGTTTCCAGGGTGACCATCATGGGTCCCCCCCAGACGTCTGATTGTCCACCCCTACAATGGGTATCCCTCTTGCTCAATTTCCTGGAGAAGGGATGTCGCTGCTTCTGACTGGCAGTCGTTCTCTGCTCCTCACAGGATCTGAGAACCCAGCGGGCGGTAGCGTTGTCCTTAGGTCATCCTAAGGCACAGCAGGTCTATTTTGCGAGGAAGCCATTCCAGATTCAATCTCCCTGTCGTACTAGGAGTTTCCTCTTCGTTATCTCCCCGTGAAGATTAGGGGTTTCTCCCATCTGGGAGTCACCTTTGATACCTGCTGAGCTCAATGGTTTGGTTTTTTTTTGTGGACGATCACTATTGCCAGTCATTTTTGCCTGCGGGATCCTACTTCACTGAGGAGGGTTGTAGTCCATTTAATCGGCAAGTTTGCCTTTCAACCTATTGCCATATCCATGGCTGAGGGAGTTGGGGGACGAGAGACCCCGCAACGGCTTGCAATGGCTTGCAAGCTAAACTTCCATTTTAGGGATAACCTTGTCTGTGGACAGGAGAGTCCTGGTTCATGGAACAGTTGTTCCATTTACTGGACCATGCGTTTCCTTGGGGGAAGTATATGTAATCATGGCTGAGGTATTAATACCTAAGCCAGGTTGGTGGACAGTCTGATCCGAGATCACACTGACCCTGCCCTGGTACCCTTAGGCTTTCCAGGCCAGTGAAGAAATCCTGTTGTGCACTTGGTAGCTTCTTGTCTGTTGGGGGAGTGTTTCTTGATTTCTTCCCTGGGGGATTCGCTCTGCTCATCTGTTCCAAGCAGGCTGAGGGCTCTACTGGTATTGGCAGTGAGTTATTTTCTTTGGGTTGAGAAATTCAGTCTAGTGACATGTTCTTACCCCTGCAGTCCTGCGGTCTTGCCTCCTTATGTTCTTCGCTCTTTCCGACTTCCAGTTGGAATGTCGAGGGGAGGGGAAGAAAAGCTAGTGCATTTGTGGTATATCTTAGTATATACCTACAAGGAAAGATACACCACTTTTCCCCTATATTTTTGCCAAGTTCTGGCCATTACTGCCTTTAGTTTTTCTCACTTCACTGGGTTGTCCAAAGTGCCTTCCTGCTCACCTGAACTATCCTGTAGACAGGATGGATAGCCCTGCTCTTGACAGGGTGCAATGTGGGTGAGCTTCAGGCCTATCTTATCTCCTGAAGCTTTTAATAGGTTCCCTCTTGGCACCTTATTTTTCCACTCCGGAAATATGTTGCTTTCACTCCCTATTATCTGAGTGGGCTTTGCCTTTGTGTTGTGGCTGCTTTCTGTTCCTTACTGGATCTGAGAGCCATCGAACAGGAGCACTCTCTCTACCGTTAACACTACCGCGGAGTAGAGATGTCTCATGGCAGGTGGGGAGCTCTCATGGACTTGGGGGGGTGGGGGGGATGAAATGTAGGGATTCCCTTTCTTGGAAACCTGCTCTCCTGCAATAGTTGAGGATTTCTCCTGCATGGGGGGAATACCTTTTTTTATGCCTGCTGGGCACAATATCCATATTCACTTTGACTTAGTTGCAATCACTAAAGATTGTCATTTTCTTTTTTGGGGGTAACTCTGTCAGTGGGAGCATTCATACACCGACAGTGATCCTTGTCCATGCAAATGTTCTTTCCATTTCGTGTGCCATGAGGTTTTTAGGTGGAAAAATGAGTTATCTTGGGCAATAGGGTTTTTGATACCTATGCCCAGATGCTGAGCAGTCTGTTCTGCTAGTCATACTGAACCTGATCTTGTACCCTCGAGGTTCCCAAGTCAGTGAAGTAGTCCGATTTCTACAGGAGCTGGCTCTTACAGCATTCCTGTTTTCGTGCTCTCAGCAGAGAGGTTTCTGGACTTCTTCCTCAGAATGTTCTCACCCTTGTCTTTCATTAAATCTTGCTCCTGTCTACTGAGAGGAGCTAAGCTCTGTTGGCTGAGTCAGTCTCTGTGGCAACTCTCTGGGATCAGCAGAGGGTTAGTATAGATGGGGTGTTGCTCAACTTTGATTTCTATAGTCTAGAAGCTATTTCTTTATTAACTTGCAGCCCTGGGGTCTGCCTCCTTATATTCTTCACTTCTTCTGACTTTCCGTAAGTATGTGAAGGGAGAAGCCATTGTACGAGTTGGTGGATCTTAGCAGATAACTTCAGGGACAGGTACACTGTTTTTTCCCTGTTGGCTTTTAACTGGCCAAGGTGCTTCCCTTTCACCTGGGCTTTCCTGCCAGGTGGATGGATCTACCACTCATGGTAGTGTTGAATCTGGGTGAGCTTCAGTCGCAGCTTCCCATCCGTGCTTGGGGTCTTGGCATGGTGCTCCCATTAGAGCGGCTAGTCTTTTTCATGCCTTTGCACGCTTCTTTCCACCATCTGACCTGGGAGGTCAGATCTTTTCTTCTAGTTGTTCGGTAGGTGGGGTTTGTCTCCGACCCGAATGCTTTTTGTCGCTTCTTCTTCCAAGCCAGTGTTTGGATTCTGTGCCCATTGTTCTTATTGGCCAAACATCGGGCATAACTATGTGAATACAGTCTGTTCTTCTTCTTCTTCATCATCTACTAGTGAACTGCAGTTTTGTTTTTGGAGGGGTCTCTAGCCCCAGTTTGTCTTGTGATACTGAAGAAATCTGTGGTCTTTATCCAAGAGTTCTTTCTCTTGGTTGATGATTTGTGCCCTTTCTTATGCAGGAGGACCTATGCTTACTGGTGCTTGTCAGAGTTAGCAGTATGAATCTCTGACTGTATTACTTTTTGTGCAGCGACGTGAGTTTCTTGCCATGAGTTCACATCGCACCTCTGTCTTAGGTGCTTATGCTGTGCATTGGGGTTTTTGTCTTTTTTTATCCTATGGGTCTTTTTGAGGTGTAGAACCCATCTCTTTTTCCTCCTAGAGCCCATTAATGTGTCAGCTGCCTCACAAACAATAGGGGGAAAGGTTGTGCCTTCTGCACTGTTGGGTTTCCCCACTTTATTTTTTTTTTTGTTTTGGGGCAGCCTGCAGCTTGGGATTCACCCATGTGTGAGGACTGCCATCCTGCTTGTCCTCTGAGAAAGCAGAGTTGCTTAACTGTAACAGATGTTCTCCAAGGACAGCAGGGTGTCAGTCCTCAGAATTCTCTCCTGCCTCCCCTGGGAGTTGGTTTCTTCATTTATTAGTTTTTTCATGGACTGAGAGGCTCTATCTAGGGGGCAGGGAAGTGACTACAGCTACCTATGTTCAGTAGAGAATGCTGAAAGCTCTAGAATCATTGAAATCAAAGTTCTGTGCTGGGCTCCATCGAATGATGTCACCCATGTGTGAAAACTGACATTTTACTATCCTCTGAGAATACCTGTTACAGGCCATTAGTAATATGGGATAACTATTGTATCTTTAGTGAACCCACATAATCTGTCTCTTTGTACATATAAACATGTAGGTATCATGCTTGCGCTTAAGTCTCCTTGGTTTTATGTGACTTGCCATCTAATGGAGATAAATCTGGCCTTGGTGGCAGCATTAAGATTTTGGCATCCATAAGCAGAGTACTATAGCAGTGCCCCTTTGGTTAGGGCACATGGCCCTAACCAAATGGAAGCAGGCTCCTTCTTGGCCTGGATATTTGATGCCTTCAAAATTTGGTATTCTAGGCAGTTGCCTTTGCCTAAATCCTGGCCTAGCCGCTGCCAGAAAACATTAAGTAGAAAAGAATCAGAATTTCACATACAAGCATCTATTTTTCAACAGTTTTCAGATTTTTATGGGCATCTGCTTTCATAATCTCCTACAAAACACTTTGAATCAAAAAATGAACTTTTGCATAGTCAATCTGTTCTTTTATTCTCTGCAGGATCCTCTTAACTATAACATTAGAAACAAAGGGTGAGTAAAGACACATTCCTCTGTTGAATGAAAAATTGTGCATTGCCATCTAGTGAAGTGCTCTTCAGCTTTGGTGCTCAGAGGCTGAAAACAGGTGTAGTTTTTTAAGGGTAACTAAAATAGATAAATTAACATGGCTCTTGAACCAAACATATCTTTGGAATATTTATTGTGGCTATCTTGAAAACCAAGCCTCCCTGAAACCCTTGAGGACTGAAGATCTTGCTTTGCGCCATGCAAGAGCAAAAGTGGATTATGCTTTTAGAGCATATTAGACCATTAAAGGACTGAGAAAAGAGAGCTTTCAGAAAATAGTACTGTACTTGTATTCTAAAATATTGTATTTGTAAAGATGGCAGCAGAAAGACCAGCTGGCCCTTCCAGTCTGTTCAGGGCTGGGCAAGGGAATTAGGTACCCTAAGCGAACTTTATAGCCTTGTGCCCCCACCCCCCGTCCTCACACACAATTAAAAATTTAAAAAGATTTAACATGCAAAAGGTGATTCTTAGGTAAAAATAATCACAACATATATATTATATTTATATGCAATACTGTGGTACCAACCAGAAAACCCTGGAAAAGAGACACAGAACTCATATGGACTCATATTATAAGTCTTTCTTTAACCTCCCTGGTTACAAAGAAGTGCTCTCAATTTCTGGACTTGTATTAGACCTATTATAACTTGTGTTTGATATGAGCTTGAGCCTCAGAAAGCCATGAGGAAACAATTACAATTGCAATATACCAAAAGAGTACTTTTTCACAGAACAAGCAGGATGGTAGGCCTCACATATGGGTGACATCACAGGATGGAGCCCAATCACGGAACACTTTTTTGTCAAAGTTTCCAGAACTTTGACTGGCCCCTACTGGGCATGCCCAGCATGGCACTAACATTGCAGCCAGCAGGGGTCCCCTTTCAGTCTTCTTTTTTCCCCGCAGCAGTAGCCTAGCGGTAAAGGAGCTCTGCAGAGATTCCTGACAGGAATTTTCCTCACAGAATTACTAAAGTTAATTTGCCCCACAGGGGTCCCTTCTTTAACTTTTTTCAGACCGCGGTACTCCGTTAAGTTTTTACCCATTTTCCGTCGATTACCATCGAGTTTGGCCCTTGAGGCCTACTGGCTGTCGACCGTACTGCGGCTCGATTTTTTTCCATGGCCATGGCATCGGGGTTCCATCGGTTCCCGGACTGTAATCGCACCATGTCCATCACAGACAACCTTAAAGTCTGTGTCTAGGATGCAAGCACGATGTCTTGACCTGCACCAAATGTGCCCTATTAACTCCAAAAGATCGTGATTCCGGAATGGAGAAGATGGAACTTCTCTTCCGTGCTCAAACCCCGACTCCGTCCATTGCATCGACGTCGTCAGAACCGGCACCGTCAACTTCGCGCCAGCATCGACCACTGTCCGGTGACCGTCCGGTTTCGACGACATCTTGGCCATCGACACCCTCTACTCCCACTCAGGATCGAGGGGATCGTAGAGACAAACATCGCCATTGACACCGTAAGTCTCGGACCATCGAGGGAGCGAAATCATCGACCTCGCCATCGTCTGAGCCGCCGTCGAAGAAACCCCATCCAGAAAAGGCACCGACCTTTTCGGCGACCGTGTCACCGAGGCAACCCTCACCTGACAGGGGATCAGGAGCTGCGACTCTGCCTTTAACGGTGGTCCCTCCGGCTACGCCTCTGCCTCCTTCTGTTCCGGAGCCGGGGCTGCTTGCTCCAGGTCTCCGTGAAGAACTGGACCGGATGGTTCAGGAGGCCATCGACAAGGTGATGCAACAACTCCAGGTTCCTCCGACACCGGTACCGATTGCGGAACCGTCCACCGACCCGATTCCGGCAGCGTTGGCACCACTGCTCTCCAGGATGGAAGCGCTCATTGCTGCTTTTCCATGATGGACCCTGGGTCTCCGATGCCTCCGGTGCCCTCCCCGCTTACATTGTCATCGGGAGGAGAAACACCGTTCCGCATCCCTCCATCGGGAGTTCTGCCTCAGCCATCAATGCCGATACGTCCCTCACCACCGATCCAATCATCGGTGCCGATATGTCCAGCACCACCGAGCCATCCATCGATACCCTCGATGCCTGTGTCTGTGCCTTCGATGCCTTCATCGGTGCCTCCGATAATTCCTCCAATTTCTTTGGAGCCTAGACCAGGACCTTCAGGTATCCCACTATCCCATCCCCCTCTAGTTCCTAGAGGGACAGGTGCTGATCCCTGGACTGATGATTCCTTCCCAGACACCGATGATTTACCTTCACCACCTTCACCCACTGAAAGTAGGAAGCGTTCTCCTCCAGAGGACCTCTCCTTTATAAATTTTGTGAAGGAAATGTCTGAATTGGTTCCTTTCCAATTGCAGACTGAACAGGATGACAGACATCAGATGATGGAGTTGCTCCAATTCTTGGATGCTCCCAAGGAAATAATCTCCATCCCTATCCACCAGGTTCTTCTGGATCTCCTCAAGAAGAACTGGGAACATCCTGGCTCCACTGCTCCAGTCCATAGAAAAGCTGACACTACCTATTTGGTGCAGGCAGCTCCAGGCTTTCAGAAAACTCAGTTGGATCACCAATCTGTAGTTGTTGAATCTGTACAAAAAAGAGCAAAGAGATCAAAGCCTCACACTTCTTTTCCCCCTGGCAAGGAACAGAAGTTTCTAGATGCCATTGGCCACCGAGTATTCCAAGGCTCAATGCTCATCTCCCAGATTGCTGTTTATCAGCTCTATAATGACCCAATATAATAGGGTCATTTTTAAGTAGATACAAGATTTGACAGATACCCTGCCTCAACAATTCCAAGATCAGGTTCAAACCCTAGTAAACAAGGGTTTTGAGGCAGGCAAACATGAGATCAGATCATCCTATGATATCTTTGATACTGCTACCAGAGTATCTGCAGCAGCTATTTCGGCAAGGAGATGGGCCTGGCTCAAGTCTTCCGACCTTTGCCCTGAGGTACAAGATAGGTTATCTGACCTACCCTGTGTGGGAGATAACCTATTTGGAGAACAGATTCAACGGACAGTGGCGGAACTTAAGGACCATCATGAAACTCTCAGACAGTTCTCTCTGATACCTTCTGACTACTCTTCAAAATAGCCCTTCCAAAAAGACTTAAGAAGTCATTCTTTCGCCCGAAGAAGTCCTATTCGCCACCATCCAGATCCCGTGCCATGAGACCTTTTCAAAAAGCCCAGTCTCGTCAGACACGGAAACAAAAGCCGCAAGCAGCTCCTCAACCAGGTCCTGCTTCAGGTTTTTGGCTTCCACCTAGAGAGCAGCAGCCAGCCACTATTGCCTCACATACCAGTGGGAGGCCGAATGTGCTATTTCAACAACATATGGCACTCAATCACCTCAGACCAATGGGTACTGGCGATAATTGCCCAGGGTTACCATCTGAACTTTCTTTCTGTGCCACCGGACTCCCCACCTCTGCTGACGTGGAGAACATCTCATCACTCCATCCTTCTGGATCAGGAGGCCTCCCTTCTCCAGTCCAAGGCAATAGAACCCGTACCCTACTCTCAGCATGTCCTAGGGTTCTATTCCCGGTACTTTCTAATCTCCAAAAAATCGGGAGGCGTTCGTCCTATTCTGGACCTACGGGCCCTCAACAAGTACCTCCAGCGAGAGAAATTCAAGATGGTAACCTTAGGCTCGCTTCTTCCTCTCCTACAAAGAGGAGACTGGCTCTGCATACACTCATATTGCGATAACCCCATCTCATCGCAAATACTTGAGGTTTCTAGTAGGCCCCAAGCACTATCAATACCAAGTGCTTCCATTCGGCCTAGCCTCTGCGCCATGAGTCTTCACGAAATGCCTTGTAGTGGTTGCAGCCTTCCTAAGACCTCAGGGTGTTCACGTCTACCCCTATCTAGACGATTGGTTAATCAGGGCTCCCACTCAGCAAGCTGCTCAGTCGTCCCTCAATCTAACCTTATACATTCTAATTTCATTAGGATTTCTCGTCATCTATGACAAATCCTACATAGTCCCATCTCAAACCTTATCGTTCATTGGGGCAGACCTGGACACCTTGCAGGCAAAGGCATTTCTGCCTCGACAGCGAGCTCTCACTCTCGTGTCTCTTGCACACCAGCTGCAGTCCCAGCACTCTGCGACTGCACGCCACTTTCTCATCCTCCTGGGACACATGGCGTCCTCAGTTCAGGTCACACCAATGGCCCGTTTGGCCATGAGAGTCATGCAGTGGACTGTACGGTCACAATGGACTCAAAGCATTCAGCCTTTGTCAACCACTGTCCACGTAACCGACTCACTCTCCTCCAAGGCTTGCCCTTCCAGGCTCCAGACCCTCAAATAACTCTCACCACTGATGCTTCCAACCTCGGATGGGGAGCCCATGTGGCCAATCTGCAGACACAAGGATCTTGGTCTTCAGAGGAAGCCAAACACCAAATAAATTTCCTGGAGCTTCGAGCAATCAGATATGCTCTTAGGGCATTTCAGGATCGCCTTTCAAATCAAGTTATCCTGATCCAGACAGACAAACATGTTGCCATGTGGTACATCAGCAAACATGGAGGCACGGGCTCCTTCCTTCTGTGTCAGGAAGCTGCACAGATATGGGCGGAAGCTCTCTCCCATTCGATGTACCTCAGGGCCACCTACTTGCCAGGAGTGGACAATGTGTTGGCAGACAAGCTGAGTCACATCTTTCAACTGCACGAGTGGTCTCTCAACCCCTCTGTAGCGAACTCCATCTTCCAACAATGGGGATATCCTCAGATAGACCTCTTTGCGTCTCCTCAAAATCGCAAAGTAGAGAACTTCCGCTCTCTTGTTTGCAGCAAACACTCTCAGCCCAGAGACGCATTCTCCCTCTCGTGGGCAACCGGTCTACTCTACGCATTCCCTCCACTTCCTCTTCTCTCGAAGACTCTCGTGAAGTTACGTCAGGACAAGGGAACCATGATCCTGGTAGCACCTCACTGGCCACGCCAAGTGTGGTTTCCAATACTGCAGGATCTCTCCATTTGCAGGCACATTCCCTTGGGAAAGGACCCGCTTCTGATCACTCAAAACGACAGGTGCCTCCGCCATCCCAATCTTCACGCCTTGTCCCTGACGGCATGGATGTTGAAAGGTTAATCCTTCAACCACTTAACCTTTCTGAGCCAGTTTCCCGTGTCCTGATTGCTTCACGGAAGCCTTCCACAAGAAAAGCTTACTCTTACAAATGGAACAGGTTCACATCATGGTGCTCTTCAGTCCCTTGACCCCTTTACCTGTCCAATCACGAAGTTTTTGTACTATCTCTGGCATTTGTCAGTCAGGTCAAACTCCCATCAGAATGCATGTCAGTGCGGTAGCCGCCTTCCATAAAGGTATCGGGGATGTTCCTATATCAGTACAACCCCTTGTAACATGTTTTCTGAAAGGCTTGCTTCACCTCAAGCCTCCACTGCATCCTCCAGCCCCTTCTTGGGACCTTAACCTGGTTTTTGGTCGGCTCATGAAACCACCATTCGAGCCTCTTCACTCCTGTGAACTTCGATATCTCACATGGAAAGTGATTTTCCTTTTGGCAATCACTTCAGCTCGCAGAGTTAGTGAATTACAGGCCCTAGTTACCTATCCACCTTACACTAAACTTCTGCAGGACCGGGCAGTACTCCGCACTCACCCTAAATTCTTACCTAAGGTAGTTTCGGATTTTCACCTCAATCAATCCATCATACTACCTACCTTTTTTCCCAGGCCCCATTCAATCCAGGAGAGCAGGCTCTGCATGCTCTTGACTGTAAATGGGCTCTAGCCTTCTATCTAGACCGTACAGCTGTCCACAGGAAGTGCACTCAGTTGTTCGTCTCTTTCCATCCTAACAAATTAGGGCAGCCTGTGGGTAAGCAGACTCTCTCCTCCTGGTTATCTGACTGCATATAATGGTAATGGAACCCATGAGGGAGGGAGTTATACTCGTCCTAGTAATCACTAATGGGGATAATGTCTCTAGTATCCGGGTGGGTGCCCAAGTGAGCACCAGTGAACATCAAACATTATGGTTTGATATTACAAATAGGATACAGAGAGGTCACACAAAGACCCGAGTTTTGAATTTAAAAAAATGGACTTTGTCGACATGGGGATGTACCTGGAGCTAGAACTAGAAGAGTGAGAGAAAATGAGAGATGGAACAGCAGCATTCAGTACTGATGCCCATATTTCAAAAAGGTTAAAGACAGGATAGAGATGGTCCAAAGAAGAGCGATCAAAATGGCGAGGGGTCAGCAATGGAAGACTTATTAGGAGAGGCTGAAGGATCTGAATGTGTATCCTGGAGGAGAGGAGGTGCAGGGGAGATATGATGAGACCTTCAGAAATGTGAAAGGTTTTAATGATGCACAATCCTCAAACCTTTTCCATTGAAAAGAAATAAATAGAACTAGAGGTCATGAACTGAAACTCCAGGGAGGATGACTCAGAACCAATGTCAGGCAATATTTCTTCATGGAGAGGGTGGTGAATGCTTGGAATGCCCTTCCGGAGGATGTGGTGAAGGCGAAAACAGTGAAGGAATTCAAAGGGGCATGGGATAAACATCCTAAAGGCTAGAGGATGGAAATAAAGAAAAGTGTACACGGGGTAACAGGGTAACTTGCTGGTGTGGCAGTTGCTACCCTTAACAAATATGCCTTGATAATGTTATTGCAACTCCATCATTGCTCTCTGCTTCAACGGCAGTGGGAAAAGGGAAATAGGATTTAGACAGCAACCAATAAGGGCCCCGACGTTTACAGTTTGGGGAACAAATAAACTTGGGGGTAACTTGCTGATGCAGCTTTTACTACCCTTAATCACTAAGGGCTTATCACTGATACTTTTGATGCAGCTCCATCATTGCTGTCTGCTTCCACAACAAGGGTTAATGGAAAATGGATTGAAACAGCAGTGAGGGCCCTGATGTTTAGGGTCTGAGAAAACTGATAAGCAGGAGGGTAATCTGCACAATGCAGCAGAAACTAGCATAAGCTTGCTGGGCAGACTGGGTTGATCATTTGGTCCTTTTCTGCCAGCAATACTAGCATGGTCATTGCTGAAACATCTAACCTCTGGAACCCCTTGTTTAGCCTCCCAAATGAATCTGGCTATGTGAGCGCCTGCATTTCTGCTACAATTTCTGGTTATTACAGTGCCTGCAGCCTCCAAAAAGACACAGCCACTAGTTGATTCTACCATTGCAGTTAGACAAACTTGATCATGTGCTTTCCTAAGTTTCTGCTATTGAGAAAGAAAGACTTGGTTTTCTAATCTTTGCAGTTCAGTTTAATTTAGGTACTGTTAAATCTGTTTTGAATTCCGTTAGAACTGTGTCCTTTTCATTTCAGAACTGTGAGATTTTCACAGGATATTTTTAAGTGGTTTGAAATACATCTGTTACCTGAGTGGAGCTCTCATTTCCAGGGCTGGTGGAAGGACTAGGTAACCTAGAGCGCTGGAAGTTTGGTGGTGATTGCCTAGCACTACAAAAAATAGCAATCAGCTAGCGTATTAATGAGTCTGTGCCACAGTGCTGGATGGAGGCTGAGTCACATGCGTTGGATGCAAGAGAGAGAGAGAAACGGTGGGGGGCTCTCTGAGCTCTGCCTTGGGCACTTGCGTTGGTCTTGCCCATTTCCCATTAACATAGAAGTCTTAGGGGTCCAGAAATGCTAGAATGCAGCACAAAAATCACATTTCAAAAGAAAAATATATATTCTAAGTGACAGCTAAAACTGTACTAGCTACTGTACAGTCCTCATGCTAGTGCCTAACGTGCTCTCCAATGGCTCATTTTTGTCATTTGCTTGCTTTTTTATATATTTTTTTTGTTTGTTTGTTTGTTTTTTTATTTTGTTATCCTTCCATCTTCTTCCAGTTTCTTTCTTGTATATGGCCTCTTTCTCTCCCTTTCTTATTCTGACTTATTCCCCTTTCTCTCTGTCTACATTAGCATTTCCTCTTCACTGTGGTAGCATCTCCTTCTCCCTCATGCAAAGTTGCTAAGTCTGCTTATAATTAGCAAGCTTGAAATGTGATTCTTCTTGTTGTCTGTATCTGTATATCTATAGATTTGTAAGAACCTGCATACTTATTAGGTGAATGTGTATCACATTAAGGACATACGGTTGGTAGAGTAGTTATGAGTGGATTCAATCATTTCCTTAAGACACCATCTATGGGAGATGCTTGAATGGATCATTTAAGTGATATGATGTAGTAACCCACAGAAAATTCTAGAATCGGTAAGTTTTGGAGAGGAGAAAGGCATGCAGACAGCACAGGAGCTATTGTAGCTTCTATTCTGATACACAGGGCCCAAAGGAAGTGGCTTTCAGACTTCTCTTTTTTGGAGCAGGAGAGAAGTGAGTCTGAAGCTTTCTAATCCTATTTTCCATTTGCCAGAGTTTTTGATCATATGTGGTTTGCAAAATAGGGATTTGTAAATCTCCTAGTAGCCCTTTTTGTGATTTGTCAAGAGTCATCTTATTACTGACCCAGTTAGTACCATTGAGGTACTAACCTAGAAGAGATAAGTAGAGGGTGCCCATCTGGTAATATAAGGAGAAGAATTTGAGGAGTGCAAGGAAGAGGGTAATCAATCAGTACCATCATGAAGAGCAAAGAGTCCAGAGGAATCATTGGAATCATTGCGCTTGAAAACGCAACCATCATTGCGCTTGAAAACGCAACCATCATTGAAAACACTTGAAAACGCAACCAAGAACCTTGACTTCTCCAATCCGGACTCAGCCTTACAATCATGGAATAACATTACTACCACTATAGCTGATGAACTCTGCCCAATTGTACACAAAGAAATCCCCCTCTCATCGAGAGAAAAACAACCCTGGTATACCAACCAATTAAAGAAGGTAAAGAAAGACCTCAGATCAAAGGAACGCATCTGGCGTAGACAACCCTCTCCTGCTCATAAAGCAATATACAAACAGACCCTGCATAACTACCGCCAAGCCACCCTCCAAGCCAAATGTGATTTCTATTCCTCCAGAATCCATGGCTACCAATTCAACTCCAATGCCCTTTTCTCCTATGTTGCTGAGCTTACTAAATCCCCCACCCCCACCTCCCACGGAGGAAATACCGACATAAAATGTGAAGAAATCGCAACATATTTCCAGAGCAAAATCAACAGCATCCTTCAACGTTTCCCCTCCAAGCCCTCCTCCACCCCCCCCCTCCAATAATACCAGGTTCCTCCTTGAGTCCCTCGAACACACATCCAACCTAGAGATAGAATCTATCCTAAAAAAGATGAGACCGGCCTCTCACATAGCAGACTCAATCCCCTCAAAAATCCTCCTCTCCATACCCACTACCATTGCTAAACCCATAGCAAACATAATTAACTGCTCACTAACCTCGGGCAAAGTCCCAGACCCCCTCAAACTAGCTGTAGTCAAACCCCTCCTAAAAAAACCCTCCCTTGATCCCACGACCCCAACAAACTACAGACCTATATCCAACCTACCTCTCATCTCCAAGATCCTCGAGAAGGTAGTCAACATCCAACTCACTGACTTCCTCGAGGACCACAATATCCTACACCCCTCACAATTCGGCTTCCGTAAAGGTCGTAATACCGAAAATCTCCTCCTTGCTATCTCTGACACCATCCTCATTGGCATGGACCAAGGGAAATCATACCTCCTGGCCATCCTAGACATCTCTGCCGCCTTTGACACTGTTAACCACCAAATCCTGCTTTCCAGGCTGGCAGAAATAGGCATCATTGGCACTGCTCTATCCTGGTTCTCCTCCTATTTTAACCACAGAGAATACTTTGTACAAATCGATAAATGTACCTCTTCACACATCCCACTCACACAAGGCATCCCCCAAGGATCCTCCCTATCCTCCACACTTTTCAATATCTAACTTCTCCCCCTCTGCCATCTTCTCTCCGACCTAGGGCTGACTTTCTTCCTGTATGCTGACGATGTCCAAATCCTCATCCCCATTCAAACAACACTCAAGGCCTCCCTACAATACTGGGAATCCTCCATCAACTCCCTATTGGCCAACCTCCACCTGGCACTCAATGCAGATAAAACTGAAATCCTCGTAGTTTCCAATCAACCTGAGTACACCCCCTGTCCCACTTCTCCCACCCCCACTATAACCCACTCATCTACACCCACTATAACCCTCTCTACTACACCCGCTGTAAGAGACCTAGGAATCCTACTTGATCAACACCTTAATTTTAAGCCACACATCAAATCCCTAATAAAAGGAGGTTTCTACAAACTCCACATTCTTAAAAAACTGAAACCTCTCCTCCATACCCATGATTTCCGCTTAGTCCTACAGTCTACAATCCTTTCCAAACTAGATTACTGCAACTCCCTTCTGTTAGGCCTCCCTGCATCTACTATCAAACCCCTACAAATCCTTCAGAATGCGATGGCAAGAATTACCACTAATACCCGTAAGACTGAACACATAACCCCTATACTTAAGGACCTGCACTGGCTACCTATCCCATACCGTATCAAATATAAAACCCTCACCATCCTGCACAACGCCCTACATAAAAACAATTCCGCCTGGCTTAAAGACATGCCACATTTCCGTACCTCCAATCGTCCCACCAGAAATGCCCTCGCAGGCACTTTGTACACCCCACCCCTCAAAACCGCACACCTCTCCAATACCAGAGAAAGAGCATTTACCATAGCCGGCCCCACCCTCTGGAATTCACTTCCCTATCACCTACGACTGGAGCCCTCCTTACATACCTTCAAAAAAGGCATCAAGACTTGGCTGTTCAGGCAAGCCTACCCTGATACCAACCATACTTAGCCCACTCCCTACTTTCCCGCCACCTTTCCCTCCCACTCACCCTCTCCCCTCTTCCTCTCCCCCCCAGCCCACACCCTCCCACCTCTACCCTTTTCTTCTCTCCCCCCTGCTCCCCTGTCCGCCTTCCCAAAAAATTACAGCCTTGCTAAAGTTATAACCCAAACAAGTAATTCTTCTATTGATTTAATGTATACAAGTACCCCATCGTATTTTATAGTTTAGAACCCAGTTACAGTTATGTTTCTTCTTATATTGCTAAATTATTGTTTTGCTACTCTCTCTACCTGCCCTATCCTTTCTCGCTGTTTTTGCCCTGCCCCTCTCTGTCCCTTTCTTACCTGCTCCCCCTATCCCCTCCCTGTTTTTTGTATTTTCTGCCTGCTTCAGTTTTTTGTAAACCGGCGTGATATGTCCTATGAATGTCAGTATATTAAAAGTTTCAAAATAAATAAAAAAATAAATAAACACTGTAATTTTAAGGATTCCTCTTTTCATATGAATTCATGTCCTAGAAAAAGTGTACTGTGACATTGTCACTATTGAAATTTTATTTAAGTAAACTTCACTTTTGTTGGAACACCAATCACTGTATGGAGAGTGGTGATTAAGATGGTTAGTGTTTTGGTACCTAAGGGCCCTGAAGCTTTGCTTCCCTGTTATCAGAATGAACCTGAGGAGCTTCACTGGATTGCATCAAATCCCAGAAGCTCCACAGTGACTTTGTTCTCCATAATGATACAAGAGGAGGGAGATACCTATAAATATAGGATATAATTGGGGGAAGGGGAAGGAGGAAGATAGTAGATACCACCTAGTCTAGTACGGCTGGCCGGTACCTTAGTTCCGCTTACTTAATTATTGCCTCTTGTTTATTGCTTTCAATAACTGCAACATGCAAGGGATGACCATGCTTTTTGTCTTCCAAGCTTCCCATCGATCGTTTTGTGAGCCATGCCAGTGGACAGTCGATTGACTCTTGAACTGGGCTGCTTTGAGGTACATCGGGAGAAGTGCAGTTAATGGTCTCTATGGCCCTGGATGTGTATTTGAACCCAGAGTGGAAGAAGACTCTTGCGGGGCAAAGACTGGGAAGTTTAGGGGACTCTGTGTTGGAGTGTCCTTTGCTAATGAGGTCAGCATGATGACAGGCATGCATGCGTCGCAGATGGAGCCCATCGGAATAGCACTGGCAACTGGAGATCTTGGCTGCAGTGCAACAATCGAGGGTGCTGGTTGGAGCAAATGGAGATGCTAATGGTGGACTAGTGGAGGAAGAAGTGGGGAAGACACAGGTTCTGTTCTCTTTGGAAACACCACAGGTCTTCTCTCTTGAAACCATATAGCTAGGTATAGAAGGATTAGGGAAAGGCCGTCTATTCAGATCTCCCAAATATCAAGAAATTAAAGAAAACTTTTATGTGAGGGGAGTGCGGAGAAGAATACAAAGAAAATTGAATATCTTGAGCAGAAAGTGTCTTAGATTCAGATCAATGAATTTGTTTTGATGCATCATAAGTTGGAGAATTTTGAAAATAGTATAAAATCTAATAACTTGAGACCGATTAATTTCCCAAAGGTTGAATTGATATCACATATGGAGATGTTCAAGAAATATATGTTAGAAACACTTCAGGTACCAGTGGAGGCTCTTCCCTGCTTCTCCATTGCAAAGGCATATTATTTACCACTGCCTAAAGAAGCTACAAGAAAGGAAGATAAGGAAGGAATATCAATTGCTTCTCCTGATAATCTGGTTTTGACAACATTTTTGGAGACATTTAGAGAAACACATGTGGAAATTGCTACCCTAATTGTTCAACTGGTCTTGGAGCCTGACAATGACTTTATTATGAGACTTGTCTTTAAACATAGAGGGGTAGATTTTCAAAGGGTTACGCGCATATGTCCCGGGGCTTTCAAAAATGGGCGGGCCGGGGTGGGGGTGCAGTCCGGGGCTGTTCCAGAGTCCTCTGGCACAGCGGCCGTGCCGGAAGTTTGCGCACGTAACTTGGTGAAATAAGGTAGGGGGGGGATTTAGGTAGGGCTGGGGGGTGGGTTAGATAGGGGAAGGGAGGGAAAGGTGGGGGGGGGAGCTAAAAAAAAAAAAAAAAGGTCCCTCCAAGGCCGCTCCGATTTCGGAGCGGCCTTTGAGGGAACAGGGAAAGCCATCGGGCTCCCCTTGGGCTCGGTGCGCGCAAGGTGCATAAGTGTGCAGCCCCTTGTGCGCGCCGAACCCGGATTTTATAACATGCGCGCAGCAGCGTGCGCATGTTATAAAATCGGGTGTACATTTGTGCATGCCGGGTAGCGCGCACAAATGTACCTCGCAAGCGTAGGATTTTAAAATCGGCCCCAGAGAATATATTTTTTGAATGCAAAATTAGGATTTATCCTGATGTTTTGGCTATGACTCAAAAAAGAAGGAAGCAATTTTTACTTTTGAGGCCAAGATTGTTACAGTTGGGAGCTAATGTTTTCCTTAAATATTATGCTAAATATTTGATAAGATATCAGAGCATCAGATAAGTCTGTTTTGAACTTAACCAGCTTTCTATGTTTTTAAGCACCATGTCCACAGGTGTGTGTCCAGGTTCTGTTTCATTTGGACCCTAGAGATTGAGGGTCTGTCTATAACTAGGAGAGACATCTGATATTTTTCCCATAATTGTGTTTTTTGGCATTATGTCTACCTTTCCCCCCCCCGCCCCCCGGTTATGGTGGCGTTTGGTATGTTGTTCTTTTTTGTGCTTGTATCCTTTATATAATTTACTTGAATTATATCTTGTTTTACAAGATATATTATTGGAATTAATGTAAATTCAATAAAAATAAAATGAAAAAAGATATAGGAGCTAATTTTCAAAAGGATTTACATTCATACAATTTTGGTTTTTTGTGCGTAAATGAACTTTTGAAAAAAAATGTTCAAGACTGCACAGCCACACAAAGCACGAAACATCTCATCTCAATAACAAGAAATTTAGGCATCACCATAGACTCCGAACTCAACCTAAAAGCTTACATCAACACTATAATAAAAGAAAGATATTTCAAATTACAAGTCCTCAAAAAAAATCAAACCCCTACTTCTCAGTCAAGATTATTGATCTGTAATCCAAGCCCTCATTTTCTCCAAACTTGTAGAAAATTCCATTCTTTTTGGGCTCCCAACTTCCACCCTCAAGCCACTCCAACTACTCCAAAATGCGGCTGCCAGATCCCTTACAAACAGCAAGCGCTCCACACACATCACCCCCATACTAAAAGACCTCCACTGGCTCCCCATAACCCACAGAATTCAATACAAAGCCCTTACCCTAATGCACAAATCCCTTTACAACGAAAAAACAGACTGGCTAAAGGACACCCTCCATCCATACTCCTCCCAAAGAAACCTACGGTCCAACAACTCCGGATTACTTTCCATTCCCTCCAACAAACAAGCACAACGCACCTCAACACGCCAACGAACAATTTCAATTGCAGGACCCACACTATGGAACAAACAACCAGCAAATCTCAGAATGGAACCTTCATCACAATTGTTCAAGAAATCACTAAAAACATGGCTATTCCGAAAAGCCTACCCAGCCAACAGTTAAATTCATGGCATACCTAACGACCTAGAACAACCAGATCTACTATCTCGCACATATCTGTCAAACAAAATTCCAAGCTATTATACTGTCATGTAAATAAGCCGTCCTATTACAATGTATAGTACTACCATTTACAATGTTTATTACTACATTTTATAATCCTATCCTTCTCATAACTATACCTCGCTGCATACTTTGCTCCAGCTTCATATTGCCTCAATGTAAAGATAATGTGACCTGTAATCACACTATCTCACTAAACATCATGTAAACCGATGTGATATCCTCGGGTGAATATCGGTATATAAAAGCTAAATAAAATAAATAAAATTGCGATGATATATGCTACTTTTGAAAATTATCTCCATACTGTATATAGCGAGGGAGAGAGATTGAGATTTGTTCAGAAGCCAGGTGGATGGCAAAGTTATCCAGACAACTTTGAGTAATTTCACCTGGAAATTCAGTGCACTTAGCTGTGTAAAACTGCCACGGAATACACCTAGATAAGGTTATCAGGATAATTTTAGGTTAGGCGTTTGCAGTGATTAGAATTAGCTGGACAGTGCTGAATATCAGCACTGTCCAGGTTAAGGATAATCATGTCCTAGGATTCATTCAGCTCCATCTCGTTTTTTCTGGGTAAATTTTGTGCAGACAAAATTATCCTGTTCGGGGGTGGGGTATACTTTCAACCCTGCAGATTTGTCCAGTTAACTCCTAAAGTTAGCTGGAAAAATCTTTTGTTATTAGCCTTATAATTTCCTTTTCTCACAACATCTGCTCCTCCTACAGATGTTTGTGTTTAGATTTTGTTAGTAGGCATGACATTTGGAATATAGCTGTCCCTGCTGAAATATAGGTTTTTCCTATACTTTTTTTAGATTACATTTCTTAACAAATTTGACCCACAATGCCACAAGATGCATCATTTTCACCAGACTAGTGTTATACATTCCTTCTTTATGCTTCTTTTTCAACTGGAAATGGGGGCTTACATAGGAGACACTTCAATGTTTCATTTGAAAGACACCTCTGTACCAAAGCATTGGATGATATCAGATTTAAAATGAACTCCTGTCACCTGTTGATCCATGAGCAATACAGATACTATCCAATCTTAACAATGTTTAGCTTCCTTGTTCCATTACAATAATATTATGCACTTCTTTCTTCATTTATGTACTTAACATATTTGCTAAGCGGATAATTGTGTGTGCTTGTTTAATGTTAGAAATTGTGCACTTATCAAGATATACAAACAATCTGGCCAGATGTCTAAGCAGCAGTTTGCTAATGTTTAAGAACAGAGCCTGTGTGCTAGATATCTCCCACTTACTGTTATCCATAAATCATTTTGTTAAGTAACTGTATTGGGAAGACATTTTATTCTTAACATTTTTTCCTGGTTCACCTTTCTCCACACCTGAGCTTCCAGCCTAGCTGGAATCTGCGCTAACCCTTCTGATGGCCATTGGCCTTCATTTGCAGTTGCAAATGAATTTTTTCCCTGTGATTTATCCCCATCTTCATCCTCCAGCCACCCACACCATTGTCGCACCCCTAATATAAGCTCAGAAATCTTTTCTCCAGCTTCACCTTTCCCCCTCTCCTCCCCCCTCCATCCCTTCCTCCCCCTCTTTCATCTTGCCACTCTCCCACCCCGTTAATGTACATAATTCCCCCGGCTAGTCTCTCCCTGTTACAATATTTATTTAGTGTACAAACCCTGTTTCTATATTATCCCACCTATGTGTTATTTGTAAAGCCTGTTGCTGCATTATTGTTACATGTAAACCGAGGTGATGTTCCGAACGTGCCGCGGTATATAAAAACACATTAAAAAAATAAAATAAATAAATAATGATGGAATTTTCAGGGGACTTCAGGTTGTGACTCCTTTCAGAACCTGGAACACCTTCAGCCTAAATCTCACCCACAAGTGTTGCCGTTTTGCAGTAGCTTGAATTTCCCCTTTGTCATGCCTGTCCTCTCTACCTCTTCTCCAGCAGCAGCTGCAGCAGTTCAAGGAGCAGAAATGGGTTCCAGGAATTGAACCTGGCTCTCTTGCATGGCAGTGCATAGAAGACTTTGTCATGTATGCAATTTGTTTTGGCAACGAGAAGCTTCCAGTCAATTGGCATATCTGAAATAATTAGTTGCAAAATAAAATAAGCTACAACTATACATTTTGGCTAAAATCTTTTGTGGGAATGGACATATTTCCTCTGTTTCCTTGCTCAAGCATGCAAAAATGTGGTAGAAAATAACCACCTTTAACATTAATTGGTTTTAAAAATAATTTTTGCGTGACTTGTTTTGCAGTAATCATAGCTTTCACAGTAGCTCATTGTTATGCTATCTAATCTTTGTTATGCATAACCAAGACTCTTAATCTTACTAATTGCAGCTGTGGTAGATTCAGCTACATTTTGTATACAGTCTACAAAGAAATGTAAACCTTCTTTGCATAGGGAGGCTAAAGATTTCTTAGTTTGCAGTTTTTCAGCATGTAAATTTCTGACAGGCAGATTTAATGTGATGGGATTTTTCCCAACTAGAAACACCTGTGTTGCAAGATACATGCCTTCCAAAGGAAAATGACTTGTAAGTAAACAAGATGGACAGTCAGAGTCACTGAAAAATAAGTTAAGAACATAAGAAATTGGCATAGTGGGTCAGACCAAGGGTCCATCAACCCCAGCATCCTGTTTCCAACAGTGGCCAATCCAGGCTACAAGTACCTGGCAAGTACCCAAAAACTAAGTCTATCCCATGCTACTGATGCTAGTAATAGCAGTTGCTATTTTCTAAGTCAACTTGATCAATAGCAGGTAATGGATTTCTCTTCCAAGAACATATCCAAACCTTTTTTAAACCTAGCTACATAAACTGCACTAACCACATCCCCTGGCAACAAATTCCAGAGTTTAATTGTGCGTTGAGTGAAAAAGAATTTTCTCCGATTAGTTTTAAATGTGCCACATGCTAACTTCATGGAGTGCCCCCTGGTCCTTCTATTATCCAAAAGAGTAAATAACCAATTCACATTAACTCGTTCTAGACCTCTCATGATTTTAAACACCTTTATCATATCCCCCCCCTCAGCCATCTCTTCTCCAAGCTAAACAGCCCTAACCTATTTAGTCTTTCCTCATAGGGGAACTGTACCATCCCCTTTATCATTTTGGTCACCCTTCTCTGTACCTTCTCCATCGCAACTATATCTTTTTTTGAGATGCGGCAACCAGAATTGTATACAGTATTCAAGGGGCGGTCTCACCATGGAGCGATACAGAGGCATTATGACATTTTCCTTTAAGAACATTGATGAATTATCTTACAATCTTTGTGATCTTTGAGATATTCCCCAATATTTAACTGTATGTTCCTATTTCTCTGACCTGCTTATTCTGTTTTGACCTGAGAAGGAATGCATTAGTTCTGCAAAACCAGTCACAAATGCAGTATTACACTCAGCTTAAACAGGGAACATACGCATCACACATGGATATGAAGCATTTTGAAAACAGTTGCTTAAAAATCATCTTTTCTTTATCACTAGTTACAGATTTTCTTTTAGAAGCAAAGTGCAATTATAGAAGTCTTAAATCATCTTTTAATGTACTTACTGCATCTTTAAAAAGGGATTGTGAATTAGCTCAAATTAACACTCAGTTTTTTTTAATATGAAAGCTTCATTTTGATGATCCAGAGTAAATTATTTTTGCCACTAAAAGATGATAGAGAATATATGAGATAAATATAACCTAACTGCAACATTTCACAGCTCATATGAGTCAGCATTTCTTGAAGTTTAACCCAGGAGAACATTAAAGCCAGGGCATTTATAATCGGATGTTTCTACATGAACGACAATACTATGGCCACTTTGTTTAGTTCATTTGAAAATGCAGAAATAAAGATGAATAAAGGTCAATAAAAATTATACTAAAATGATGCCTTTTTATTTGATTAAATAAGCATATTTCTAGAATTCAGTCGCTTTAAACTATCTACTTCAGCAGATATTTAGATTACTTAGAAATACCATTAGAAGATTGAAAATTATGTTGGGTAACCATCTGTTGAAAGATTTGAGTTGCACATATTGAGGATAGTTTTCAAACACTCTGGGTGGATCAATATATACACCTATATGGCCTCACGAAGATCTATTAAAGTATTTTGTAACCCATGCATATCAGATAAGTGCGTCTTATAAAAAAAAATCAACCAAATTTTAGAATGGCCACGTGCCTAAAAATCGCCACTTACGCGCGTGGCCGGGCCCTGTGCGTGCCAAGCACATTTTCAAAAGGGCCCGGCCACGTGCGTAAGTGGCGATGCGATACAGAAGTGCCGGGTCCTGAGAAAGGCGTGGGCCGGGGAGCATGTTCTGGGCGGGGCAGGGAGGGAAGGAGGCCGGTCGGGATAGCAGACATTAGCCATTAGCTGCTGTCTCGGAAGTGCGCACCGGTAAATTACTTCTGCTCCCGAGGAGCAGCAAGTAATAAAATGAAAATATTCTGGCAATGTAGGTTAGGTTTAGGGGGCGGGGAGGAGAGGGGAAGGGGAAGGAAGGTTAGGCAGGGAGTTAGGGAAGTTCCCTCCCAGTCCGCTCCTTAATTGGAGTGGGCTGGAAGGGAACTGGGGAAGGCCCGAATGCGTCGCCATGCGTCCCGCCCGCGCATGTGTTCGCGTATTATAAAATCAGGCGCGCATGTGCGCACGGCCACCCGATTTTATAACATGCACACACTGGTGAGCGAATGTTATAAAATCCATGTGCAGGCACCAGGAACAGAGCGCATATGTTTGAAAATCTACCCCTATGTATAAGTATACCTCCTCACATACGTGTGTGTATGTGTAACCCCTGTGATGCTTGAACCTGGATAATAGTTCCAGAGGCCATATCTCACACTTCTGTTTAGAGGAGACAGGCTCTGCTCTCTGGACCTCCATGACGCATACACACACATTGCGATAACTCCTACTCATCACAAATACCTCAGGTTTTTAGTAGGCCCCAAGCAGTATCAATACTGAGTGCTTCTGTTCGGCCTAGCGTCTGCACCACGAGTCTTCACCAAATGCCTCGTGGTTGTCGCAGCTTTCCTCAGGAAACAAGGTGTTCACGTCTACCCCTATCTGGACGACTGGTTAATCAGGGCTCCAACCCAGCAAGCCGCTCGGTCGTCCCTCAATTTCACCTTATACACTCTAATTTCGCTAGGATTTCTCGTCAGTTACGGAAAATCCTATTTAATCCCATCTCAAACCTTGTTGTTCATTGGGGCAGACTTGGACACCTTGCAGGCAAAAGGCTTTCTACCTCAACAATTAGCGCTAACACTTGTGTCTCTCGCTCACCTCGTCCTTCTGGGACACATGGCGTCCTCAGTCCATGTCACACCAATGGTCCGCTTGGCCATGAGACTCATGCATTGGACTCTGAGGTCACAATGGATTCAAGCTGTTCAGCCTCTGTCGACCATTGTCCACATCACCGACTCACTCCGTCTGTCTCGCGCCTGGTAGAAAGATCAGAACAATCTCCAGGGACTGCCCTTTCAAGTGCCAGATCCTCAACTCATTCTAACCACCGACGCTTCCAACCTCGGGTGGGGAGCCCACGTGGACAATCTACAGACACAAGGGTCTTGGTCTCCAGGGGAAGCCAAACATCAAATTAACTTCCTAGAACTTCAAGCAATGCGATATGCTCTCAGGGCTTTTCAGGAACGCCTATCACATCACGTCATCCTGATTCAGACGGACAACCAGGTGGCCATGAGGTACATCAACAAGCAGGGAGGCACAGGCTCCTTCCTTCTGTGTCAGGAAGCTGCATAGATTTTGGGCGGATGCGCTCTCCCACTCGATGTGCCTCAGGGCCACCTACTTGTCAGGAGTGGACAATGTCTTGGCGGACAAACTGAGTCGCGTATTCCAACCACACGAGTGGTCTCTCAACCCCTCGGTAGCGACCTCAATCTTCCAACAATGGGGATACCCCCAGACAGACCTCTTTGCGTCCCCTCAGAACCACAAAGTCAACAATTTCTGCTCCCTCATTCAGAGCGAGCGCTCTCCGCCCAGAGATGCATTCTCCCTCTCGTGGGCAACCGGTCTGCTCTATGCATTCCCTCCACTTCCTCTTCTCTCGAAGACTCTTGTGAAGCTACGTCAGGACAAGGGAACCATGATCCTGATAGCACCTCACTGGCCACGCCAAGTCTGGTTTCCCATACTTCAGGATCTCTCCATCTGCAGGCACATTCCCTTGGTAACGGACCTGCATCTGATCACTCAAAACAACGGATGCCTAAGCCATCCCAATCTTCAGGCCTTGTCTCTGACGGCATGGATGTTGAAAGGTTAATCCTTCAACCACTTAACCTTTCAGATTTGGTTTCTCTTGTCCTGATTGCTTTACGGAAGCCTTCCACAAGAAAATCTTATTCCTATAAATGGAAAAGGTATACATCATGATGCACCTCGCAGTCCCTTGATCCCTTTTCCTGTCCAATCCCAAGGCTTTTGGTCAATCTCTGACATTTGTCAGAATCAGGTCTAAAGACCTCTTCCATCAGAATGCATGTCAGTGCGGTAGCCGCCTTCCATAAAGGTGTCGGGGATGTTCCTATATCGGTACAACCCCTCGTAACACGCTTTTTGAAGGGCTTGCTCCATATCAAGCCACCTTTACGTCCTCCGGCCCCTGCTTGGGACCTTAATCTGGTTCTCGGTCGGCTCATGAAACCACCATTCGAGTCTCTTCACTCCTGTGACCTAAAATATCTCACATGGAAAGTGATTTTCCTTTTGGCTATTAGTTCAGCTCGCAGGGTTAGTGAGTTACACGCCCTAGTTACCTATCCGCCTTACACTAAACTCCTGCAGGACCGGGCGGTACTCCGCACTCACCCTAAGTTTTTACCTAAGGTAGTTTCGGAGTTTCACATTAATCAATCCATCATACTACCTACATTCTTTCCCAGGCCCCATTCCAATCCAGGGGAACAGACTCTGCATACCCTTGACTGTAAACGGGCTCTAACGTTCTACCTAGACCGTACAGCTGCCCACAGAAAGAGCACTCAGTTCTTTGTCTCTTTCCATCCCAACAAATTAGGGCAACCTGTGGGTAAGCAGACTCTCTCCTCCTGGTTGGCGGACTGCATATCTTTTTGCTATCAGCAAGCAGGCATTCCTTTTCAAGACTGTGTTAAGGCACACTCTGTGAGGGCCTTGGCAACTTCAGTAGCACACCTACGATCGGTGCCGCTTCCTGACATTTGCAGGACTGCCACCTGGAGTTCTCTCCATACTTTCGCAGCCCACTATTGCTTGGACAAAGCCGGAAGACAAGATTCCATCTTTGACCAGTCTGTCCTGCGTAACTTATTTCCAACGTGACGTACCTACACCCTTCCGCCTGCCCGGTGGGGTTCAGGATGCCCTCCACCAAATTCCACCCCAGTTGTTGTGCCTGTTGCACGCTGTTGGGTACATTTGGTGCATGTTCGGACATCCTCAGCTCGGTACTCACCCATATGTGAGGACTACTATCCTGCTTGTCCTGTGAGAAAGCAAATGTTGGTTACCTGTAACAGGTGTTCTCACAGGACAGCAGGATGTTAGTCCTCACGAAACCCGCCCGCCGCCCCGCGGTGTTGCGTTCATAACGTTTTGTTGTTTTATTTTTCGGCACTGCCTATAGCTATCAAATAAGACTGAAGGGGGACCCCTGCTGGCTGCAGGGTTGGTGCCATGCTGGGCATGCCCAGTAGGGGCCAGTCAAAATTCTAGAAACTTTGATAGAAGTTTTCCGTGATTGGGCTCCATCCTGATGATGTCACCCATATGTGAGGACTAACATCCTGCTGTCCTGTGAGAACACCTGTTACAGGTAAGCAACATTTGCTATCCATACTTTGGGCCTTTGTACACACAGCCTTCCAGATATTGATGTTACCCTTGTTTTCCCTCTGTATATCCATATTAAAACAATGTCTTTCATCTTAGTGCAAGGCAGTGTTTGCTGTTATTGAGGGCCAAAGTAAGACCATGTAAAAAATCAGATGTAATAAGAACATGAGATGCATAGCACTATGCTACTCATTTCTTATTCCATCCTGGAGTAAAGTGGGAAAAAAAGGTATACTAAAATGGAAATGAAGTTAATTTTCCATTTTAACTTGGGTCCAAGAGGGAATCTCTCCTTCCCATTCCCCACTCAAGTTAAAAACAAATAGCTGGCTCAGTGGGTGAACCTCCTTATCTCCCACCCAAGTTTAAAAAAAGAAAGTGAATTGTGACTGCAGATTGGCTCTTTCAGTGACAGATATCCGTGAAATGTCAGATGGCTAATTTTAACTTCTCATTGACTTTTAAAATTTGTTTAGTGCAGAAACTTTACTTCAACCCCAAAGGTGAAATTAAGTTTCAGCACTAAACTGGAATTAAAAATTGTAGTAATTTTTAGTTCACTTTTCTGCATTGAAAAAATTCCATATGCAGGACATTAGCATTCATTAACATGTGAAGTACACTAAAATTAACTCACTCCTTTACTTCCCCTTTAGCACACATTTTTTATATGTTAAAACCCTTATTACATCAGAAGTAAAGGTAGCACACAAAATATACATTAAAGTCCAAGTAATCAACTGTGCTAAATCTAACACAGCTTACCAAGAAGCTATACTGTTATTATTGAAAGGCATGTACATAATACATAAAAAATTGTAAGGCTGAGGCTAATAATATTATAGGTAGCACTTTGTGTTGCAAAGTGGAACACAATGGGGCGGATTTTCAGAGCCCTGCTCGCCTAAATCCGCCCAAAACCGGGCGGATTTAGGCGAGCAGGGCCCTGCGCGCCGGTGAGCCTATTTTACATAGGCCTCCCGGCGCGCGCAGAGCCCCGGGACTCGCGTAAGTCCCGGGGTTCTCCGAGGGGGGGCGTGTCAGGGGCGTGTCGGGGGCGGGCCCGGTCGTCGCGGCGTTTCGGGGGCGTGTCGGCAGCGTTTTGGGGGCGGGTACGGGGGTGTGCCTACGGCCCGGGGCGGTCCGGGGCGTGGCCGCGCCCTCCGTACCCGCCCCCAGGTCGCGGCCCGGCGCGCAGGAGGCCCGCTGGCGCGCGGGGATTTACTTCTCCCTCCGGGAGGCGTAAATCCCCGGAGAAAGGTAAAGGGGGGGTGTGTTAGATAGAGGAAGGGAGGGGAAGATGAGGGGAGGGCGTTAGAGGATTCCCTCCAAGGCCGCTCCGATTTCGGAGCGGCCTTGGAGGGAACGGGGGTAGGCAGCGCGGCTCGGCGCGCGCCGGCTATACAGAATTCATAGCCTTGCGCGCGCCGATCCAGGATTTTAGTGGATACGCGCGGCTCCGCGCGTATCTACTAAAATCCCGCGTACTTTTGTTGGCGCCTGGAGCGCCAACAAAAGTACGCCAACGCGCCTTGTTTGAAAATCTACCCCAATGATTTATTCCTAGCTCATGTTTTGTTAGGCTGGGATTATTGGTACAGAGAGTCAGGCACTGCGCCTTCAGTGATACCCTGTGATTAATTCAAGACTATCATAGAAAGTAGCTCTGAAGTGCATTTTGCACTCCTTTTGTCAGCTACATGAAGTTGTGACCGTATTAATCTGCCTTACTGGTTAATTTTTGTAGAATCTGTAAAGGGTCATAAAATATGAAAAACTTGTAGTTATGTTAAATGTGAATCAAATTGTAGCTTTTTAATAGAGTTAGTGTTAATACCTTTGAGTCACTTTTTTTTTCTTGCAGATTTGTCCAGTTCTCTCTGCAAACTGAATTAACTTATTTATATAGGTTTAAAACATTTAGCTCTTCAGTTCCACTGCCATGGTACTATTTATTGCTGATCCTATTACAAATTATTTTTTTTTAAATAAGATTTCATACTTTTTATATAACTTTTGAACTTTGGTATTTAGGGTTTTCTTTTTCAGGCATCATTCTTTTCATTATGTGTATCACTTAATTCTTTTGAACATTTTCTCAACGATAATGGAAAAAATAAAGAATTCCATTGTTTATTTATCATTTTGGACGTCATTTGATTTTGCTGCTGTGCTATACATGGCCATTTTGTAGTAAATCTGCAAACAGAGCCCATTCAAAAGTTTTGAACTTGAATTTCTTTCAACATAAATCAAAAAACAATGAGTATTAAAGGATAGTATGTTCCTTAAGTTAGGTGGTGCTTACTTTGAGTTGGGCAGGGTGATCGCTTATAAAGTTGACAGGTGGCTTGCATAATGTGACACTTCTTTACTTTCTTAATTTCATTATTTTGTCATTTTAACATAAGAACATAAGAAAATGCCATACTGGGTCAGACCAAGGGTCCATCAAGCCCAGCATCCTGTTTCCAACAGTGGCCAATCCAGGCCATAAGAACCTGGCAAGTACCCAAAAACTAAGTCTATTCCATGTAACCATTGCTAATGGCAGTGGCTATTCTCTAAGTGAACTTAATAGTGGGTAATAGACTTCTCCTCCAAGAACTTATCCAATCCTTTTTTAAACACAGCTATACTAACTGCACTAACCACATTCTCTGGCAACAAATTCCAGAGTTTAATTGTGCGTTGAGTAAAAAAGAACTTTATCCGATTAATTTTAAATGTGCCCCATGCTAACTTCATGGAGTGCCCCCTAGTCTTTCTACTATCCGATAGAGTAAATAACTGATTCACATCTACCCGTTCTAGACCTCTCATGATTTTAAACACCTCTATCATATCCCCCCTCAGTCATCTCTTCTCCAAGCTGAAAAGTCCTAACCTCTTTAGTCTTTCCTCATAGGGGAGTTGTTCCATTCCTCTTATCATTTTGGTAGCCCTTCTCTGTACCTTCTCCATCGCAATTATATCTTTTTTTGAGATGCAGCGACCAGAATTGTACACAGTATTCAAGGTGCGGTCTCACCATGGAACGATACAGAGGCATTATGACATTTTCCGTTTTATTCACCATTCCTTTTCTAATAATTCCCAACATTCTGTTTGCTTTTTTGACTGCCGCAGCACACTGTACCGACGATTTCAATGTGTTATCCACTATGACACCTAGATCTCTTTCTTGGGTTGTAGCACCTAATATGGAACCCAACATTGTGTAATTATAGCATGGGTTATTTTTCCCTACATGCATCACCTTGCACTTATCCACATTAAATTTCATCTGCCATTTGGATGCCCAATTTTCCAGTCTCACAAGGTCTTCCTGCAATTTATCACAATCTGCTTGTGATTTAACTACTCTGAACAATTTTGTGTCATCTGCAAATTTGATTATCTCACTCGTCGTATTTCTTTCCAGATCATTTATAAATATATTGAACAGTAAGGGTCCCAATACAGATCCCTGAGGCACTCCACTGTCCACTCCCTTCCACTGAGAAAATTGCCCATTTAATCCTACTCTCTGTTTCCTGTCTTTTAGCCAGTTTGCAATCCACGAAAGGACATCGCCACCTATCCCATGACTTTTTACTTTTCCTAGAAGCCTCTCATGAGGAACTTTGTCAAACGCCTTCTGAAAATCCAAGTATACTATATCTACCGGTTCACCTTTATCCACATGTTTATTAACTCCTTCAAAAAAGTGAAGCAGATTTGTGAGGCAAGACTTGCCCTGGGTAAAGCCATGCTGACTTTGTTCCATTAAACCATGTCTTTCTATATGTTTGATGTTTAGAACACTTTCCACTATTTTTCCTGGCACCGAAGTCAGGCTAACCAGTCTGTAGTTTCCCGGATCGCCCCTGGAGCCCTTTTTAAATATTGGGGTTACATTTGCTATCCTCCAGTCTTCAGGTACAATGGATGATTTTAATGATAAGTTACAAATTTTTACTTAGGTCTGAAATTTCATTTTTTAGTTCCTTCAGAACTCTGGGGTATATACCATCCGGTCCAGGTGAATTACTACTCTTCAGTTTGTCAATCAGGCCTACCACATCTTCTAGGTTCACCGTGATTTGATTCAGTCCATCTGAATCATTACCCTGGCATTATATTTCTGATATCTCATTACTTCATCATTTTACTGCGTCTGTGAAAGTGAAATATTTTAGCCTGATCACGTATTACCAGCCTGCTTAGAGGCCACCCTCAGAATCAAAATATTAACTGCCAAAGTACAAATAAACTGAAAACAGTTTTCAAAGTGTGCATTGATTTTTTTTTTAAAGATATACTGTTCAGTAAAAATATTTGACCTAAGAGTTATGATCTTTTTATGGATGGGGACACTGGTGTTCATAACTTTGTTTGCCAATAAAATACTTTTGCACTGAAATGTTTCTACTTTAGAAGGTTTAGAAATGTGATATCTGTGAAACTGGTAGTTTTCTGTTTAAACAGGTCATTACATTGTGTTTTCTTTGATTGTTCCTCTGAAGGTACATACCAAGGACAATGGATGGGAGGAATGCGGCATGGATATGGCGTACGTCAAAGTGTGCCGTACGGCATGGCTACAGTGATTCGTTCTCCCCTTCGCACTTCTCTCTCCTCCCTTCGTAGTGAGCAGAGCAATGGCACTGTCCTATATGACATTACTGCAGACAGTCCAGCTGGGACAAGAGGAGGGTTTGTCTTGAATTTTCACAGTGACTCTGAAGTAATGGCTAGTAAGAAGAAAGGCCTATTCAGAAGAGGATCCCTCCTTGGTAGCATAAAATTAAAGAAATCTGAATCAAAAACCTCAATATCTAGCAAACGCAGCTCTGTCAGGAGTGATGCAGCTATGAGCAGAATTAGTTCTAGTGATGCCAACTCCACAATTAGCTTTGGGGACGGCGATTATGATTATTGTCCAATGGAAGACCATGTTGATGCCACCACAACAGAAACATACATGGGAGAATGGAAGAATGATAAACGCAGTGGTTTTGGTGTAAGTGAGCGTTCAAATGGTATGAAATATGAAGGAGAATGGTTAAATAATAAGAGGCATGGATATGGCTGTACAATATTTCCAGATGGCACAAAGGAAGAAGGAAAGTATAAAAATAATGTTTTGGTCCGTGGAATAAGGAAACAACTTATACCCCTAAAAAATACAAAAACTAAAGAAAAAGTGGATAGAGCAATAGAAGGAGCCCAACGAGCAGCTGCTGTGGCACGAACAAAAGTGGAAATAGCAGCATCCAGGTATGTATTTTGTTATGTGCATGTACATTTCATATATTCAAAGATATCTTTATTTTTTTCTCTGTGCATGATTATATATGAATGTATTAGATTTCATATGCTCCACAGACTAAATGTAACCAGGTTAAGGTAGGAAGTCTTAGACTAAAGACATTATTACTCTTATGCTAAGTTGGTATGAAGTCTAGCAGGATCAATTGCCTACTGTTTCCTAAACTAGTACTAGTTATGACAGGAGAGAGGAACAGTGAGGCTCTTATCACAGGATCCATGAAATTGCAGAACAGTGATAGCGTCAACATCCATGCTCTGTACAGTGTGAATGATCAGGAACCCTGAATTCAGATGACAAGAGCCACAAAAATAGAAAGAAAAAATATATGTATATATATATATATATATAAATTCATAAACATGCATTAACCTTCTGAAGTGTTTTTTTATCAATTCATTTAATGCTGACTAATTTAGTTGATGCAAAAAGCAGTTCAGTTAAGTAAAACCGCAATGTAGCATGCATCTTCTCAGTACTTGTGTAAATAGCAAAGTAAGGGCCTGATTTACTAAGGCTTTTCTCTCATGCTTAGTAAATGAGATTTTTAAATCTGAATCTCCCCAAATGTTTGTTTTAAAATATTTTGCAATGGAGCAGAAATTAATTATTGAAATAGTGTAGCTTTGCTTTGATCATTAGTGCAGACTCCACAGAGTTTCATTAGCATGTCCACATTTAATTTATTCCAACGTTGTATCCTGGTTTGGAGACTGCCAGTGGTTTGTCACATTCCTGCATCCCTACATCAAGGAACCTGAAAAATAAATCAAAAAGTCCAAAATGATTATCCAGCAGTTATCAGAAGAGAAAATGAAGGCTGGGTCAGACCAGTGACAACAATTGGGTGATCATCTTGGACTTTTTTATTTATTTTTTCAGGTTCCCTGATGCAGTTTTGGCAGTAGGATTCACTTTTTTAATATTAAGTATTTTGATTATGCTTTTGACATTTAGCACTGTTTTGGGGAAGTATGACTTTTCAGTATTTTTGGAATTTCATGTTAACTTATGCTTCGACTTGAAATATAAATATAAGGACTCTGATTATATGATTGGAGCAGATGTTTTTATAGAGCATTCGAAATGCTGCAGACAGTTCAGCCTTTCCAACTCTTGCTGTTAGTTTTTACATGTTAATGTGTTTAGCAGAAGCACTGTGAAAGTGCTAAACTTGCAGGCTATAAATTTGCTAAGTAATGGTCTGTGGGTCAGACAAGATGCAAATTGATTGTTTTAGGTTTCAGATAATATCTTTGGAATAATTGGTACTGGGGAATATATTTTCATATTGTATAATGGAACATAAATCTTTTTATCTCTCTTTATGCTGATGCTGACTGCATTGAGTACTTATGCAGACAGTTTCCAAATAGACCACATAATTGTAAAGCATGTGGGCACTTTTAGGGCATGTACTTAAGAACATAAGACTTTCCATACTGGGTCCATTAAGCCCAGTATCTGTTTCCTACAGTGATCAAACCAAGTCACAAGTACCTGGCAGGATCCCAAGGGGTAGATAGATTCCAAGCTGCTTAGCCCAAGAATAAGCAGTGGATTTAAGAACATAAGAACATGCCATGCTGGGTCAGACCAAGGGTCCATCAAACCCAGCATCCTGTTTCCAACAGTGGTCAATCCAGGCCATAAGAACCTGGCAAGTACCCTAATGGTTAATGGACTTTACTTCCAGGAACTTGTCCAAACCTTTTTGAAGTGCAGCTACACTAATAGCTTTCACCACATCATCTGTCAACGAATTGTAGAGCTTAATTACCGTATTTTTCGCTCCATTTGACGCATCTGACCATAAGATGCACCTAGGGTTCAGAGGGGGAAAATTTTAAAAAATAAATGGTGTGCTAAACCTGGGCATCTGTGCGTCTTATGGAGCGATGGGTGTGCATAAAATTTTTTTTTTTTACCCCGTTTCGTTTTCAGGTCTGGGGAGGGCCATTTCGGTCCACTCCCCAGATTGGAAAACTTTTATCATACTATTTTGTGAAAAAAAAAACAAACCCACCCCTTCAAATTTGATTAACTACAACCCCCCCACCCTCTTAAAAAATGGCATGGGCCGCCATTTTGAATACTGGCAGCCAAATGCCCGAGAGGGGGAGATCACTCCCAGGACCCCCGCTGGACCACCAGGGACTTTTGGCAAGTCTTGGGGGGGGGGGTCAGGAGGGTGGGTGGTTGTAGTCAATTAAAATTTTTTTTTTTATATTCGCTCCATAAGACGCACAGACATTTTCTCCCCACTTTTGGGGGGAAAAGTGCATCTTATGGAGCAAAACGTAGGGTATGTGTTGAGTAAAAAAATATTTTCTCTTATTGGTTTTAAATGTATTACCTAGCAACTTCTTGCGTGTCCGCCGGTCTTTGTACTTTTTGAAAGAGTAAGCAACTGATTAACGTTTACTCGTTCTATTCCACTCATTATTTTATAGACCTCTAACATATCTCCCCTCCACCGACTCTTCTCCAAGCTGAAGAGTCCTAACCTCTTTAGCCTTTCTTCATAGGAGAAGTGTTCTATGTCCTTTGGTCGCCCTTCTCTCTACTTTTCTAATTCTGCTATATCTTATTGAGATGTGACCAGAACTGCACACAATACTCAAGATGAGGTCGCACCATGGAGCAATAAGAGGCATTATGATATTCTCTGTTTTATTCTACATTCCTTTCCTAATAATCCCTAGCATTCTGTTTGCTTTCTTGGCTGCTGCTGCATGCTGACTAGTGGTGACTCCTAATGTAGAACTTGCGTTATGTAGCTATAATTTGGGTTACTCTTCCCTAAGTGCATCATCTTTCACTTGTCCACGTTAAATTTAATTTGACATTTGCATGCTCAGTTTCCCAATTTTGTAATGTCCTCTTGCAATTTCTCACAATCCTCTTGCGAGGTGATAACTTTGAATAATTTTGTGTCATAGGCAAATTTGATCACCTCACTTGTTCCCATTTCCAGGTCATTTATATATATATATATATATATATATATATATATATATATTAAAAAGCAGTGGTCCCAGAACAGATCCCTGAGGCACTCCGCTATTCATCATTTTCCAATGGGAAAATTTACCATTTAGCCCTACTCTCTATTTTCTATCTTTTAACCAGTTGGCAATCCACAATAGGACCCTGTCCCCTATCCCACAACTTTTTAATTTCCTAAAAAGTCTCTATTGAGGGACTCTGTCAAATGCTTTCTGGAAATCCAGATATACCATATCAACTGGCTCACCTTTGTGCACATGAGGGTAGATTTTAAAACGTGTGCGCACGCGTCCATGGTTATCCTCCTTCCACCAGGTCTCTGAGATGCCAATTATATCTACCTCTTCATCCAGTGCTATACACTCTAACTCTCCCATCTTATTTTTTAGACTTCTAGCATTTGTATAAAGACATTTCAAAGGGTAACCAAAATGATAAAGGGGATGGAACAGCTCCCATATGAGGAAAGGCTGAAGAGGTTAGGGCTGTTCAGCTTGGAGAAGAGATGGCTGAGGGGGGATATGATAGAGTTCTGTAAAATAATGAAAGGACTTGAACGGGTAAATATGAAAGGGTTATTTACTATTTTGGATAATACAAGGACTAGGGGGCACTCCATGAAGTTAAAAGTAGCACATTTAAAACATTTAAGGTAGTTAGTGTGACTAGGTTTAAAAAAGGTTTGGATAAGTTCCTGGAGAAGTCCATAAACTGTTATTAATCAATAGGAAATAGCCACTGCTTGTTGCCGCCATTAATAGTATGGGATCTATTTAATGTTTGGGTATTTGCCAGGCACTTATGACCTGGATTGGCCACTGTTGGAGACAGGATAATGGGCTTGATGGACTCTTGGTCTGACCCAGTATGGCATACCTTATGCTGCTATGATGCTTTCAACCTTCCTTGGAAACTCAGATCAACCTTTATAGGATGACTCAGCCTGCATCAGATTCTTGCATTGCAGCCTGAAGTTGCCACCGATGGGCAAGATTCATCTGTAACAGGGGTTTTCAACCCTGGCCTCACATATCTCCTGACTAGTTTGGTTTTCAGAATATACATAATGAAAATGCATGAATATTTGCCTACAGTGAAGGCAGAATGTACAAATCTGAAAACCTGTCTGGCTAGGTGGTACTCAATGATAGGATCGAAAATTTTATAATAAACTGAGTAAAAAAAAGAAAAGTATGTGCCTACAATCCAAAGTTTTTTCTTCAGACATGGTCACCTCCAAATCCTTTTGATTTTCTAATACCACGTACTCTGCTTCAGGACCAAGTTGTTACAGACAGAATTCCCTATTGTTTCATTTATTTAACTTTTTTTTTTGTAGTGAGGGATGATGGGAAGGGAGAGGGGACGACCAGTAATTTCCTCCTACTTCTTTGGACTTCCAGCTTAATCAGGATATTTTCCACTTTCTCAACTCAGCCCAGCCCAGCCCATCACAGTGACAGTTCTGAGTCAGGGGCCACAAACTGTGTCTCCTACTAGAATTCAGATAATGTGGACCTTGAGTCTCACCTCTAGATGCTGTAGTTGAGCAATGGATAAGATTACCTTCCTCAGAAGGGCTGTTAATACTATCACTGAAACATCCCCTGGCTAGCCTGAGAATCAGATTATGCCAGTGTATAACACTACCTACCACTGAGCCACTTAATTGGCCCTGCCTATTTTATAAGGAAAAATCCACTATTTTGATTCAGAGTTTGTCACAGCAACGTAAACGTTTTCTTTAAAGAATCTAACACTGATATACTTCCTAAGCATCTAACAATAGCACATATCTCTGTAAAGATTCACACAAAGAAGAGTATCTGGGTTAAAAAAAAAAAAAAGGCAGAACATTACCTATCTTTGAAACCATATCATATCTCATTGCTAGAGAATGGCATCAGCCCAGCAAGAGGGTACATGTTCACAAGATAATTGCTGGACTCAAGATTTTCCCAGGAAATTAAAAGAGCTATGATCTTTGGTGTCTAGTGTGCATTAGGGATGTGCCTTTTTTTGAAATAACATAGACAATGTTGTTGACATTGTCTGTTGTTGGTTCTTGTAATTTTTAAACTAAACAATAGAAAGACCCCCAAAATATTTTGTTTTTCCCTATCCTTTTTTGGGCACACTATTTGCAAATAGTACACATCTGAACCTGTTACAAACAGCTCAACCTGGAGGTGGCTGTTTCCCCAGAAAAATAAAATTTTAAAATCAAAATCCGGTCACAGGTCCCCATCCCTAGCCCATCCCCTTTGTTAAAACAAAAAATATTCCCTCCATAGCCTATTCTACCCCACCCTCCCAAACCACTCCCAAGACTCACCACATCCTGCTTGGTGGCCTAGAGGAGGCCTGGGAGTGACCCTTCTGCTCCTGAACCCAGCAGCCGCCATTTTGAACAATGGCGCTGGCTGCCTTTGCCTCATCATGTGATAGAGACTAGCAGTGCAATTGGGCAGGCCCTGTCACATAATAGGGCACCGGACAGTTCTGGGAGCAGAGGGGTTTCTCCTGGGTTCCCATTAGACCACCAGGCACCAGGAATTGGTGAGGTGGGAGGGGTCAGGAGGGAGGGCAATATGAGGGCCAGCTCCTGGGGGGGGGGGGTATGTGTTTAACAAAAGGGAGGGACTAGAGATTGGTGTGAAGCCTGTGACCAGAGTTTTGGTTTTAAAAAATAACTTTCTGGTGAAATGGCCGCCTTCGGGGGATCACAGCGTCTCTGAAAACCTTCGGGGTCTTCAGTCATTTTGTTTGGGAAATATTTTGCTTCTTTTTTTTAAAGTTTCTGTTCATTTTCCTTTTTTTTTTAGGTATCGGGAAATAGCACGCACAATTTGCAAATGGCATGTATTATTTTCCAAAAACAAAACAAAAAAAAAAAGAAACTAAAACAAAAAACAAAAAAGGTTCCAAATGAACCTACAGAAAAAAAGACATCATAATTTTGCTAAGCACATCCCCTAGTGTGCATCAGGAAATATCTGTTTAGGGGAAATCCATTCCTTAATGGTAATGTTGGTATTTAAGATCCCATAGACAGAAAACTGGAGATTACACTTCAAAAGCTTTTTTGTTGCCAGAAGATGTGGCCAGGGTAACTAGTATGGCAGGGTTTAAAAAAGGTTTGGACAAGTTCTGGAGAAAAGGCCATAAAATCTTTTTATCCACTGGTAAACTAAAGAAAGGGATTGCTATCCCTGGGAGTTAGCAATAAAATTTAGATCTGCTTTTTGGAATCTGCTGTGTACTTGTGACCTGGACTGGCCACTTTTGGATAGAGGATGCTGAGCTCAATGAACCTTGGTCAGTCCCAGCATAGCTTTTCTTATGTTTTTATGTTGAAATGAGTGGGGTTATGCTGCTGTTGGTTACATTGACTTCACAAATTAGAGCAGAGGTAGGCAATTCTGGTCCTTGAATGCCGCAAATATGTCTGTTTTTCAGAACATCCACAATAAATATGCATGAAATATATTTGAATACAACTGAGGCATTGCATGCAAGTTATTCTCTTGCATATTCATTATGAATAACCTGTTTGCAGCACTCAAGGAGCAGAGCTGCAAACCCTTGATTTAGAGGATGAGGAGCAAGAATCTGTCCCAAAAACTTCTCAACATAATGTTGCCCCTACTGCACATGGATGCTAGAATAATAGCCATTCTGCTCATAGCCAGATTAATTGTTACCAGGATATTGGTATGCAGGTGGCTGTGTTTAAATGGTGGTTGGTGGATCTCCTATCTAAAGTGCTTCTTATGAATGTACCTTTTCAAGGCAAAAACCTTTTAGAGCCTAGTTTTCAGAATATATGTTTGAATTTTCACCTGCTCACTCTCTGAAATGTTCAAGCAAGGCTTAGCGATCTTGCAAAGAGTAAAAACTTTCCCCTGCATGTGAAGTTGGGACAAAAGCGGTCTTCCTTATATTATTACCTGCATCAAATGTCATGCTGAAGAAGATACTCTGGGTACTTCTCTCAATCTGCCTCATAGTCTAGACTGCAATTTCAGGGGAGCAGAAAAAATATGGATTTTTCAGCACTATTAAACAAGTCACCAAGATTTCTTAACACATCCAATATCTCATGGAAATAGCCCTAAAGGACAGGCTGCAGTTCTTTTTCAAGGCCTAGACAAAGTCTGTACAAAACACAGGTCCTAAATAATAGTCAACATGTATGCAGCATAGACTTCAGTCACATTCCAGTTCTCTTACAATTTACAATCTGCAGCTCTAACACTAAATTTTAAAAAGGGAAACTTTGATAAAATGAGAAAAATAGTTAGAAAAAAACTGAAAGGTGCAGCTGCAAAGGTTAAAAGTGTTCAACAGGCATGGACATTTTTTAAAATACAATCCTAGAGGCGCAGTCCATATGTATTCCGCGCATTAAGAAAAGTGGAAGGAAGGAAAAACAATTACCGTCATGGTTAAAAGGTGAGGTGAAAGAGGCTATTTTAGCCAAAAAAACATCCTTCAAAAACTGGAACAAGGATCCATCTGAAGAAAATAGGATAAAACATAAGCATTGTCAAGCTAAGTGTAAAACATTGATAAGACAGGCGAAGAGAGAATTTGAAATGAAATTGGCCATAGAGGCAAAAACTCATAATAAAAACTTTTTTAAATATATCCAAAGCAAGAAACCTGTGAGGGAGTCGGTTGGACCATTAGATGACAGAGGGGTTAAAGGGGCTCTTAGGGAAGATAAGGCCATTGCAGAAAGACTAAATGAATTCTTTGCCTCCGTGTTTACAAATGAGGATGTTGGGCAGATACCAGTTCCGGAGATGGTTTTCAGGGGTGATGAGTCAGACGAACTGAATGAAATCACTGTGAACCTGGAAGATGTAGTAGGCCAGATTGACAAACTAAAGAGTAGCAAATCACCTGGACCGGATGGTATGCATCCTAGGGTCCTGAAGGAACTAAAAAATGAAATTTCTGATCTATTAGTTAAAATTTGTAACCTATCATTAAAATCATCCATTGTACCTGAAGACTGGAGGGTGGCCAATGTAACCCCAATATTTAAAAAAGGCTCCAGGGGTGATCCAGGTAACTATAGACTAGTGAGCCTGACTTCAGTGCCAGGAAAAATAGTGGAAACTATTCTCAAGAACAAAATTGTAAAGCATATAGAAAGACATGATTTAATGGAACATAGTCAACATGGATTTACCCAAGGGAAGTCTTGCCTAACAAATCTGCTTCATTTTTTTGAAGGGGTTAATGAACATGTGGATAAAGGTGAACCGGTAGATGTAGTGTATTTGGATTTTCAGAAGGCGTTTGACAAAGTCCCTCATGAGAGGCTTCTACGAAAACTAAAAAGTCATGGGATAGGAGGCGATGTCCTTTCGTGGATTACAAGCTGGTTAAAAGACAGGAAATAGAGAGTAGGATTAAATGGGCAATTTTCTAAGTGGAAAAGGGTAAACAGTGGAGTGCCTCAGGGATCTGTACTTGGACCGGTGCTTTTCAATATATATATAAATGATCTGGAAAGGAATACGACGAGTGAGGTTATCAAATTTGCAGATGATACAAAATTATTCAGAGTAGTTAAATCACAAGCAGACTGTGAATCATTGCAGGAGGACCTTGCAAGACTTGAAGATTGGGCATCCAAATGGCAGATGAAATTTAATGTGGACAAGTGCAAGGTGTTGCATAGAGGGAAAAATAACCGTTGCTGTAGTTACACGATGTTAGGTTCCATTTTAGGAGCTACCACCCAGGAAAAAGATCTAGGCATCATAGTGGATAATACTTTAAAATCGTCAGCTCAGTGTGCTGCAGCAGTCAAAAAAGCAAATAGAATGTTAGGAATTATTAGGAAGGGAATGGTTAATAGAACGGAAAATGTCATAATGCCTCTATATCGCTCCATGGTGAGACCACACCGTGAATACTGTGTACAATTCTGGTCGCCGCATCTCAAAAATGATATAGTTGCGATGGAGAAGGTACAGAGAAGGGCAACCAAAATGATAAAGGGGATGGAACAGCTTCCCTATGAGGAAAGGCTGAAGAGATTAGGGCTGTTCAGCTTGGAGAAGAGACGGCTGAGGGGGGATATGATAGAGGTCTTTAAGATCATGAGAGGTCTTGAACGAGTAGATGTGACTTGGTTATTTTCACTTTCGAATAATAGAAGGACTAGGGGGCATTCCATGAAGTTAGCAAGTAGCACATTTAAGACTAATCAGAGAAAATTCTTTTTCACTCAATGCACAATAAAGCTCTGGAATTTGTTGCCAGAGGATGTGGTTAGTGCAGTTAGTGTAGCTGGGTTCAAAAAAGGTTTGGATAAGTTCTTGGAGGAGAAGTCTATTAATGGCTATTAATCAATTTTACTTAGGGAATAGCCACTGCTATTAATTGCATCAGTAGCATGGGATCTTCTTAGTGTTTGGGTAATTGCCAGGTTCTTGTGGCCTGGTTTTGGCCTCTGTTGGAAACAGGATGCTGGGCTTGATGGACCCTTGGTCTGACCCAGCATGGCAATTTCTTATGTTCTTATGTTCTTACAAAGGATTAAGTAGAAACTATAACACTCTTAAAAATTTAGATCACAGAAGAGCAATCAAATTCTAGTACTTGGGATGTTCAAGGGGATATATTCCAGTTATTTCTTGGTTCTCAGAAAAAAACATGAAGATACCATCACATTTTGGATCTGAAGGCTGTCAAGAAATAGCCTGTTGAATAGAGGACAATTCTTGTCCTCTATTCAACAGGCTATCAGATTAAGGGACTTCCTTTGCTCCAAAGTGCATACCTACATATTCCAATTGTAGAGTTGCACTAGAAGTTTTTGAGATATGTGATTAAAGGCAAATTATGTCATTGCCATCCAAATTCTGACCTCTGGGATAAAGTCACTAATGTTCTCATACCCTTTGTGGCAAAACTTTGGAAAGCAGAGTGAGTCTTATCTATCCATGTTTGGATGGAATATTGGTTAGAGTTCTCTGTTCAACAGAGGCCGTTATGGTAAGAAACAATGTCATCTTGTGTTTTGTTTTGGATTTTTGAGGACCAGCGGCTTCCTCCTATTCTTGGTTTTCCAGCTCCATTGGAACCTGGGTTGGGATTTGGTACTATTTGCAGCTACCTGGGGTTTTTGACCCCTGTTTTATATTCCCTCTTAATTTGCCTAGCCCAGACATTGCAGCAGCAATCCTCTGTTGTGGGCCATGCAACAAAGCTCCTTCCAGAAACCTGCAGTCATGGGCTGTAAAGCAGGCCACTAGGTGTTGCCATTGCATGATATCTGGGACTCCCTCCCCCAAGGGTTGTGAATGCTACCTTTGCAGTATCTCTAGTTCCAGCTGGTCTAAGAAGTAGAAGACCTAACCCGAGAATCAAATTCAGTTCCTCCACAGGGCAGTTCACAGCTGAGCCACTGGGCTGCCCTAGTTACCATGTTTTATGACAGATTGGATGGATCTTCAGTTAAAGATACACACGTTGAATCCAATACAAGATCATCTACCTAGGAGTAGTCATGATTCCTGAGAGAGAGAGATTTTGTCAATGATCACACAATTAATAGGCCTATCATGCAGAACTATGGCTTCTATAGAGCAGTTTTTGAAGATAGAAGGACCTATGGATTCCACTACAGAATTCTTCCATTGACCAGGATGCACGTATAATTGCTTCAGGATTACTTTTTAAATAGCTAAGAAGCTAGGAAGCCCTGAGGGAGGATTTGGTGGTACCAGTTCCAGTAACCAAAGAAATCATATCTTCCTTTTAGCAGTGAAAATACAGAAACCACCTCTGCAAAGACAAACCTTTGAAGATAAAGAAATTTGGCCATATGACTTTGGATGCAAGCTAATTGGGCTGAGAAACCATTTGCAACAAGAGTAGCTTAAGGCAGATAGAGCAAGGAAGAATCCTTATTTCACATAAATCTCCTGGAAATGAGAATAATATACTATTTCCTCCAGCACTTTGAACAGCACATTCTTTTACAACATGTTAAGGTTGCATCAGATAGCTTTACTGCAGTATTTTTTTTTATAAACAAACCAGAATGAAGCAGAAGCTAATTCCTAATGCAAGTGGCAAACAGGTTAGAAGGACTCATCACCACTTCACTCCTCACCAATCCTCCACTCCTCACTACTCCTCCACGCAAAGGGATAGACAGATAAAGTAGATAAATGCACAAAAACTTCCACACACAGATAAAGATGAGAAAGACAAAGGTAAAGGTAAATAGATGAGAACACTAAACAGGACAACTCACTCAGATAACCATAAGAAAAAGCTCCTAAACTCCAACTAAACACTAACCACCTCCTCTCTCTCCAAATCCTAACACACGTTCAAAGAGGCAACTGCCGGAAGCCTGTATCTCCCATATAAATGGGCTTCGACCGACATGACGCAAATGTGCAGTAGAGCACGTCGGTCAGAGGGGAAGCCCAGTGGACGGCTGTCTTGGAAACGGCGAGGAGGAGCAGCAGCGGCGGCACAGGAGGTCGCCGGGAGTCTCTTTCTCACGCGCGCCTCATCACCGAGCGTCGGGCGGGCCAGCAACGAGCCCGGTGGAGAGGCGCGCGAGAGAGAGACTCCCGAAGACCTCCCATGGAGCAGCGGCGGCAGTATATAAGTGTCAGGCGGGCCAGAGAGAAAAAGAGGAAGTGGAGGAGGAGGGCTGAGGGAGAGGGACGGGGTTGTGGAGGAGGTGGGAGGGGAAGGAAGAGGATGTAAGTGGGGAGGGTAAAGTTGTGGAATACAGAAAAAGGGAGTGAAGGAGGGCTGAGGGAGAGGGAAGGGGTTGAGGAGGTGGGAGGGGAAGGAAAGGGAAGATGAGAAGGGATGGAAGGAAGAGGATGTAAGTGGGAAGGGTAAAGTGGAGTAGAGAAAAAGGGAGTGGAGGAGGGAGAGGGGAGAAGGGGAAGGAAAGGGAAGATGAGAGGAGAGGAGAAGGGAAGGGAAGGGAAGAGGATATGACTGAACAAATGGGAAGGGTAAGAAGTTCTGGAGAAGAGAAAAAAGAGTGGAGGAGGGCTGGGAGAGAGAAGGGGTTGTAGATGAGGTGAGAGAGGATGGAAGGAAAAGGGAAGTTGTGGAGAACAGAGCGGCTCTAACCATGCCGGTCTGACCGATGGAATCTCGCCCGTTTTAACAGGTTTAACGGCTAGTTTATAAATAAAGAAAATAACTCACCCGATGTAAAATGATGCATTATATGATGCGCAATGCAAAAAAAATCGTGCAATGCGATATTTACATTCGCAGTGTGGTATGTTCATTTCCCTAATCGTGGCCTTCGATAGCACTATATTTCAATTTTATTTACTGCGATTTGATGAGTCTAGGCCAGAGTTTGATAAAACACTGAACAGTGTGTGTTACTTGTCATACATGAATTATTTTGAGTTTTAGCATGTGAAGCCTCTCCCATTTGCAAAGTGTTTCAATTTCGCAGGGAATACAAATCGGCACATAGTTTTCAGAGTGCTAAATTGTATTCAGATCAATAGTTATTGAGCTGCTGTGATTGCAATAACTCAGGGATATGAGATCATCTCTTGGCTCCCTTTTTTCCCACCAATAAACTCAGACACTTAATGGCATTATAAAAGGCCGCAGTTTATTAATATAACCCGAGCCCTTACAATTAACATAATTCAGCACCCCCTTTTTCTTCTTTGCCTCCTTAACCACCACGTCCCAATGGTAAGGCATAAGGAATATGACCCCCCCCCCTCCTTGCTTACCCTGCCTTGTCCCAGCGAGGGTAAGCTTCGGCCTTGAGCTTATCCCCTTCGCTCACTGGCCATCCCATGTAGCAGCCCCCCCAACTACAAGGGACTCCTCCCCCCCAATATCATTTAACAATACATAATTCCAAACAGAACTTGAGCTTGGGTTTACCACCACAAACAAGGTTGACCCAGTCACCCTTGTTCCCCCTCTGTGGCCGTTTATGTGGTTATTACACTTTCAAGTCCTTCTTGCAAGGCATTATTGAATAAATCAATTCCAACATCTGATAAATGCACCCTGTCCTCTCGAAATAACCCCTGATCCACTTTCCTGGCCCATTCATGCCTGACCCAGAATCCACCCTGTTGTACAACCCATCTGCCAATTTGTCTGTTCAATTTTTTAACACCCTTCTTCCAAATAGGCTCGTCCCTGTATTTCCACCTCACAATTATATGCAACCACCCCACCTTTAAACATGGCCATGTTGCCATAACTCTTGCCATGTCTTTCCTCATATTAGCAATTAGTTCCCTGCACGTCCCTTTCCCGATGTCATTGCCACCCAAATGAATCAGTAAAATACTCGGCACACCCCATTCCGCTGCCCGCTCTTGCAAGAGAGATAACAATTCATACCAACGCATTCCCCTATTTCCCAACCATCGTATCCTCCATCGCAGTGTCTCCAGCTGCAGATGCTCCCCATACGGTCTTCCCACCGCTCTGTTGTGCGCCTGGTGCACAAAGGAATGGCCCACGACCCAGGCGCATCCCTGCTGCTGACTGTCCCCCCTGCACTCTGTAATAAAAGAAAAGTAAATTAAATCCGCTCATCCGGTCCGCCCCATTATTGTCGTACATAAGAGATAAAAGCTTTGGACTTCCATCTACGAAACATCTTTATCTCACTCTCTGACCATCCGCATTCCGCTGCCGTCGTGGCTGCACCTATGCGAAAAGAATGCGAACTATAGCATTCTGCTTCCCAACCCAACTCCTCCACTACCCTTTTCAAGATCCTTACAAATTGAAAATTGGTGAGTTGAAGACCATCTTTATGCACCAAGAAGGATCCCCCTACGCTAGGACGGATCTTCAAGTAGGCCCGCAATTTTTTTTTCACCACTTCCCTCTTATTGATTGCTGACCTCACATTTAATACCCTCCCCCCTTCCCCGGGTCCCTCGTAAGGTATTCTGAAACCCTTTCTAAAACCCGCCTCTAAAAACCCAGCCGCCCTCCTATCAGGATATCCCTTTAATTCCCTACTCAACTGCGATCCTACTATTGGCGAAATCGCCTTGTCAATCCTGACCCCTATACTAATTTCCTTTTCGCATAACACCTCCTTGTCCTTTAGGACATTTGCAGGCTAGGTGTTGTCCTCCACAGGAGCTGCAAGCATGCCTGAACTTGCATTCAGGAAACAGGCATATGGCTTTATTAAAACGCCAACAGACATCTGTTCCCCCCCCCCTGCTGATTTGCCACCCCTTCCCAACTAACTGTTCCCGTTACTCCGAAAGGAACTCTGCCTTCCACTCCCAGTTCCCGGATTAGCTGCCTCGAGTTGCCCTCTGCCCCCTCCTACTGCACCCCTCCCGCTTCCTGCTCCCTTATTTGTCATCTGGGTTAACCACAGATTAATATCCTGGGTACCCCTCGCCATATGCTGTTTTGCCTTCCATTTTGTCTCTAAACTTTTCGTCATGGTTGAGCCAGGCCCAACCATCGTAATCTTTATAAGCCCCCAATATGCTATCCGCATATGCTAAGAAGGGCACGTATTGCACTGGCTCAAAGTGCCCTACCACGCTAGCCAATCTTAAAAACCCACGTACCCAATTTAAAATGTTTTTGGCAACTTTCGGTCCTTGCTTTCCCTCTTTCCCCTTTTTCTTCCCTTTCTTCTTATCTTTCCCTCTACTCTTTCTGCCTTCCAACAGTCTAAATATATTCACGTACTTACGTTTCCTTATACGCTTTTGAATCTTTTTGGGAACCTCCTCCCACAATTCTGACAATGATGCCAGAGCTGGATGCCCCATATCCTGCCTCGAGCCCTGAGTAATCTTGGCATATCTCCCCCCCACAGACTCGCTTGAGGAGGTAGACAAGGACGATGTCGAGCTAGAATCTGAATTTGAAGTATCATGCCTGACTCTTTTCCTCTGTCTCCGCTCTTTTCCTGTCTGCTCGCTTAGCCTTGTGTCCTCCAACTCACCTGCTTGATCTCCTGGTAAACTCCCTCTTCTCACCTCCGCCGGTCTATCCACTGTCGGCATGCCACTCTATCCTTCTGTGTCGTCCGCTCTCGCCTTGCTCCTCTCCCTCCAAGCTTCTTGCTGCGAAGTCCCAGGAACTGCTGCGCCCTCGTTACCTGTGAAAACAGACACACCAGCCGCAGCACCTCTCTGCTGCTGGTACCCCGCACTTACACCCTCCTTAATCCCCTTGTACCCTGATCCTGTCTCCCTCCCTACTAACTGCCTGCTTGGCCCCTCCCCCGCCCCAACCTCAGCCACCGTCTTCTCAAACGAAACCCCATCTTCCAAAGATAAGTCCCCGTACCATATTGGACATCCTTTCTCTTCGGTCCACCCCCAAAATGCCCGATACCCATATGGGAAAGGAGGGGGCATTCCTACCTGCATACCGGGAGCAGTGCCGCCGCCTCATGATGCTGCCTCTTCCGCCGTATCCACCGTCCTCCTTCTCTCTTTATTCCTGTCTCCGCTTCCGCCTTCGCTTCTCCTGCTCGCCGGCCCGCTCCTGCCTGCATCCGCTGTCCTTAGTCCTCTCGCCATGCTCCTCTGCTCCTTTCCTCTTTTTCCTATGGGGGTTCTAAACGCGCCGCAGGGAACTGCCCTCTTCCTAATACCTTGCCACCACTGTAAACAGCGGCACCTAACACTGCAGGCACACTCAGAGGCCGACTAATGCCATCAGACCTCGCTGCAGGGCCCTTGCCTTTGCTTTGTCCCCTGCTGAGCCTGCCTTTACCCGGACCATGAGAAGGAACCAAAGGGAGGGAGGATGGGGGCAGAGGAAGAGGCGCCTTGAACAATGGGAAACGCCTGAGAAGAAGTTAAAAAAAACTATCCTCAGCAAGGAGAGAGATCTCCTAGCAATCCTGCTCTGGGGAAGGAATATGGGGGGAGGGAGGAAGATCCTCTACCTCGGGCTCGCTTTCTTCAGAAATCGCGGGAGATGGAGAAGGTGACCGCTGCAGGGGGGTGGTCGCCGGGGGGGCCTGCCGGGGCCGAGTGTGAAACGGCCCGTGCCGGGACCCTCGCCTCCTTACCTCGCCTCTGCATACTACTGCTAACACTGGAAGCAGCGCACCTCAAAAGAAATGCGACTTCCTGGCTATCCAAAGTACTGATGAATAAACTACTGTATTTTTCGCTCCATAAGACGCACCTGACCATAAGACACACCTAGGATTCAGAGGGGGAAAATTAAAAAAAAAATAAAAATAATAATGGTGTGCTAAACCTGCTCTGTTCCCGGGCGTCTGTGCGTCTTATGGAGCAAATTAGGGGAGTGCATACATTTTTATTTTTTTTTGTCCCCATTTCATTTTCGGGTCTGCGGAGGGCCATTTCGGTCCACTCCCCAGACCAGAAAACTTTTATCGTTCTCTTTCTGTGGGAAAAAAAAACAAACAAAAACCCCCCCCATCCCAACCCTTTAAATTTAATTAACTATAACCCCCCACCCTCCTGACCCCCCCAAGACCTGCCAAAAGTCCCTGGTGGTCCATCGGGGGTCTGGAAGTTTTCTCCTGCACTTGGGCCGTTGGCTGCCAGTAATCAAAATGGTGCCGATGGCTCTTTGCCCTTATGTCACAGGGGCATAAGGGTAAAGGGCAGTCTGCGCCATTTTGATTACTGGCAGCCGACTGCCCTTTGCCCTTACTATGTCATAGGGGCCGACCAATGGCACTGGTAGCCCCTATGACATAGTAAGGGCAAAGGGCCATCGGCGGCATTTTGATTACTGCCAGCCCAAGTGTAGGAGATAACTCCCGGACCCCCAGGGACTTTTGGCAGGGACTTTTGGCAGGTCTTGGGGGGGGGGTCAGGAGGGTGGGGGGTTGTAGTTAGTTTTGTTTTTTGTTTGTTTTTTTTATATTCGCTCCATAAGACGCACAGACATTTTCCCCCCCACTTTTGGGGGGGAAAAAAGTGCGTCTTATGGAGCGAAAAATACGGTAATTGATTCGCTATTCCTGACTGAATTTAGCCCGCTACGCTGAACCCTTGCGCCTTCCTCCTGGGCCCGCCGGGTCTGTCTGGCAAACCGTTTGCCTCATCCCGGCAGGCAAAGGAGCCCCCTGCCAATGGGTGCGCAGCGATTCGAATCGCTGCGCCTCCATTCGCTGCCTCAACCACTGCTCCCCCCCGTACATGTCATCCACCCCTCCCCCCTCACGTCTGCTGCCGCGCGCCTCTACCCTGGTTACCCTTGACGGCACGAGACAGGCTTGCACCGCCGAACATTTAGTTTTGAATGCAGCTGCCTATTTGCTTAAGGGGACACCTTTGAGGGACCATATTACCCAGTGTTGAAGTCCCTGCATTGGCTCCCTGTCAATCAAAGAATTAAATTCAAAGTATGATCCTTGGTGTATCGTGTGATTCATGGGGAGGGCCTGGAATATTTGAAGGCACAACTGTCATGGTATTCTCCTACCCAGACGTTACATTCTGAGCTTGTTTGTTTAGCATTTACAAAAGCCAGATTGCAGGAGACTAGGAATAAGGCCTTTTTCTTGGTTGCCTCTTTATTGTGGAATGCTTTCCCTGTGGAGATTTGGCAATTACAGGATTACAAGTCTTTTCGAAAGCAGGTGAAGACCCATTTGTTTTTTTGAGGCTTTTGGATGAGTTGTCATTTTGCTTGTTTTATACTGTGTGTGTCTGTTTTATAATGCTTATTGTAAACTGTCCAGAACAGATGCCCAGTAATAGGGCAGGTTAGAAATGATTGAATTAAATAAATAAATAAATACAAATCATGCATAGCAACTCACTATTACCACATAGTTCAACTAAGTGTGAAATTGCCTTTGTAGACCTAAGTTCACAAAAAACCCCCCACCTTATTTTATATATCTATCATCCAGGAGTGCCTCTACTAAGTCTGGCAATCTTACATTCATATAGGCCCTACAACGCATCATTTTACTCGCATATCAGACAGTTTATAACCAGCCATTTCTGCGAGTAAAATACTGTTTACCCATATATATATATAGTTAACAAATTCCTGGGCATTCAAAACAGTGACAATAAAGGGTTCAATAATACATACTGTCTGATATTCATTATATCATGTGTTCACATTTACTATCTATCTATCTATATATATAAAATATTTTTAAAAAAAGAAAACTATTATAATTATTGGAAATTTAAAACATTTCAGGAAGTTTAAAACAAAAAATAATCTGATATTATTTATTTAAATTGTTGATTTTTTTTCTTCTCCTACCCTGTCTTATATACCACAAAAGACCACCTGATCAAATTTTTGACCACATATAGAATTTTTTGTCTCAGGTAGTGATGCCTAGTATATATTGATATGCCTGTGATCACTTGTGGGCTATGGAAAAGGGGTGACTTTCTTACAAAAAAGCAGATCATTTCCCATATGATGTCATCTGCCTGTCCTGAAAATGTAGCCACAAAAGTGAATGTTTCTAAATGTAAGTGTTGAGAAATTCTATGGCTTTAGATAAGATGTAAATTGTACTGACAGTGTATAATGCATTACTTCAACAAGTATTGTATACTATCCTTCTAAAAGACCCATATTTGAAAAAGTACAATAACCCAGTGCTTAGGAATGTTTCTCTGTTTAGTGCAGATTGTTGTATAGTATAGTGTTTGCATATGTTTTTGAAGCTGATTTAATATACTATACTTGAAAAAATATTTAAAGAAGCTTGGTCTAAAAGCAGTTGAATAAGAAGTAAAATAACCTAACCTAAATCATAGGACCTTATTAAAACAAAGGCTCTTTTTCTCATTCTGCGTACAGTTTTCAAAGCTGTTTAAATTAGTTAAAGGGCTTAGCTGAAAATTGCCGCCTCCTGCCTAGATAAAAGCTCATGCGGGCTACCATAGCATGTACACTTTTGCTTTCTGACTGCGAAGAGGCGTTTGCAGAGGCATGCTTATGTTGGGGGAGGAAAATAGTGCACGTACATGGCATTTTTCATAAATGCATATGCTATTTTACCCCTTCTCAGCCTCCCACGCAAAAGAAAAGCATGTCCAAAGCACACGGGTGCTTTTATCATGTGCACTTTATGCAGATTTTCAATATAAGTACATGCATTCTTTCTCTTTAAAAATTAGCATAAGTAAAGTTGCTATTTGAAAATTGTTCCCTATTGAGCAAGAAAGTATTTTAAATGCAAAAAAAAAAAGGGCATTAAGATTAGAGATTTTACTGTGTATAGCATTTTTTAAAATTTGAGTTCACCATGCTAATCCCTTTCTTGAAATAAATTGGCATTCATGTTCAGGAACTGAGTGATATCTGTCCTAAAATAAAGGTCAAGTGAATTAATGTAAAAATGCTTCAGGATCCAATGATAGCCCATGGCAGGTGCCATCCAGCATATCAATAAGTGCATGGCCAGTGAAAAAAATAAAGTGTATATACTGTGCAAAGTTTGAGGGGAAGATAACAGCCCAGCAGTGCCTCAAAATGACAGATCGATAAAGGGCTGAATAAAGTGTCCAAGCTACCACTAAATGCTGTAGCACTCCATGCAAATATGCAAATTGTTGAGGGATTTTTGAGGGGGAGAGGCATAAGAAAGTCAGCAAAAACTGAATGTGTACAGCAATTTTCAAAGTGAAATTAAGCACAATTGCTTCCTTTGAAAATTATCGCACCAAAACTACATGCAGACCTGCTAAATTGTTCGCAGAAATTCTTTGGGAAAATTTATGCAGGCCTCCGGGAGTGCTTCTGCTCAGACTGGCAATATTACATTCAAATAGGCCCTACACGCATCAGTTTACTCGCACATCAGACAGACAGTTTATAACCAGCCATTTCTGCGAGTAAAGCACTGTTTTACCCATGGAACTGCCTTCTAAAATTATCTTCCCTGTGTATAACGCTGTTAGTACTATTATCATTACCCTGGTAACGGCATAAAGAATTTGCATAGAGACTTTTTACAAAAATCAGCAGTTAGGAGACATTACAGTCTAACCAGCTGACAGTTCTTGTGTGAACAGCCCAGTTTCCTGCTGCTATTGCCAAAGAACTACCATATCTTCAATTCCAGAGTATCTGTACCTTCATTAACTAAACACGCCCTTTCTGAGGCAGTGGCTGCTTATCAAAGTGGTTATGAGTTCTGACATAAATACTGCTCGATACTGAATGTTATTTAAAGAAAAATAGAACACTTTGAGAAGATTTGCAAATTGTTTTCATTATGTGATGTACAAGCTGCTCCATCTCATGTTTAAAATAATGTATGCTCTGTTTGTAATAAAAAATATTGTTTAAATAAATTACCCCCATTATATTTGTGAGCTGTATGTATTTTGGCCTAATCTATGAAAAGAGTCAGACTTCTTCAATCCTCAGGCAACGTGTGGAAGGAGATGATGACACTGATGGGTGTTTTTTTTTCCCCCTCATTTTTTGATTGGAACAACAGGATCATTGTTTCATTTTGCAGTAGATTAAAGGGACTCATTACAATACAGTGAACTTGATTTCAGGAAGATCACATTCAGTGCCCCCTGTGTAAAAACATTAACCCATCTCCTCATGAATGAGATACAGTTGGGTACATACTTCTACATGCTGCTACCGAAAATAAATATTTGTGTGTACATTCTCTTTTCTGTTTTATGATGTTTAGGATTTGTATTATAACTGGTAGAGTACCAGGGAGCTTGTCTATCTGGATGAACTGGATGGGCCAATCGGCCTTTCTCTGCCTTCATTTACTGTGTTACTGTGTTTCCCTATTGCAAACACTATGGGGCCTAATTTGTTAAAAGATTTTCCCATAAACACAAAATGGGAGCAAACCTTTTATAAAGCCAGTGTTTTCTACTTGATCTTTTTGTAAGTAATGCTTCAGTTGTAGCATTTGTTCCAGTTTTTCTGTAGAGTTTTGCCATGCAAACCTTAGACTGCCGTTTCCGTGTGGAGGCGAGAGTGAGTCATGCTCTCGTGCAAAGTGTCTATGGTAGCTGTAGCTGTGTGACAGATGGGAGAGCCATGTTGCTTTATTAGGACTTTTGCCTAGGCAGAAAAAGGAGACTACTTCAGATCAAAAATCAAAATTGGATCTTGCATTTTTTTTATGGCGTATGCTAATTCTTCTCTGTGGCAAGAAATAGCTTTTGCTATGGTTGTACACTGATATAGCATGTAGGGACCAGTAATGTTGATGTCAGCTGCTGCTTCTATTATCAGAAAGTAATCTGAATGCGAGCTCTGTGGATTGTAAAGTAATAACACACAGCATAAAACATTTGGGGCGGATTTTAAAAGGGCTACGCATGTAGGTTACGCGCGTAACGCTTAAAAACCCTCCCTGCGCGCGTTGAGCCTATATTGCATAGGCTCGGCAGCGCACGCAAGCCCCGGGCTTGCAAAAATGGGCGGGTCCGAGGGGTGTCTGGGGGTGTGGCGGCGGGTGTGGCCGAGTGCCGCGCCGGCAGATAGCCGGCACACGCAAGTTACGCCTGCCAGAGGCAGGCGTAACTCAACAAAATAAGGTGTGGGGGGGATTTAGGTAGGGCTGGGGGGTGGGTTAGATAGGGGAAGGGAGGGAAAGGTGGGGGGGGAACAAAAAAAAAGTTCCCTCCAAGGCTGCTCTGATTTCGGCCTTGGAGGGAACGGGGAAAGCCATCGAGCCTCCCCTAGGGCTCGGCGCGTGCAAGATGCACATGTGTGCACCCCCTTGCGCGCGCCAACCCCGGATTTTATAACATGCACGCGGCAGCGCGCACATGTTATAAAATCGGGTGTACATTTATGTGCGCCGGGTAGCACGCACAAATGTACCACCTGCACGTAATAAATCTGCCCCGCTATGTATATGTTTTAAATAACTTTTCATATTAGAATATTTTGTTGGATTAAAACAGTATTTTATCATACGTTGAATTGCTTCTGTTTGTGTGAGGGGGTAGGGTGGTGTTTGATGCAACTTAATGGTATTCTGTGTCCTTAGGAAGAAAACTTTATCTTTGTGTTATGCTTGATTATCTTTTGGCTTCTGCATGATGTTATGCTTCTGGTTGCTCTCTGACCCTTAGCAGAGTCTTGTCAGGAAACTTACCCAAGATAAACTAAGCCAGGATTTGGAATTCCTCTGGAGAGGGAGCTGTAAACTATTTAGCACACCCTAACCTCCAAATTGGTTTTCTTCTTAAAAGAATATAGTACTCTAAGGTAGTGATGCAACATATTGTTTTCATGTCTGAGATTATTAGAATTGACTATCCAGGCAGTGAATATTTAAAGTGATGAACTGGCCCTTTAATTTTTTTTCATATGCTGAAATAGAAATATTGTATAACATGCTGAAAATACAGTAAAAAATACTGTAAACTTGGAATACTAAATAGCATTTGTCTTGTGTATTTGTGATGTCTTTACATAATTTGGAAAATATGATTTTATCAGATATTGAATTCTTATACTTGTTGCATCAACAGATGTAAAGTGTACATTACACTGGAGCCTTTTTCTACTTACGAGCCATAAGATTTTTTTTTGTATCCAGACTGAGACGCCTTTTGTAGCAGACCCTAAGGCTAGCTGACTTAAAAAGGAAAAATCATGGTCTAATGATTAGAACATTGAATCACAATTCAGGTGAAGACCTGAGACTGAAGTTGAAAACGCTCCTCTGTCAAACATGTTCTGTAAACTTAGATAAGTTCCTCTTTCTTTTCTGTCAAAGTTTATCTAATTGCATTTGGGTAATAGTTTTGTTCTTTCTCTTTTCTTCCCTTTGGAAGCTTTCATGAAACCCAGAGGCAGGAACTATGCTGCCAGATTATTGAACTTAGTTGTAACTGCTTATGTTTCTTTTAAAAATTGTAGCGCGTGTTGAGTACCTGTTTAATTGACAGATACAATATAAATCTAAATTATTACTAGGACATGCTGCAATGCTTCTTAGTGCTGTATAGTAGTAAAATTATAGCTTTGTACATATTTGTACATATTTGTACATATTTGTTAGCTAAAAGTCTGTTATCTTCTGAGAGTATTATCATTCTGTATTTTAATGTTGTCCACTTACACAGAGAATTCCAGTGTGGCAAAGTTTGATGCTAGCTAGCTGGAGGTGCATAAGCATTCCAGTTTCAAATCTATTGCATTATTTGCAGAACTGTGTCTAGCAGTGTTTCCCAACCTTTTCAAGCCCAAGGCATGCCTACATTAACAAACATTTTGTGTGGCACACCAACCTCCACAGAGCAGGCAGTGCAGACATGGAGAGGACCCATATGGCCAGAAGATCTAGGGAAGCACTGAAAGACCTGCCACTCTCCCTTCAATATTGTAAACAAAAGGAGAGGGGGCAGCAAAGGCACACATGAACGTATCACATGAGCCATTTCCCTTTACATACAAGTGCAAGATAAAGGAGAAGTGAGTGTGCTGCAGATAGCCAGCTCAGGTAGTTATCTTGGCTGCTACATGTGGCTGCCAGAGCTCTTCCACTGCTGCTGCTCCCAATGCTCAGAATAAGTTGCATCCCTATCTCACTCAGCCTAGGGATAAGAGAGCACCTGGAAGGACTCAAAAAAGGAAGCTCAGGGGGGGAACGATGAGGAAGTGCTGTATGCACTGTGTGTGCTCCAGGGCTCATGTTATAGCTCCTAAGAAAGGAGCTCCTACATGTTTAAGAACCACTGTCGGTGTCTCTTGTTGCTATGAGGTGCCGAGAACAGAGTCTAGGTGCTGATCTGAAGCTGGTCATCAGGCAGTGTTGACTTTTCCATGGTGCACCTGATCAGATGGCACCTGGTTTACAGAACCCAAGGAAGCAAAGTAAGGAACTTTTTATGTACAGATTTGTTTCCAAATTCAAGGCTTTGGAAAAATTTCCAGCAGAAAGTTATTTACCGGGTAAATGCAGCAAGTAAAAATGCTTCTACTCATATGTTTAAAATATATATAGTTTGGAGGCACTTGTGTATCTTGGCAAAAAACAAGTAAGCCTCTGTACACACATTTGTTGACTGCCCTGCTTCAAAATGTGTAATATATTATCAGCTTTATTAGAATGTATTTGACTTTCATTAGCTCTTTCCAGATATGCAGTCACTCTCCTGAAAATGTCACATCTGGAACTGAACAGCAGAAGCCACTTTAGCTTGTTGCTGCAATGTTGGCTCAAACAAAGGCTGCAGAGTAAAAGAGAAAATAGCAGAAAATGTGCCCATACTACCTCTTTTAAATAAGTTCCAAAGCACTTATGCCAGATCTTGATGTATTTTTCTTGGATCAAGGAATAGTTCCAAGATTTAGGATCCAGCAGGAGCCCCCTGACCCACAATCACACGGAAGTTGAAGAGCAGGAGCATCCTTCTCCAGCATTGGATTTCCCTGCCAAGGTCTGCTGCAACTCGTTTAGGGCCTGATTTACTAAGGCTTTTTTATCATTCTATGGGGGAAGAAATCTTAGTAAATCAGATCTGTAATGTGCCATTACTTCACCTATTGCTGTGGCCCCCAGCAGTTTCTCTCTTCCTCCTCCTACTTCCTCCTCCACCAGCCTCCTCCATCTCTCTCAATTTCAGTAACCTACAGCCTGTCATCCCTCAAGAAAACCAGCTACTGGAGCCCCCACCAACTACACCTCCATGTCAGCCAGTCAGTCACCACCACCTACAAGTAACCCAGCCACTTCCATCCAGCTCTCAGTCTGCCAGAAAACCAGTCTCTGTCACATCCAACCAGTTTGACTCGACCACTCCTGCCCCTTACCTTGCTGGTTGATGCGTCACACTGTCAGAATAGCTCTTCTTTTTGTTTGGGTACTGCGCAGCCCTCAGTGAGTTTGAGCCATGTGAGTATCCAAACTCCCATGCTGGTCTCAGTACAAACTTAGATTATAAGCCATCTGGGGACAGGCAAATACCTAGGCAAATACCTACAAGTACCTGTATGTAATCCGCTTTGAAGTGCCGAAAAGCAGAGTATAAATGGTCATAAGAACATAAGAAGTTGCCAATCTGGGTCATACCAAGGGTACATCAAGCCCAGCATCCTGTTTCCAACAATGGCCAATCCAGGTTACAATTACCTGGCAAGTACCCAAACATGCTGGAAAGCAGAACAAACGGTAGTGATCGGTGTATCAAGGGATTCTTTATTGGTATTTGCCCCTTGATACACCGATCACTACCGTTTGTTCTGCTTTCCAGCATTATTGATCGGCTTCTGATTTGCTTTTTGGGAAGTACCCAAACATTAAATAGATCCCTTGCTACTAATGCCAGAAATAGCAGTGACTATTCCCTAAGTCAGCTTGGTTAATAACAGTTAATGGACTTCTCTTCTGAGAACTTATCCAAATCTTTTTTAAATCCAGCTATACTAACTGCACTAACCACATTATCTGGCAACAAATTACAGAGCTTAATTGTGCGTTGAGTGAAAAAGAATTTTCTCTGATTTGTTTTAAATGTGCTACTTGCTAACTTCATGGAGTGCCTCCTAGTCCTTCTGTTTTCCGAAATAGTAAATAACTGATTCATATTTACCCGATCTAGCCCTCTATTATATCCCCCCTCAGCTGTCTCTTCTCCAAGCTGAACAGCCCTAACCTCTTTAGCCTTTCCTCGTAGGTGAGCCGTTTCATCCCCTTTATGATTTTGATCGCCCTTCTCTGCACGTTCTTCAGTGAACTATATCTTTTTTGAGATGCGGTGACCAAAATTATACACAGTACTCAAGGTGCAGTCTCACCATGGAGCGATACAGAGGCATTATGACATTTTACTTTTTATTCACCATTCCCTTCCTAATAATTGCTAACATTTTGTTTGCTTTTTTGACTGCTGCAGCATACTGAGCCAACAATTTCATGTATTATTATCTATGGTGCCTAGATCTTTTTCCTGGATGGTAGCTCCTAATATGGAACCTAATATCGTGTAACAGCATGGGTTATTTTTCCCTATATGCATCCCCTTACACTTGTCCACATTAAATTTCATCTGCCATTTGGATGCCCAATCTTCCAGTTTTGCAAGGTCCTCCTATAATTTATCACAGTCCGCATATGATTTACTTGCTCTGAATAATTTTGTATCATCTGCAAATTTGATTACCTCACTCATTGTATTCCTTTCCAGATTATTTATAAATATATTGAATAGCACCAGTCCAAGTACAGATCCCTGAGGCACTTCATTGTTTACCATTTTCTGCTGAGAAAATTGACCATTTAATCTTACTCTCTGTTTCCTGTCTTTTAATCAGTTTGTAATCCATGAATGGACATCGCCTCCTATCCCATGACTTTTTAGTTTTCTTAGAAGCCTCTCATAAGAAACTTTGTCAAACACCTTCTAAAAATTCAAAATACACAACATCTACTGGTTCACCTTTATCCACATGTTTATTAACCCCTTCAAAATAATGAAGCAGATTTGTGAGGCAAGATTTCCCTTTGGTAAATCCATGCTGACTGTATTCCCTTAAACCATGCCTTTCTATTTGCTCTGTGATTTTGATCTTTAAAATATTTTCCACTATTTTTCCCGGCACTGAAGTCAGGCTCACTGGTCTATAGTTTCCTGGATCAGCCTGGAGCCTTTGTTTAACTATTGAGGTTATAATGGCCACTCTCCAGTCTTCAAGTACATTGCATAATTTTAATGATAGGTTACCCGTTTTAACTAATAAATCTGAAATTTCATTTTTTAGTTCCTTCAGAACCTTGGGGTGCATACCACTGGTCCAGGTGATTTGCTACTCTTTAATTTGTCAGTCTGGTCTACTACATTTTCCAGGTTCACTGTTATATTGTTCCGTTCATTTGACTCATCACCTTTGAAAACCATTTCCAGTACCAGTACTTCCCCAACGTCCTCATTAGTAAACACAGAAGCAAAGAATGCAGTTATTCTTTCTGCAATGACCTTATCATCCCGAAGAGCCCCTTTAACCCCTCAGTCATCTAATGGTCCAGCCAACTACCCTTGCAGGTTTCCTGCTACAGATAGACATATTTTAAAAGGTTTTTATTATGAGTTTTTGCCTCTGTGGCCAACTTCATTTGAAATTCTTTCTTAACCTATCTTATCAATGTTTTACACTTAACTTGATAATGTTTATGCTTTTTCCTATTTTCTTCAGATGGAATCTTCCATTTTTTGAAGGATTTTTTTTTTTTGCCTGAAATAGCTTCTTTCACCTCACCTTTTAACCATGTCGGAAATCGTTTTGCCTTCCTTCCACTTTTCTTAATGCATGGAATACATCTGTACTGCACTTATGATTTGTATTTTTAAACAATGTCCATGCCTGTTGTGCACTTTTAATCTTTGCTGCTGCACCTTTGTTTTCTTTTTCTAACCATTTTCCTTATTTTATCAAAGTTTCCCTTCTGAAAATTTAGTGTTAGGGTTGTAAATTTACATATTGTCCCCCCTTCTATTCATTAGTTCAAATTTGATCATGTTATGATCACTATTGCCAAGTGGCCCCACCACCGTTACCTCTCTCGCCAAATCTTGCGTTCCACAAAGAATTAAATTTAAAATAGCTCACTCTCTTGTCGGTTTCTGAAACAATTGCTCCATGAAGCAGTCATTTATTCCATCCAGGAACTTTACATCTCTAGCATGTCCTGATGTTACATTTACCCATTCAATATCGGGGTAATTGAAATCTCCTATTATTACTGCACTGCCAAATTGGTTAGCTTCCGTGATTTCTCTTTGCATTTCATCATCCATCTGATCATTTTGACCAGGTGGATGGAAGTATATTCCTAGCACTATACTCTTACCAACACCCCATGTAGATTCTACTGTACATTTAATCTCTTGTATGATCTTTATCCTGTTGGACTCTCTTCCATCCCAGATGTAAAGCGCCACACCCCCACCAAGTTGATCCTCTCTATCATTGCGATATACCGTAATTTGTACCCTGATATAGCACTGTTTCATTGGTTATCCTCCTTCTAGCAGATCTCTGAGATGCCAATTATGTCTATCTCACCATTCAATCTAACTCTCCCATCTTGTGGGCCATCCATTGCTCCTACCATGTGACAGGGGCTGACCAATGGCACCGGTAGCCCCTGTGACATAGTAAGGGCAACGGCTATTGGCGCCATTTTGAATACTGGCAACCGACTGCCCGAGTGCAGGAGATGATTCCCGCACTCCTGCTGGACCACCAGGGACTTTTGGCAAGTCTTGGTGGGGTCAGGATTGTGGGGGGTTGTAGTTAATTCACTTTAAAGGGTTGGGATGGGGTTTTTTTGGGTTTTTTTTTTATATATTCGCTCCATAAGACGCACAGACATTTCCCCCCCACTTTTGGGGGAAAAAAAGTGTGTCTTATGGAGAGAAAAATATTGTACTTGCCAGGTTCTTATGGCCTGGATTGGCCACTGTTGGAAACAGGATGCTGGGCTTGATGGACCCTTGGTCTGACCTAGTATGGCATGTTCTTATGTTCTGATGCCTGCAAATCTCACACTTCAACTTCTGCAAAACAAATAACAGGCATATGTGCAGCACATCACAAACACATGACAAACTATGACTGGAATCAGGGCAGAAACCCTCCGGTTTAGTTCAGATAGCAAAGCATGTTTTGAAGAGACTGAAAATGCACTGATGGGAAAATGGGCATTATTGCAGCACTCTTATAGTGGGGCAGTTGGTCAGAGGAATAGTGATAACAGCCAAAACACAATAAGGAGAATACAGTATTACTTACAAGACTTATTTTATACTTTCAAAATACTACACACAAGTACTCATTATCTACCACACCATTCCAATGGAACTCTATCCTAAGGATCAGGATCACATATGGTCATACAGGGGCTCATTCTTAATATATAGGGATTGTACTAAGATGCAGAGTCCTGGAAACCTAATCACCCCAACTATCACCAGCAAGCAGTGGCCACAGCAAACTTACATGTTCAGGGTGTGATAGTCCTTATAAATCTTTTGTTTCCTGCACACACAGAGAAGCAAAATCAACAGTACATTCAGTAGCCTTCATTGCTCTGGGAAAGCAAACTATCTCCTAGACCCTTTGTACTTGCCACCCAGAAACCCCTTTGTACTTGCCACCTTTCCTGCTGAATTCATGGTTACTGGATGTAGTCATGTAGGCAAACATAGTGTCTTCCAAATCATTGACTGGTAAAGAAAACTTGACAGGGGTATGGCATCTAATAAGCATAGAGGAACTATGGATAGCAATAGAAAGAAATACTGAAATGCCATCTATTTAAAAGTCATGTCAGCCGAGAATTAAGAAACCACTAAGGTTCATCAAAGAAATCTGAGAGAAATTAACAGCAAAGTATTAGCATTCAAGAAATATGAAAAAGCAGGAGGAGGAGGACAGGCAAAATTACCAGGAGAAGCAAAAAGAGGCAGGAAGGGCAGATTGGCAATGATTCAAAGGGATGAGTATATTACCCAGTCTGTAAAGGTAGGGGATAAAACTATCTTATGATATATAAACAGAGAGACTAAAAGGGGAATAGTAATGTTACGTTTTGTGGTTTGCGGGCTGCTCCTGCAAACCGCCGTACTCACCTCTCCAGCCGGGCCATCCTATCGGGCTGCTATCATGGTCGGATACCGCACTCCATTGCGGCAAGACGCCACCAGCTCTGCACATGGCAGGATGTCACTGGGCAGGTCCAGCTGTGCACCTCCTTAGGTGCATGCAAGCCCGACCTCGCTTCTTTTAAATGGCCCACAATGGGAAAACCCTTGCAGCGTCCGCTGATGACATCAAATGCCAAGCCCTGTAAACAGCTCTACTTGCCTTCCCATATTGCCTCAGCAACAGGTCCAGCTACACTTCTGTAGTGCGTGTTCCTTCCCAGCAGTCCTGTCTTGTTCCAGTTTATCTTCAATCTTCGACCAGCTTGTCTCCTATCTCGTTGCCAGCCTGTTCTTGACCTTGCCTTCCTGCCCTGCTTATCCATCCCTTATTTCTGCCCTTGGTCGGACATCTGGTTTTGATCCTGGCTTGGACCTCAGATACGTCTGACCATTGCCTGGACCTCGGATATGACTGACTGCTGCCTGACTCTGACGATTTCCTGCACCCAGACACCTCTGAATGCTGCCTGCCTACTTCCCAGCTTTCCACGGATCTGCCCCTGACATCAGTAGAGATCCCACCTAAGTCCTGCCGGCCCCATAACCAAAGGCTCAACCCGAGGAGAACATGGGCTGGTGTAGGTGAAAGTCCTGAAGGTCTTTGCTTTGCTGGGTCTGCCTGCTGATGGTGGGAACCTGCAGGGCTCCTCCCTGCAGGTAGAGCCAATTCTGCCTCAGCCCAAGGGTCTACAGATACAACAAGTAAGAATTAAAGAGGGATTTAGTGAAGAAGGTGAGAAGAAAGAAGGTAGCTTAACTAATGCCTTGGTATTTGCATTCAGAGTGGTTGATAGTCCAAAGGGAATGTGGAGTGAATTTTTTCACTTTTAAGAAATACATTTTTGGAGGGTTAAATGATTTATTTTTTTGCAAGCACAGCTTCTCCAGAAGGCAAGAGGACTGACTGGCATTTGTGTCTCCCACACTATCTGAAAATAGCTAGTAGTCCAACAATATCATTGGCATTTTTCTCATCCAGAAGCTGAGAAGGTGGTATGTATATGGGAGCACAACTGCTTACACAACTGTGAGAAAGGGTTTTAAACTAGAACAAGGAAGAAAGCCGGCAGTCACTCAACAGTGCATGGTTCGGAGAAATGTATCCTTGAAGGATACTAATGAAACAGGAGAGTTAGGGCATCCCAACAGAGAGGTTCCAATAAAAGCAAATGTAGTCCATGTGCCTATATGTAAAAAATCACCGAAGCTAAAGATTTCTAAATTATCCCTAACAACTGAAAAGCAGGTTGTTAATACAAACAAAAAACACACTTTGAAATGTCTGTATGCTAATGCCAGACGTCTAAGAAGTAAAATGGGAGAGTTAGAGTGTAAAGCAATAAATGATGAGGTTGACATAATTGGCATCACAGAGACTTGGTGGAAGGAGGATAACCAATGAGACAGTGCTATATCAGGGTACAAATTATATCGCAATGATAGGGAGGATCAACTTGGTGGGGGTATGGCACTGTATGTCTTGGAGGGTATAGAGTCCAACAGGATAAAGATCATACAGGAGACTAAATCCTCAGTAGAATCTATATGGGTAGAAATCCCATGTGTGTTGGGTAAGGGGTAGATTTTCAGACCGCGCGAATAGGCGTACTTTTGCTGGCGCATCAGGCACAAGCAAAAGTACGCGGGATTTTAGTAGATACGCGTGTAGCCGCTAAAATCCTGGATCGGCACGCGCAAGGCTATCGATTCTGTATAGCCGGTGCGCGCCGAGCCGCGCAGCCTACCCCCATTCCCTCCGAGGCTGCTCCAAAATCCTCTAACGCCCTCCCCTCACCTTCCCCTCCCTTCCTCTACCTAACCCACCCGCCCGGCCCTAAACCCCCTCCTTACCTTTGTCGGGGGATTTACGCCTCCCGGGAGGCGTAAATCCCCGCGGGCCGCCAGCGCGCCGGGACGCGACCTGGGGGCGGGTCCGGAGGGCGCGGCCACGCCCCGGACCGCCCCGGGCTGTAACCACGTCCCCGGGCCCGCCCCCAAAACGCTGCCGACATGCCCCCTAAATGCCACGCCGCTCGGGCCTGCCCCCCCGACACGCCCCCCTCACCAAACCCCGGGACTTACGCGAGTCCCGGGGTCTGCGCGCGCCGGTAGGCCTATTGAACATAGGCGCACCGGCGCGCAGGGCCCTGCTCGCCTAAATCCGCCCGGATTTGGGCGGATTTAGGCGAGCAGGGCTCTTAAAATCCGCCCCTAAGAGTATAGTGATAGGAGTATACTGCCGTCCACTTGGACAAAATGGTCAGACAGATGATGAAATAAGAGAAATCAGGGAAGCTAACCAATTTGGCAGTACAATAATAATGGGAGATTTCAATTACCCCAATATTGACAGGACTTGCTAGAGACATAAGGTTCTTGGATATAAAAAATGACTGCTTCACAGAGCAATTGGTTCAGGAACCAACAAGAGAGGGAGCTATTTTAGATTTAATTCTTAGTGGAAAACAGGATTTGGTGAGAGAGTTAACGGTGTTGGGGCAATAGTGATCATAACATGATCAAATTTAGACTAATAACTGAAAGGGGGACAATAATAAATCTACAGCTCTACCATTAAACTTTCAAAAGGGAAACTTTGATAAAATGAGGAAAATAGAAAAGAGCAGAAAAGTGCAGCTGCAAAGGTTAAAAGTGTTCAAAAGGCATGGACATTGTTTAAAAATATAATCCTAGAGGCACAGTCCAGATGTATTCCACACATTAAGAAAAGTGGAAGGAAGGCAAAATGATTATCGTCATAGTTAAAAGGTGAGGTGAAAGAAGCTATTTTAGCCAAAAAAAATCCTTCAAAAATTGGAAGAAGGATCCATCTGTTAGAAAATAGGTTAAAATATAAGCATTGTCAAGTTAAGTATAAAACATTGATATGTCAGGTGAAGAGAGAATTTGAAATGAATTTGGCCATAGAGGCAAAAACTCATAATAAAAACTTCTTAAAATATATCCGAAGCAAGAAACATGTGAGGGAGTCAGTTGGACCATTAGATGACCGAGGGGTTAAAGGTGCTCTTAGGGAAGATAAGGCCATTGCAGAAAGACTAATGTTTACTAATGAGGATGTTGGGGGAATTACCAGTTCTGGAGATGGTTTTCAAGGGTGATGAGTCAGACGAACTGAACCAAATCACTGTGAACCGGGAAGGTGTAGTAGGCCAGATTGACAAACTAAAGAGTAGCAAATCACCTGGACCGGATGGTATGCATCCTAGGGTACTGAAGGAACTAAAAAAATGAAATTTCTGATCTATTAGTTAAAATTTGTATCCTATCATTAAAATCATCCATTGTACCTGAAGACTGGAGGGTGGCCAATGTTACCCCAATATTTAAAAAGGGCTCCAGGGGTGATCTGGGTAACTATAGACCAGTGAGTCTGACTTCAGTGCTGGGAAAAATAGTGGAAACTATTCTAAAGATCAAAATCATAGAGCATATAGAAAGATATGGTTTAATGGAACACAGTCAATATGGATTTACCCAAGGGACGTTTTGCCTAACATCTGCTTCATGTTTTTGAAGGGGTTAATAAACATGTGGATAAAGGTAACCCGGTAGATGTAGTGTATTTGGATTTTCAGAAGGCATTTCACAGTCCCTCATGAGAGGCTTCTAAGAAAACTAAAAAGTCATGGGATAGGAGGCGATGTCCTTTTGTGGATTACAAACTGGTTAAAAGACAGGAAACAGAGAGTAGGATTAAAAGGTCAATTTTCTTAGTGGAAAAGGGTAAACAATGGAGTGCCTCAGGGATCTGTACTTGGACTGGTGCTTTTCAATATATATATAAATGATCTGGAAAGGAATACGGCGAGTGAGGTTATCAAATTTGCGGACGATATAAAATTATTCAGAGAAGTTAAATCACAAGAAGATTGTGATACATTTCAGGAGGAACTTGCAAGATTGGAAGATTGGGTATCCAAGTGGCAGATGAAATTTAATGTGGACAAGTGCAAGGTGTTGCATATAGGGAAAAATGACCCTTGCTGTAGTTACAGGATGTTAGGTTCCATATTAGGAGCTACCACCCAGGAAAAAGATGTAGGCATCATATTTTATTTATTTATTTGGTTTTATATACCGTCACTAAGACGAACCATTGTAATGGTTTACAAAAGAATACAAAAACAGTCTATAATACGAAACATTTACAATCAAAAAACAGTCTCCCATATATGGTAACTGTTTGTAAAAAAAATAAATAGAATATACAAGTAATTCATTAAAATTTAGATACCATAAAATCTAGCAGCATTGATAACATTCGGGGAGAATGTTATTCTAAAACAAAAATGAGTACCATAAAATGGAAAATAATAACTATGATAAAATATAATTAAGGAATAAAATAAAATAATCATAAGAAACATTTCAAATTTAGGGTAAAACAAAAACTAAAATCAAAGATAGTACTTGCTCTCAGGCGGAATAGTGGATGATAATTTAAAATCGTCGGCTCATTGGGCTGCAGCAGTCAAAAAAGCTAACAGAATGTTAGGAATTATTAGGAAGGGAATGGTTAATAAAACGGAAAATGTCATAATGCCTCTGTATCGCTCCATGGTATGACCGCACCTTGAATACTGTGTACAGTTCTGGTCACCGCATCTCAAAAAAGATATAGTTGCGATGGAGAAGGTACAGAGAAGGGCAACCAAAATGATAAAGGAGATGGAACAGCTCCCCTATGAGGAAAGGCTGAAGAGGTTGGGACTGTTTAGCTTGGAGAAGAGACAGCTGAGGGGGGAATATGATAGAGGTCTTTAAGATCTTGAGAGGTCTTGAATGAGTAGATGTGAATAGGTTATTTACACTTTTGAATAATAGAAGGACTAGGGGACATTCCATGAAGTTAGCAAGTAGCACATTTAAGACTAATTGGAGAAAATTCTTTTTCACTTAACGCACAATTAAGCTCTGGAATTTGTTGCTAGAGGATGTGGTTAGTGCAGTTAGTGTTGCTGGGTTCAAAAAAGGTTTGGATAAGTTCTTGGAGGAGAAGTCCATTAACAGCTATTAATCAAGTTTACTTAGGGAATAGCCACTGCTATTAATTGGATCAGTAGCATGGGATCTTCTTGGTGTTTGGGTAATTGCCAGGTTCTTGTGGCCTGGTTTGGTCTCTGTTGGAAACAGGATGCTGATCCAGCATGGCAATTTCTTATGTTCTTATGACTAGGTTAAACTTAGTGTGTTGGAATAAGCTCCTGGGTTCAAGCCCCCAGGTATAATCCCAGTGATTGTGTGTGTTTATATGAGATTAGCCCCCCAGGACAGAGCCCCTGGGCAGATAACAGTGTGCACAGTTTGAACACGTAACACCTAGTCAAGCAGCTCCCCTCATTTGGCTGTTGTAGAAACAGACTGGAATGAAGGAATGCTCTGGGGTAGTGTCCCCAGATGGGTTTTTTTGCGCATACCTGGACTGAAATGAACCTCACTCATAGGTTCATGCTGGGTATGATCTACATCTCTCAAATTTACTACTAGTGATATTTTTATTACTTGTATTGTGTCAAACAGAGCTTCTGTTGCACTGGAGGTGGACCCTTGGCCTGGTGCATGATTGGTACGGCCCTCTGGTCGAACACAGAGTGCGCCTCCCACCAGGAGGTGGAGCACACGAGGAGACAGAGGCTGGCTGGAGCTTTGCCAATACCAGTCCGGGGTTTCCGCAGTTTGAGCCCTTGGTTACCCGGACCTCCAGGTGGGTCTCAGATGGTCTCCAGGAGAGGTAGCAGAGGCGTGTGCCCACCAGGAGCAAGGGTATGCGGCTGATGCTGAGAGGATGGACCAGACCCGAACTGGAAGCTCCAGAGACCTCAGGGAGGTAACAGTTCAGTAAGGTTCTCCAGGCGAGGCAGGCAGCGCCTGCGGGTCTAGTCTGGTGAAGGCCGCAGGTTGAATCCAAGCAGGTTGGTCTGGTAGTCACGGTAGGCCAGAAGAGAGTGTCCGAGTGAAGTGCAAGGGTCAAAGCCAGTGTATCTGTCCACAAGTGGTCAGCCAAAGCAGAGGTCAAAACCAGGGTCAGTCCAAGCATAGTCAAGGCAAGCGAGGGTCAGTTCTAGGCAGCAGATGAAGAGAGTGGTCAGGCAGGCAGTGGTCAGTTCCAGGCAGCAGATGAAGAGAATGGTCAGGCAGGCAGTAGTCAGTTCCAGGCAGCAGACGAAGCGAGTGGTCAGGTAGGCAGTGCTCAGTTCCAGGCAGCAGATGAAGAGAATAGTCAGACAGGCCGAGGTCAGTACCAGAGATCAGATCGAGAAGGTACTACCTGAGGAAGGACACAGGACGCAGGAACACTGGAGACGCTGGAACAAGGAGACGCTGGAACAAGGATCAGATACAAGGAACAGGCAAAGTAGTACACTGAGGTGTCGACCAGAATGCCAAGGCGAGGTCCTGGGGGCAGGACCTCGCTTTATATAGGGCTTCTATGTGATGTCATCAATTCACATCCGAGTCGGGTTTCTTGCGCTTGGCCCTTTAAATCTGAGGACGTCGGCTGCGCTCGTGCCTAGGGGCGGGGCCGAGGCGGCCAAAGACGTGGAGCCCCACGGCACGGAGGAAGCCAGAGAGGGCCGTGGTGAGCAACGAAGCTAGTTGAGGGCAGCGCGAGGTGAGCAGGCCCGGTCGCGGCACCCACGCGGCCAGGACGCGAAACAGCTTCCTTCTAGAGCATATGTGGTGTAATATGCATAGGCAACATATCAAGGTTCACTTAAAGGTTGGGTCTATTTCTGTATCTTTCTGCCATATTTTCTTGGTCTTTTGATTGGATCCTTGGTACTTGATGTTCCTCCTTTTCTCTATACATTGAACAAAATAATTGCCTGGTACTGACACTTCTATTAGCAAAGCTGTTTGTGCATTTGTCTCTTTTTTACTGCAGTGTCCAGTTGTCTTGCATTGAACATTTTATCATTTGAAATGGAAATGTTCAAGATAATCTCAGCTTCTTTGTTTTCTGCAATTCTATCAGGGTCCTGATAGTGTTTTTTTTCTGGTACAGTGATGTTAGTGTTTACAGTGAGGTCAATATTCAAAAGCCATTTAGATGGATAACTTAAAAGTTATCCATCTAAATGGCAAAACAAGCTTATTCAGCCACTAAAATATAGACAGATAAATGGGGGGTGTTCCTGGAAGGAGCAGCATTAGCTGGATAAGTTATCTGGTTAATTGGTCAGGCCACATATCTGTCCTAAAGATAGCCAGATAAATTTATCCGGTTATCTTTAAGATAGCAATCGTGCCGGTAAATATACTCTTCTATTTAAAGTTATCCAACTAACTAGCTGAGTTGCACAGTGGCTTAAAATGGACCCCATAGTTTCCAGTGGATGAGCTCCATCAGCTTTGAGAGACTTCATGTCTCCTACAACAGTTGTAAGAGTAGGGACATACTTGCAGAGACATAGCCACATACATCAGACAAGTTTGCCAAGCGAGAAGAAAGTTACATCCCACACCTCGTATACCTTTTTACAGACTTCACTTTATAGCTATCCATTATTGTTTTAGTTGTATCAACTATGAGAAATGCTATTGAATGGGCACAGGTCCTATAAATTCCTCTGCTGTGCCACACTTGTTGTCACATGGAGCTCTGAAGTTTCCTCCACCATATGATTTTGCTCATTGCCTGGTTAAACCGAAGAGATGGCAGCATCGGCCTCATTGGTACTCTTTGTCCTTGGGAGAAGATTTGGTCTTCCCAGGAGAGTACTGGGACACTGAGAAGGTAACCTGTTGAATCCCAATCCCAGTAAGAACCTTTTTTATTTTTTATAGGCTTTGGGCTTTTAAAACTACCAGCTGTGGGAGCTGGATATAGAATTGATGTGTCGAAATTATGTAGATAAGATAGTGATGAGGGAATGCAAAGTGTATAGATATATGCTAGGGTTGAATGTTATCTATCATGCCTTCATTTTAGTGTTTTGTAAAAAGATGAGGGAGCAATTACACTCTTCCTTGTCCAGAGCATTCTTTTGGAATATTACCAGGAGGATTACCACTATGCCCAAGAGTGTTCCTTGGCATCTAGATGAGGGTGCAGGTGAGACCCTCTCTGCCCATGGGTTTAGTTTGGAAGAGTGAGTAATCCATGCAATGAGTATTCGGCTTCATGGTTTGAATGCTTGTATAACTGTGGGAGAATGGATAAGGAATAACCTATGGTACTGAATATAATCCATTTTATTAAATGAAGATTCCTGTGCAATCTCTGCTGATATGGATTACAATTTCCTGGATAGCCCACTCTCCTTCTGTCTATTTATTTTTTAATAGTGATGGTTAAGATGTTCTCTGTACTTTGAAAGGTAGTTTGTTTTGGTATTTTTACAGCCTCACCATAACAAACTGACCCATGCAGGGAAAAAAAAGGTGTGTGTGGGTGGGGGGGGGGCAGTGATATTGAGCAGGCAGTCTCATCACTGCAGTACGTTTTCGCCTGCCACAGTGGTGGGTGTGCTGCACGCTTTCTCCCCCGTACCAACAATGGGAAAGGTGAAGTTATTTTCGGTGGTACTGCTGGTGATAATGTGTAAAACAGTATCACCCGTAGTGCTACTGGGTCCTAAATTTTTTAAACCCCGCCCAAACCCCTCCCCTTTCCCTCATTTAAATTTAAAAGTTGCAATGTGGTAGTTATTGCGTGCGTTAGGGCGTTGTCGCATGCGATAATGCCCTAACGCATGTGATAACGGCCCATCGTGATTTGAAGAATGACCCTGTATGTATGGCAGGAGCGTAGAGGAGGTGGAGGAATAGAACTCACCAGGAAGTAGTGACCATGGGACCAGGGAGGAACCCAGCCTATGAATCTGAGGAAGTACTTGCAGCCAAGCAATTCAGTTAATAAAACTAATTTTGTATACTGTTTGTGAGTGTGGTGTGTGTGATAGAAAAGATATGCGTGGCGACTAGTAATTTTGAGGTATATTAGATGTCGCTTATTGCTGGCTGCCACAAAACTTTATTCTGTAGCAGCTGAAGAGGGCTGCAGGATGGCCGCCATGGATTCCCAAAGAAGGAGAGGGTTACCACAGGACCCCATCAGATGAAGAAGGGGTCTGTGGTGGCTGAAGAAGAAGCCTTGTGTGTGTTTGTGCATGCGCGTGTGTATGCCTGCCAGTACATCTGCCTGCCTGTCCCTGTGTATGTGGGAATGTGAGAGACGGGGCTTTGCAAACAGAGCGTATTAGCTGGCTGGAAATGCACAAAACAAATACATGATGATGATAAAGGCATACACTTGTCTGTGTCATAGTGAATTGTAAATTGTATATAATACTGTGTACTCTATGGGGTCTTTTTAGTACTGGCCACATAAGTGCAAAGTCTGCGAGCAAATTTTACCTGTGGACTTGTCACTATTTTGCAAAACGAAAGTTTGTTTGTTCTCAGAGGACAAGCAGGAAGGTAGTCCTCATGTATGGGTGACATCATAAGATGGAGCCCAGCATGGAACTTTGATCTGAAAGAATTTTAGAGCTTTCAAACATGCCCTACTGAGCATATGCAGCTGTAGATATTACCCTACCCTCTAGGCAGTCTCTTTTTTTTCCATTGAGCCAGGTGGTCATGGGAGCCGTGTGTTTCACAGTATTTAGCTTTGCTCTCTCCTCACAGTTTTTGTAATTGTTTGTTCCTAGAACTGCAGCTGTTTTTCTTTCCTTTACTGTACGGTAGTTTTATTTTCTTTTTTCATTTCCTTTTATCCTCCTCTTTTCACTGTCTACCAGTCGCATGGCAGACCTTAGTCGCTATGCAGCCTGGCAGAGTCTAATACTATCCTCTCTTTGTTTTTGTACCTTTGTCAGCTGCTGGCAGGACTGATAGAACGCAATCCATGGGTGATTCATGTAGGTTGCTGAGCCTGGGGATTCATCTGAGTTCTACCCAGGCAGGAGTTCATGTCATTTCACCAATCAGCATTGATGGAGGTTCAAACAGTGAAGAGATTGAGGACCACACAATTCTTGTGGGGGGGAGTTCTCATCCTCCCCACATTGAAAGGAACTAGTCTCCACAGGCAGGAGCCCTGGTGACGTAGCCTCCCCTCCTGCTTGTCTGTGATAGCAGTGCGGTCTCCTTGTGAAAGAGGGTGAGCAGGAGCCTGGGCAAATAGCTTGCTGCTGCACCTTCAGTGCCATACCCAGTAAAGGTTGCCTGTTCACATCTGTGACCAGTGCACAGATTATCTGACACATCTGTGTCAGGACCACGTCGGGGACCAGGACTGCCACTGAGTGACATGGTTACCCTTGTTGCCGGGGCACCCTCGATGCCATTAAGGTGTGTGACCACCCTTGATGCTATAAGGCCCTTTTGCATTGTAGGCGTCTGTGGAGCCTTAGAGTTTCAATCATCCATCGCCTTGGGCTTCGCTGTGGTGGAGTAGTGGCACTGACCTCTAGTGTCGGGGACCAGGATTGCCATTGAGTGCCATGGTCCCCCTCGATGTCATCGGAGCCACCCTCATTGCCATTAGTGTCTTCAATTTCATCAAGGTGTATGCGTGGCCGCCCTCGATACCATCGAGATGCGTGGCCTTGATGCTGTAGCTGTCCTTGATGCCATCGAGCTGTGTGGACTCGATCCCATGGCCACCCTTGATGCCATCGAGGTTGGTTGCTATGGAAGTCATTGAGCGTGTTCGCTAGCAATGCCATTCGTTGCTGCTCTCAATGATGTAGTGCACCATCACGAGGTACTGGGATTACCATTGAGTGCCCTGGTCGCCCTTGAAGCCATTGACCACCACTGGTCCTCGGGCGATAGGGCTTTCAGCCTTGGACAAACTTGGTGCTGTCGAGTTCCAAGGTTAACATCTACTCAAGGCACCCTGGAGCGCCAAGGCATCCAAGTGCAGTGGTCCGGTGCCCTCAAGGCTCCTTTGCGGGGTTCAGACAAGGCACCGAGAGACATCGTGCTGTCCCATCATAGGAATATGGCTATCAGGCACCTTGGATTCTGATGATCTAGGGGGCCCTGAGCCGCTGGAATCGAGGGGCATCGGAGGCCCCACCTTGGCTTCATGCACAATCGATGCTAATGAGCACTAGGGTTGTTGTCAAGGCTATCATCAACCATAGCTGCTGGTGAGGGATGCCATCGAGCTTGCAGCATCGACACCCTTGGACATATAGATGAGCCGAGGGGAACTGTTGATGGTGCTGGCAGTCATTGCTTCTTTTGGGTACCAGTGAGGCATGTCAGGGCTGTGTTGGGACTGCAGAGCCTCTCCCTGCAGGTGCCCCTGGCATTCTTGGTACAGCCGGTCCATCAATACCTTTGGGCACTGAAGTCTATCTGTGCTGCCAGGCTATTGATGTCCTCGGGTGCCTGGGGTGCTGGGGTTGGCACTATATACCATCAAAATTGTCAAGACACAGTCAAGCACCATCGAAGGCTTGGGTGCAGTATCATTTGGTGCCATTGATGTGATCCATCATTGGTGAGCGCTGAGGCCTTATTGACACCAGTGGACACGGTCAGATGCCACAGGACACTACCGCAGAGCACCATGGCTACCGTTGGTAGCCATGGACTTCGCTGCTGCCATTCAATGAGGGAAAAGGCAGTGAGCCATTCCCGACACAATTTCAAGGGCTGTGTTCAGCCTCTTGGAGTGTTATCAGGTACTTGGGGTACCATGGGGGCAACACCATAGAATGCCACCCACCACATGCCATAATCAGAGCCCAAGAGGTACTGGGGAGTTAGTGCGACAGTGAAGCGCAGCATGCGTGGTCGGGTACGGCAGGGGTCATCTACATCAAGCACCTCGGGTGCTGGCAGGCAGTATTCTCTCTGTTGGTGCAGTACACAGCCATGCTATGGTTCTGCCATCTTTGTGTCAAGGTGTCAGCCTTTTCATCTGTTCTGCACCATAAGGTACTAGGGAGCACTGGTGAAGAAAGTTCCATCACACACTGTGATTGCTTTTTGGCAGCTCACAGCTACCGACTAGGTGGTGATCGATCTTTACTGTGCTGTGGGATTCCACTCACAATGGGTTTGTAGGGGTGCTGTCATCCATAGGATGGGATACCACTTTGAGTACTAGTCAGCATGCTTTTACAGTGGAGGGCATTATTCTTCCAGTTGCCCTCTACTGTATGGGAGTGTGTGTGTTTCCCTTGTGACAAACATAACAGGTTGTGCGCCACAGCCACAGGACAACCTAAGACTGCGTTTCTGGTCGAACCTCTCTGGGAGTGGATGCCAGGAGTGTAGTGTCGGGAGTCTTCTCCTTCCTCAGAAGAGGACTATGTCTTTCGACCCCTCCCATGTTATAAATCTGCTTTGTAGGGAAGCCCCTGGGGCTCCATCCTTTGCAGGTTTATCACGGAATTGGAGTCTCGATTATTTTGAATCAGTGCATCTCCTTGTAGGCCAGGACCAGGGAACAGCAACAGTGGTCATTGGACCATTTTTTCTGGGGTTCCTCCATTGATTACCCTATCTGATGGTGGCTGCAAGTTGCAGATTTGGTCACTTCTGATCAGTGATTGTAACCGAACTCTCACCAGGAGAGTTGGAAAGTTTTTCGGGATCGGGAGGTCCCGATTCCCATTGCTTTCCTGTCCCTTTAGGAAGGGGAAATGCGACAGATTTTCCAGGGTGACCCTTATAGGTTTCCTCCTGGAAACCTGGTTGTTCACCCTTATAGGTGTCCCTTATTCTCCATTTTCCAGAGAAGGAATGTCATTGTTTTTGACTGGCAATCGCTCTTTGTTCCTCGTGCCGAGAGCCGGTTGGGCGCTTGTGCTCTCCTTAGGTTGTCCTAAGGCACAGCAGGTCTATTTTGCAAGGAAGCCATTTCAGATTTGGTTTCTCCATCATTTTTGGAGTCTCCTCTTCAGGATAGCTCCCTGGTGAAGATTAGTGGTTTCTCCCATCCAGGAGTCACCTTTAATACCTGCTGAGCTCAATAGGCATTTTTCGTGGATGGCCACTATTGACAGTCATTCTCGCCTGCGGGATCCTACTTCAGTGAGGAGGGTTCTAGTCCATCTAATTGGCAAGTATACCTTTTAACCTATCGCCTTGTCCATGGCTGAGGGAGTTGGGCGTCGAGGGATACCGCAACAGAGGTGCTACTCTTTAGTTGCAGTGGCTTGCAAGCTGTACTTCCCCATTTTAGGACTAACCCTGTCTGCAGACAGAAGAGTCCTGGTTCATGCAACGGTTGTTCCATTTACTGGACTGCATGCTTCCTTGGGGAAAGTATATGTAATCATGGCCGAGGCATTAATAACTAAGCCAGGTTGGCAGGCAGTCTGTTCCGAGATCACACTAAGGTACCTGGCCTGGTACCTTTAGGGTTTCAGACCGGTGAAGAAATCCTGTTCTAAAGGGGTTTGCTGTTGCGGCACCCTGGCATTCTGTCTTAGTGGAGTGTTTGTGGATTTCTTCCCTGGGGCATTTGCTCTCAGTTTCAGCTGTTCCAAGCAGGCTGAGGGCTCTATCTCGGTGTTTAACTCCCTCCTGGAACTGGAAGTGAGTTATTCGCTTGGGGTTGAGATAATCAACCTAGGGACTTGTTCTTGTCCCTGCAGTCCAGTGGTCTGCCGCCTTGTGTTCTTCACGCCTTCTTACTTCCAGTTGGAATGTCGAGAGGAGGGAAAGAAAAGCTAGGGAATTTGTGGTATGTCTTAATGTATATTTGCTCAGAAAGATACACCACTTTTTCCCCCATATTTTCACCAAGTTCTGGCCAGTACTGCCTTTAAATTTTCTTACTTCACTAGGTTGTCCAAAGTAGACAGGATGGATAGCCCTGCCCTTGACAGGGTGCAGTATGGGTGAGCTTTAGGCCTAACTTATCTTCCTGCTCGGGAGTTTAGGGTAGCGATCCCATTCAGGGATTGTCTTTCATCCCCTGAAACTCATGATGCTGTCCTTCATGGTCAGCTATGTCTGGTATTTTGGCAAGTTGGATCTGTCACAGACCCTGCCATGGTGGCTGATTATTCTTCCAAGCATTGCTTGGGTTTTTCTGCCCATTGTGCCTATCAACCAACCATGGGGCAAACTTCTGCAGATGCATTCTGTTCTTTAGATGCCAGTGGACCATAATTTCTTTCTGGGGAGCTCTTGGGCCCCAGCTAGTTTTTCAGTTGTCTTGAAACACCGAAGGAAACTATGCGGTCTTTGTCCAAGAGTTCCTCTCTTGTTTACATCTCTAGAATTTTTTGTGTATCCAGGAGGTTCTAGGCTTACTGTCGTTGTCAAGGTTTACTGATCCAAAACCCTGCTTGTAATGTTTTCTGTGATGCAGAGTATGTTTCTTGCTGGCATTCGCATCACTCTTTTGCCTTAGGCACGTCTGCTATGCATTGTGGTTTTGTGTCTCAGATTTTTATATGTTTTTTCCTTGTAGATCCCAACTCTTTTCCCAACTAGACTCCTTTGTGGGTTGGCTGCCTCACAGGCAGAAGGGGAAGAGGTGATGTTTCAGTACTGTGCAGTTTCCCACTTTGTCCTGCTTGGATAGCCTATAGCTTGGGAATCACCCATGTGTAAGGGCTACCACCCTGCTTGCCCTTGGAGAAAGCAGAGTTGCTTACTTCTAACAGGTGTTCTCCGAGGCAAGCAGGATGTTAGTTCTCACAAAACTGACCCGCCTCCCTTGGGAGTTGGTTTCTTCCATGTATGAACTATATCATGGGCTGAGGGACTCTGACTAGGGGGCAGGATGATACCTAAAGCTGCATAGTAGGGCATGTTTGAAAGTTCTAGAAATCTTTGAGATCAAAGTTCCATGCCGGGCTCCATCTGATGATGTTACCCATGTGTGAAGTCTGACATCCTGCTGTCCTCGGAGAACAGCTGTTATAGATAAGGAACTCTGCTTGCTTTCATTTTGAAAATTATACAAGGAAAAGTATCCATATACGTTTGCCTCTTGTTACACTACGGATGAAAGTACATGCATAATGGGTCAACACACAAATTATCTGTATATAAAATGGACAGTTTTTTAAAAGCCCATTTTCCCTAGTAAAACACACTAACCACAGAAATGGCTTTTAAAATTACCCTCCCTATCTATTCAGCATGATTTCATACTTGCTAAAGTGGCATTGTAATGTGGCAATAGCATCTGTCTCCCTCTGCTTCTTGGGATCCATAATGAATGGATGTATATTATCTGATAGAAAAGCCGAGAGGTGTGTGCATATGTTAAAAGATTTGTATGCATGTAAAAAGTGTGTAGGGAGGGACTGTGTGAGGTGTACTATGAGTATTAGAGAGTGTAAAGTTGTGAACTGGGTCAGATCTAAATAAATCTTGTGGGAGCACTGAGAGGAGAAGATCATCCTGATAAGAACATAAGAAAATGCCATACTGGGTCAGACCAAGGGTCCATCAAGCCCAGCATCCTGTTTCCAACCGTGGCCAATCCAGGCCATAAGAACCTGGCAAGTACCCAAAAACTAAGTCTATTCCATGTTACCATTGCTAATGGCAGAGGCTATTCTCTAAGTGAACTTAATAGTAGGTAATGGACCTCCTCCAAGAACTTATCCAATCCTTTTCTAAACACCACTATACTAACTGCACTAACCACATCCTCTGGCAACAAATTCCAGAGTTTAATTGTGCGTTAAGTAAAAAAGAACTTTCTCCGATTAGTTTTAAATGTGCCCAATGCTAACTTCATGGAGTGCCCCCTAGTCTTTCTACTATCCGAAAGAGTAAATAACCGATTCACATCTACCCGTTCTAGACCTCTCATAATTTTAAACATCTCTATGATATCCCCCCTCAGCCGTCTCTTCTCCAAGCTGAAAAGTCCTAACCTCTTCAGCCTTTCCTCATAGGGGAGCTGTTCCATTCCCCTTATCATTTTGGTAGCCCTTCTCTGTACCTTCTCCATCGCAATTATATCTTTTTTGAGATGCGGCGACCAGAATTGTACACAGAATTGTACACAGATGGTGGCTGAAGAGGATCTTAAGTATTGCTTTGGGAAATTTTAGAACTGAAAACATTTTGAGGAGAGGTAAACTACTGGGATATATTCTTTAGTGTGTGTGGGGTGTTTTTTTTTTTTTCCTTTTAATAAAAAGCAAGCCAAAAGGTAGGAAATAGCTTAGAGCTTGTGTATGTTATAAAAAACAAGCCAAAAGATAGGAAATAGCTTAGTTTGTGTATGTTATAAAAAAAAAAAAACAAAGCCAAAAGATAGGAAATAGCTTAGAGTTTGTTTTTGTCTTTTCCTCCCTTCCACCCCTCTCCCAACCAATCCTAGCTTATCCTTTGATTTATAGGCAAGAGACACTTTCACATTAAAAATCAATCAGCCTTTTATCTAAACCACAGGATTTCCCCAGCCTTTATCAAGAGTTTAATTGACAGTGACAATGAAGACTAGAACACAAGACAGGATCTGGAGACCTCCAACGATGAAGACCTTGATGGACCTTGCAAAGGCAACAGGAAGCAATCCAAGGTGACTTTATATAGGGCTGAAAAGGACATCATCAGTAGGGGTCACAGGGATTTTCCCTCCACGGTCACTTAAATTGTGAAGTAAGGTGCGCACGCCTAGTGGGAGGCCAGCATGTGCTGGAGTCGACGGCAATCAGGTCTGAAAGAACACAGTACCGTTGGCAGTGGTCCCTGCCACATGGAAGCATCAGTGTTGGCAGAGATTCCCACAGCCGCATGAAAGCATCTGAGTCAGTGGTGATTCCCACAGCAGCGGGAGGTGAATGAGGCTGCTCGCAGGGCCCTCCTGTGAGCAGTATCGCAACAGGCACTTCCTCCATAGCATCCCTAGCCCCAGTTGATATAGTGTGCAAAAGACCTGATCCAAGAATCCAATTGGGTACCTTTGCAAGGCAGCAACACCACCACCGAGTCTCTGCTTCAGCCCTCAGAATGCCTTTTTTCAATCTGTGGGGAACATTCATTTTTCCACGAATTATCTCAGAAATATCTGTTTTTATAACAGTTATCATTTGTTGGGATGATTTCTGATATTTGCCCTTCAGAAGCCATGAAGTTTTTTTGCGAATCAACACCAGTATTTTTAGGCTTATGCTTATTGTCCTTATGCTGAGCCAAATTTCTTGAGAGTAAATTGACAAGTTTGTGTTTGGAAAGCAGACTGAAGTTATTTGTTTTGAAGTTATCTGTAATTAAAGCAGCTTTCTTGTTCTCTGTTACTGTTTTGATGCTGAATAAATGTTTTCTCTGTAATCTCGAATGGTTTAGGGCTGTGGTTCTCAACCTTTTTTGGCCGGGACACACCTAACAGATGGTTCTCACATGCGTGACACACTGAACATGTGACCATCACGAGGCTAAATGTAAACATGCACTCTGCATCCACAGGAATCCCCTCAACCCCCAGCAATGAGTGCAGAGCAGATCTAGGGCATTATCCTGTACAACTTGCCATACAAAAAAGATATTCTGGTTCTGATGACATCTCAGTAAAAGCAAAACAAACTCCGTTTACTACCAGGCACAATCGCCTTCCCTATGAAAAGACAGTAATTTACCACTAATGCATATCCTATTGAGAAAACACAACAAATAAGATTGATACAAATGCCTACATGCTAGTAAAATACCTCACCTCGGTCACACACCCAGACCGACCTTCACCAAGTACAGAAAAACCACAAATTATAAATATGGAGACAGAAACTGGAATGGAAAACCAAAAAAGTCACTCTGCATGCAGTGCGAACCTGGAGAAATGGAAAGAGAAATATAGCACTTAACAGACTCTCAGGATTTGCAATAATGCACACAAACTAACCCGCACAAAGTTACACCTGTATTATGGAACACACTCAAACAGTAACAACCCTATTTAAGAAACACAACTATTAAACCAGGCCCTAAACACTAATCGCATAATACGCAATTATTAAAATGGTAGTCAATCAAGAAAAATAAATTTAAAAAGCCACCTTTACTTACCCTCTCCAGCAACTTTCCTACTCCTTTCCCTTCCAGGCCAATAGCACTCACCAGAAGCAGCAAGGGCTGCTGAAGCTCTGTCCTTACAGTGTTCTTCCTTAGCGCCCGCAACCAGTCACACACACACACACACCCCCAGTTAGACCCCACGACCAGTCTCGGTCTCTCTCACACCAGTCATCTTCCTGACCAGTCTCTCTCTCTCACACAGAAACACATCACCTCTCTGACCAGTCTCTCTCTCAATCACACACATGCTCTCTTATATACAAGCTCTCAATCACACACAAATGCTCTCGCACTGATTCACATCCACAGGCTCCCACCCAGGCTTCCATTCACACCCACACACACAAGCTTTCATCCAGGCACCCATTCACACCCACACACACCAGCTGTCACCCAGGCACCCACACACACATTCACAGACACAAGCTCTCACCCATGCATCCATTCACATCCACAGACACAAGCTCTCACTTAGGCACCCATTCACACCCACAAATACAAGCTCTCATCCAGGCACCCATTCACACCCACACACACCAGCTGTCACCCAGGCATCCATTCACACACAGACACACAAGCTCTCACCCAGGCACTCATTCATACCCACACCCACAAACACTCACTGGGCCTTCTTTTTTCACTGCCACAGGGATGGGCTCCCGTGGTGGCCTTGCTTGGTCGGGGTTCGATACTGCCATTCCTCCCCCCCCCCCCCCCGGGCTATGTGATGCCTGCCTCACCGGCCAATCAAAGGCTTCCTTCCTTCTTCCTACTCCCACTGGCAGGTAGAAGGGAGAAGGCTTCCGATTGGCCTGCGCGGGGGCAGGCAGAATGAAGGAGGCTTCTGATTGGGCAGTGGGGATAGGAAGCAAGGAGGCTTCCGATTGGCCCGCGGGGGCTGGAAAAAGGGAGAAGGAAAGTACAACGGGGCAGTGGGACACCGGGAGACGCGACATACCTGCTGGTGTTTGGCGACACATTAGTGTGTCGCAACACACCGGTTGAGAAGCGCTGGTTTAGGGTATAAATTTACTTTTATGGGAGTATTATCTTTTGTGAATGGCAATAAATAATCTCAAGTTGGGCTACATTTGATGACAAATATTTCCAAAGTTCGGTGACATAGCAGGGCTGTTGTTAGACAGTTCATAAATAAATACCATTTGGGAAAATTAAATAGATTCATTTTGTGAAAAGTAATTTTTGATGTTTCTTATTGCTAAAAAAAAAAAAAATGGAACAAGCATCAATTGCGACTAGAAACAGCATACACACTTTCTGCTGTGCTCTTGTGTGTCAGTGGAGAAGTCTGACTAAATAAGGCAATGCAGGAGTTGAGCTTATCAGCATTTGACAGGAATATAGTCCACTAACAGCTGATACAGTAGCCTTTCGTTTCTGTGCTATCATCGTCTCCCTTAGTCGCACACAGATGTATATTTATCACCTGCTATGCTGCTGACTGCATTCAGAATTTCCTCATCTGCATTTTTTTAACTTAATATCTGAAGCTGAATACACTTCAGCCTGTAGAATTTGTGTGTAAGGGCAGAATTTTTAAATTGTGACCATAAAATCTGAGCGAGTATTTGAAGAAAGCCCTAAGTAAAATCTTTTTTTTGTTAACACAACAGCTTTTATTACAAATTACTGGAGGTTTAGAATTGATAGTAAAATTAAATTGGTTGTTTAAAAGAGGGGAGGGAGTACTTCCCCCTCTTATTATTCTTCCAGTCTTTCTTGCCCCACCTTCCTTATTATCATTCCTGCATCCTCACTCCATTTCTCCTCTGAACTGCTCTTCCCCACTGCCTGTTCAACTTTCCCTTCTGTGTATTTTCTCACCTCACCACTATTTTCTTTCCCTTTTCTCTCTTTCCACAATCTTCTTTCTCCATCTTCCCTCCCCTCCATGTCCCCCTCTTCATCTTCCCCATACCGATCTCTCCCATGTTTCTCCTCCATTGGGCAGCAGAAGTAGTACATTTACAGGGAGCAGCAAGGGGACAGAATGAACATGCATGCCTGCAATCCTCTGCTCCTCCCTCCCAGTTACAAGGGAAGTGCATCCTGCAGGGTCTAGGAGAACATGCTTGTTCTCTCCTTGTGCTGTCAGTTACATACTAAGGTTCAACATTAGCTGGAAAATTATTTCTGCTGCAGGGGCAAACACTCCTTCCCCTTTTAGGACAAAAGTGCCACTGACAAAATACCAGTGCATACAACCCCACTTTGAAAAATAATGGACAGAAACCTTTTTCTGTATTACATATAAGCTGTTATCACCAGAGCCAAAATGGACAGCCTATACAATAACCTAAGGGGATCTGAATTAAGCTCCCATGCAAACAAAAAGGTTCTGATGAGGTTACTCTCAAGCAAGAAGTGACAAATTAGGGAATGTTTTAACTTTAGTACTTTTTGCATAAAGTGGACCTAAGATTCTAAATAAATGTTCTAAAACTTTGAATACTTTTTTTTTGTATATTTTAAGTTTCTTTTAGCCACCCAATGAGTGTTGTACTTTAGTTCACAGAGGACAGAATCTTAGATTCTACCTGTAGTGGGGTCATAGATATGTCACAGGGAAAAGACATGAATGTCAGTCTAATTTTTAAAATTGTTTAGCATGTCAGTGTCAGCACCACTGTCAAATAACATCTAATCAAATATTTAGTTAAGAACTGTTTGTTTATTGAAATCGACTGATGACCATGAATGCCGTAATTTTAGATGTCTTGAAGATCTCTGGTTTTCTTGACCACAATCCTGTTCTGAACTTATAGAATTTTCTTTTAATAGCAAAAACATTGTTTTCTGAAACTGTTCATGATTTGGGTTTTTATTTTAATTCAAATCTAACTTTTTCACATCATTTGTGTAAAGTTCTTACTACTGGATATTACAAACTTAGAATACTCTGCCATCTTTATTTATTTATTTATAGCTTTTCTATACCGACTTTCCAATAACAGAATTACTGATCAATTTGGTTTACATTTTAAACTTTAACAGTGACAAGTAATTGTCTTACAATGAACAGGAAGAAATAACTTGGAAATAAATATATGGGGATTATAACATAGATACAATATATAGCCTAATGTAGGCAAAGGCATAAAAACATAGGCACAAGGACTGCCAAGGATTTGAATTGAATTGATGAGTTCTTTGGGGTATTATTTGTGTTATTCATTGGGGTATTCTTTGGGGTTCGAGGAATGTTTAGAGTTGAACTTGTTTCTTTCTTATATAGATCTCTTGTCGGTTGTTTGAAAACCTGAGTTTTTAAGTAGTTCTCTTATAGATTGATTGAAAAAGACCTAAAGGGGACCTTGGCAGAGATGAATTCAGCCAGCTGAAATTATGGAAAAGCTTGGTGGAAGAGCCAAGTCTTAAGTCTTTTTTTGAAAACAATCTTTGGCCCTTCCTGGGAGTCTCTGACTTTCGTACACTTCTTCAGGCATTTATTTTCACTACTGTAGATTACTGCAAATAGCCTGTCGCAGAATCAATTGAGCTTCCTCTAACTTTTACAGAATTCGGCTGCGTGACTGATCTTTAAAGCCCCTAAAACTGCTCATATTACCCCTTTGTTCAAAGATCTCCATTGGCTGCCTGTTCAGTACAGAATTAAATTTAAAGCCTTCATACTAATTGTTAAGTCCATACTGGCCACAACCCCTTTGTATTTAAGTAATTTAGTTAGTGTCTATACAATCTGGACATTTCTCCAAGGACAAGCAGGATAGTAGTACTCACACATGGATGACATCAGATGGAGCCCAGCATGCCACTAACCAAGCATCTATGCAGGGAGCTGGAGCTTGCGTGGAGCTTGCGCTTGTTTCTTTGCTTTTTTGCAGTTTTTTCATCATCAGCGGCGCGTCTTTTCTCTCTGCATTTCTCGGGGTTTTTTGGTAAGTTTCTCGGGTTCTCATGGTCAATCGCCAACGGTATCTCCCCAGGTGGCTGCCAGCCATGAACCACGCGCTTTGTTCTTTTTGCTATGGCATTGTCTGGCTTTTGCTGGTGCCCCCATTGCCCCAGACTATGTCTGTCACAGACCTCCACGAGGTTTGTGTCCTCTGCCTGGGGGCATCACACAATGTCCGTGGTTGTAATTTCTGTGCCCAGATGACCATAAGGGCCATCGGGCACACTTGGATAAGATGGAGAAGCTGTTTGGCCCTAAATATCCGGATCCGTCATCTGTGTCTGGGGCTTCTACTCCGCTTGAGAAGGAAGTCCTGGCCTCAACCTCCTTGGGTCGCCTCCACTGCGGTCCAGGTGATTTACTACTTTTCAGTTTATCAATCAGGCCTACCACATCTTATAGGTTCACCGTGATTTGGTTCAGTCCATCTGAATCATTACCCATGAAAACCTTCTCTGGAACGGGTATCTCCCCATGGAAACCATTGGGATATACTGGATGGTCTACAACCAGCAACCTGTGCGAGAATGTTCATAACAAGTTGTCCAATGTCCTTGTCCTTGTTCCGAGAGCAATCTCTAAAGGGATAAGTTCCAAGGAAACTCTGGCCCAGATTAAGGAGTAGCATGCAGGCATTTAGAATTTGTCAGCAGAAGCTGTACAATTTTCTCCCTCTAGATATCCTTACTCTACTTGTAAGCACTCCTTTTTTCAGAAATGCCCCTTCCACCATTTTCAGAGGTATCACGCTTCACCTGCACTTTTGCAGTAGTGACTTTCGGCACGTGGCCTAAGACACCACAACAAGCCCAGTCCAACCGTAGTTTTTGACAAGACCTTGCAAGACTGGAAGATCAGGTGTCCATATGGCAAATGAAGTATAATGTCCACAAGTTCAAGGTAGTGCATATAGGAAAAAAAGAAACCTTTCTGTAGTTACACGATGTTAGGTTCCATATTAGGAGTTACCACCTAGGAAAAGATCTAGGCATCATAGTGGGTAATTCCTTGAAATCGTCGCCTCTGTGTACTGTCGTGGTCAAAAAGCAAACAGAATGTTAGGAATTATTAGGAAAGAAATGGTGAACAAAAACAGAAAGTCATAATGCCTCTGTATCATTCCGTGATGAGACTGAACTTTTAAGTACTGTGTGCAGCTCTGGTTGCCGCATCTCAAAAAATATATAGATGCGCTGGGATCATAAGAACATAAGATATGCCATACTGGGTCAGACCAAGGGTCCATCAAGCCCAGTATCCTGTTCCTACAGTGGCCAATCCAAGTCACAAGTATCTGCAAGTACCCAAACATTAAATACATTTCAAGCTACTTTTGCTTATTAATTAATAGCAGTTTATGGAGTTTTCCTTTAGGAGCTTATTCAAACCTTTTTTAAACCCAGTTACACTAACTACTGTACTACATCCTCTGGCAATGAATTCCAGAGCTTAACTATGCACTGTGAAAAAAGAATTTTCTTTGATTTGTTTTAAATGAACTACTTGCTAAACTTCATGGAGTGCCCCCTAGACTTCCAAGCGATCTCAAAATGTGCAGATCCCTTACCGGTTAAGAGACTGTTACTGACTGTGGTTCCCTGTTAAATTTATGGAGAAAGGACCTACAAGCTGATTTGGCAAAGGTCCAATTGGCCAAATCCTTTGCTCGAATACCTGAGGTGACAGAGGATGCAAGCCTTAGGGGAACTACAATATAAATTGCTGCATGGAGCTGACCTGACCCCTGCTCAGCTTTATAAATTGGGGTTTCTAAAGTCTGATCTCTGCATTATAGTGCCAACAAGTTAAGGGGCAATATTTCTAGCTCTATGCGTCTGTAAAAATGTTCTGGGACAAAATTCCCAAGTATCTTATGTGTCAACCAGGTCATCCTATCAGCCTCACTCCCGAAGGGGCCCTTTTTTGATATGGATGCTTCATTTAAAGTCAAGGGAAAAGATATTAATCTCTTTCTAAGAAAAGCTTTTTTGATAGGAAAGAAATCAATCCTCTTGATGTGCTGTGAGCAGACCACCTTCTTTTTGGCAATAGAGGAATAAGTTACAACGGTGTGCTTTTTCAGAAGGAAGTTAAAATTCATTGGGATTTGGGATCCTTATTTGCAGCAGCTTTCCGCTAGGGCTAGGAGTGATCAATTTCATGACAATCAGCAAACTATCATGCTCTTTTTGTTGTAGTCTTGGCTGCTGCTGGTTTGTTACTTATTATTCCCTTTTAAAGCACTGGACAGTTTATTATGTGGTAAAGGGAGTTGGAGGGGTTGGTTAGAACAGATTGGGATGTTTTCCCAAGATGCTTTTGGGCTTTATGCTGTTATTTCAATGATTGTATATCCTGTCGGGAAGAGGGGGGGCGGTGGGGATTGAAAATGTATAAAATGCAAGTTCTGTGTGTTACTTAACTGTGTTCCATGCTTGGCTTGATATAAATCAGAAAATAATGTATGTTAACCATTTATTGTTTTTTTTCTTGTTTCCAATAATCAGTTTAACCAAAAAAAGCAACTTTTAGCATCTGAATTACCTTGTGCTGAATTTCAGCACACAGTTTTAATGCTCAGCTTATTACATTGTCTCTCTAGATTATTCTAACCACATACAATTTATATTAATAATATCCTTTACAGTCAGCTAGCCTGCACTATAACTGTTGTACTATTTCTTTTATTTGGAACCTCAGTTAAAACTAATAAGAACCGTTGTAAATCTATCAAGCTTCAATTCAATTCAATAGAAAGTTTCCAGAATTTAGGCAGGCCTTGTCATACACTAAGCATTTTTCCCACAAAGGGGCCAGTGCAATATCTGAGCACAGAAAACGGATGCTCAGTGTTGAGCACTTCGGTTTCCTAACACGCACCCAGCCACCTCTTCTGAGTGTGCGATCCAATATTAAAATTAGGGGTCATGCACAAGAGAAGGAGCTAGGGCAAATTTGTGCATCCCTAGCGCCTCCTCTGCATCAGGCGCACAGGAGAGATGGCTGTTAAGTGGGCTGGGAAAACAGACGCTCAATCTACGAGCTTCCGTTTTCTCCTGCTACCAGCATGGACACGCACAGCCTGGACCTTGTATCTTGTGTGTGTCTATTAGGCATCCAGAATTTTTTTTTCTACTTAGTATTGCTACAGTACTATTAGGATGAATCACAGAAAGCAGGATTTTTCTTTTTTTTCACTGCGCCCTTTAGTGTGGCATACCTTTACGCCAGCCCTTGGCTGACATAAAATTTGCCGCCCAGGAAATTTTTTGCATTGCAGGGATTAGCTAATAGCCTCATCTACATAGAATTTACATGTGATGAGTTCTATTAGCTACATGGTGATTCAGGTATGCTTTTTAGATGCGCTAATCCCCGAATTGCATCAGGGGTTATGGACACTCATCGAAAACACATGTCCTATTGCGTGTTAAACTGTGCACTGGCCGCTGTGCATGGTATTGCATCGGTCCCAGAAGGGAAGAAAACAGTATATCTGAAGTCTCTCAAATCTGTCATAGAAATGTAATCAGTCCTCCTCCGACAACTCACTGACCCTGCAATAAAAACATTTATCGAGTTACAACAATAAAAATATCATAGATTTCTGAAATTCCTTTAACTTAAGCAAAGTTTAATTACGGTATATAGATATCAGCTACTTTCACTGACTTCTTTCTTTTTCTTACCAGTTGAGCCTTTTGTGAGCCCCATAAGCCAGTTTTGCTGAGGCTGACTTCTGTAGTTTCTCACGTTAAATGCTAAGCTTAAATTTCATTATTTAATAAATCTTTCAGGTTTAATTTATTGTTTTGCTCATACATCTATTTGACTGATGATGTAAAATTCTGTCTCCTGACAGGATATCAGATTAATATTATAAAGTTAGTACTTTTTTAATATCATCCTTCCAAGCTCCACTCTAATGGAAAAAGCCATCTGGTAATTGCAAGTGATGATACCTAGGGATTTGTCTATACCAGGGGTAGGCAATTCTGCTCTTAAAAGTGCCACAAGTTGGTCAAGTTTTCAAGATATGCATGCTGAATATGCATGAAAACGCATTTCATGCATATTCATTGTGAATATCCTGAAAACCTGACCAACGTTTGACATTCAGGGACCAGATTTACTTGGCCTACCTCTAGTCTAAGCTATTTGACTTAAATTACCCACCTTGTTTAACATTGAGCATGACCTGCCTACATGGCAATCTCTTAGTATATCCTGGATGGGCAGAATTGTGACTGTCAAGCTGAATATCTTCTTCTCATTAATATTCCTATTTATTATACTGCCAGTCACTCCTTCAAAGCAGATGAGAACAGAAAAAAACAATGATTTCTTTTTCTTTATGGTTTGGATTGGCTGGAAAGATTCTAGGCAAGAGTAGACTGAGAGGGAATGGATGTCCCTGATTTTAAGCTGTATTTTCTAGCCGCTCAATTGCAAGCAGTAGTTGAGACTCCACTGTGGCCTTGAGAAAGATTGCCTTGGAAGAAGAAGCTGTTCAGGGTTTCTGTCTGAGCGAGACCATTTGTTGATTAGGTAAATATATGTATATTAATAATATCCACTACTATCGGCTAGCCTGCATTATAATTATTAAGAACATAAGAACATAAGAAATTGCCATGCTGGGTCAGACCAAGGGTCCATCAAGCCCAGCATCCTGTTTCCAACAGAGGCCAAACCAGACCACAAGAACCTGGCAATTACCCAAACACGAAGAAGATCCCATGCTACTGATGCAATTAATAGCAGTGGCTATTCCTTAAGTAATCTTGATTAATAGCAGTTAATGGACTTCTCCAAGAACTTATCCAAACCTTTTTTGAAACCAGCTGCACTAAACACATCCTCTGGCAACAAATTCCAGAGCTTAATTGTGCGTTGAGTGAAAAAGAATTTTCTATGATTAATCTTAAATGTGCTACTTGCTAACTTCATGGAATGCCCCCTAGTCCTTCTGTTATCCGAAAGTGTAAATAACCTATTCACATCTACTCGTTCAAGACCTCTCATGATCTTAAAGACCTCTATCATATCCCCCTTCAGCCGTCTCTTCTCCAAGCTGAACAGCCCTAACTTCTTCAGCATTTCCTCAAAGGGGAGTTGTTCCTTCCCCTTTATCATTTTGATTGCCCTTCTCTGTACCTTCTCCATCGCAACTATATCTTTTTTGAGATGCAGCAACCAAAATTGTACACAGTATTCAAGGTGTACAATTGACACCATGGACCGATACAGAAGCATTATGACCTTTTCTGTTTTATTAACCATTCCCTTCCTAATAATTTCTAAAATTCTGTTTGCTTTTCTGACTGCTACAGTGCACTGAGCTGACTATTTCAATGTATTATCCACTATGATGCCTAGATCTTTTTCCTGGGTGGTAGTTCCTAATATGGAACCTAACATCGTGTAACTACAGCAAGGGTTATTTTTCCCTATGTGCAACACCTTGCACTTGTCCACATTAAATTTCATCTGCAGTTTGGATGCCCAATCTTCCAGTCTTGCAAGGTCCTCCTATAATGTATCACAATCCGCTTGTGATTTTAACTACTCTGAACAATTTTGTATCGTCCGCAAATTTGATAACCTCACTTGTCGTATTCCTTTCCAGAACATTTATATTTATATATTTATAAACACCGGTCCAAGTACAGATCCCTGAGGCACTCCACTGTTTACCTTTTTCCACTGAGAAAATTGACCATCTAATCCTACTCTCTGTTTCCTGTCTTTTAACCAGTTTGTAATCCATGAAAGGACATCGCCTCCTATCCCATGACCTTTTAGTTTTCTTTTATTTGGAGCCTCAGTTCATACTAATGGAAAGCCTATGTAAGTCTGTCAAGCTTCAATTGATTTTAGGTTGGAATAGACTGAGGGGGAATGGCTGTCATTTCCCATATGTTGAGAATCTGGGAAGATGGCACTGTAATGTGCTGCCATGCATTTGTTACCAGTGACTGTCTTTTGATTTGGTATAATGCTGATATTGTTAAAATATGCCAGTTATTTAAGGATGGAATAATGTTTGAACTAGGAAATTTAATGCAGACCTATGAAGATAGGAATTGTCCAATGTTTCAGTACGTTCAATTGCAGGGTCTTCTCATCGGACAAGCTAAATATATGAATGCCTCATTTTCTTCTTAATTTGTCAAGTTTGTATTTAGATCTGAATCAACCAAAACTAATCTCTGGTCTATTTTTTCACAAACTCAGAGAGGGCAATAATGAAAGCCATTTTGTTGGGTAAAAATTGCCCATCTTCAATATAGGGGAAAAATATACACATTTTTCTCTATTAAGTAGAGGCATTTCCAGGGTCAGAGAGAGGATAGAATAGTATTTCCAACCTTTTTTGTGTTATGCCACACCTGGCATGTGGCATTGTGGCACACCATCACCCTCATCATGCTCTTTCCCTTTCTCCCCATTTCTGGCATCATGTTCCCACTCCCTCTACCCCGTGGTATTCTAACTCTCCGTTTCCTTTCACCCCACCCTGGCACCATCATCTTCTCTTCCCATCCCTTTTCTTTCCATCCCCTTGGCATCATCATCACCTTATCTTCCCTCCCCCCCCCCCCCCCCCCCCCCCCTCCACCTGGCATCATCATCTTCTTCCTTTCCCTCCCTTCTTTTCCTTTCCCCTAGCATCATAATCCCCTCTCTCCCTCCACCTTTCTGGCATCTTTACCACCTTTCTTTCCCTCTCCTTCCACCCTTCTGGCATCACCACTATCACTTTCCTTCTCCCTCTACCCATAAGGATTCATTGCCATCTTCTTTTCTCTTTCTCTCCATCTGACCTTCTGACATTATCATCATCACCTTCTCTTCACTCTCTCCTGATTTCATCACCTTCTTTCCTTCCTGCTGCTCAAACTCTCTCCCTTCATATACTGGAATCATTATCACTTTCTCCCTCCAGCCCCTGGCATTATCACCACTTTCTCTTCTTTCTCCTTCCATCATTCTGGTACCATCATCACCTTCCCTTTCCTCTCTCTCCACCCTTCTGGCATCATCACCTTCTCTCCCCTGGCATCATTACCACCTTCCCTCTCCCTCCATCCCCATGGCATCATCACCACCTTCACCCTTCATCCCCCTAGCATCATCATTTTCTCTTCCCTTCCCTCTCTTTCTACCCTTCTGGCATCAGCAGGATCTTCTCTTCCTCTCCCCTGGCATCATCACCTTCTTCCCTTCCCTTTTCTCTCCCTCCAACCCCTGGTATCACCACCTTGTCCCTCCACCCCCTAGAATCATCACCACTTTCTCTTCTCTCCCCTCTCTCTCCACCCATCTGGCACCATCATCTTAATCTTCCTTCTCTCCTGGCATTATCACCTTCCCTTTCCTCTCCTCCCGACACATATTCCCACCCCCAGCACAGTCAGCTGTTGCTTTTTCCTGTTTACCTCTTCAGATCGGCAAATTTCTGAGCAGCACTTTGCTGCTGCTGCTGCTTCCTCTTCTGCTGGCTTGCCTGCAATGATAACAGCACAAGGCCAGCATGTCCGGCAAGAGAGAGCTAACAGAGAGGGAAGAAGCAGAAGCAGATAGGCGCTGCTCTCTGACAATTTCTGATGGTAGGAGCACATTCTGCAGGAAGGAAAGGAACAAAGAAGCTCAACTTTTCATACCTGGCTCTTCTTGAGGCACACCTGCATGTCAGCCACGGCACATTGGTTGGGAAACACTGGGATCGAAGACCAAATGTGAAAAAATTATCTGCAGAGAAAGCAGGTGCAAATCCGTGGATAATTTTTGAGGGTGCAATAATCAAAGCAAAACTATCTGCACAGTTTGCTTATTCAATGCAAATCCTGTGGGTAATTTTTGTCCATGAGGTAGTCTAAATATTTACCCCTTATTGACTCCTTTCCAGATGTTTTTTGAGGAGTGGGAAAAAGGTGTGTGACATGTAATCCAGTTTAATCAGTGGAAAAAGATTTGATGGTGAATTGCAAAGGCTAAATCCATCAGTTAGTCCAAATAAGAGCATTCAATTTCTACATTTTCTGTTGATGGTACATACAAAATAGGTTCTAAAAGATTTGACTATAAGAAAGTGGTCAGGTGGGCACCTTCCACATTTGGTGGGCATGCATTGATCTCTTGGATTTATGATATTACAGAAATATTCTTGCCACTAATTCCTCTTAACAGTGTTATTGGGCCTGCTGATTCCTAATATGTGTTTTATGGAGAAATGTCCGGTCAACTTCTGAAAGCCATCACTTATCCCTGGGAGTGAGCAACAATAAATGGATCTATTCTTTGTGGTCTTTCTACCCATATTGGCCACTATCTTACCCACCATGGCACATCTACATTCTTATGTCAGTTATTGCCAGCAGTCGCGCAACTTGTGGCATGATGCTAGAGAAAGGCAACTACACCTGAATCAAAAGAGCAGTTTAGTATGGTTTGGAAATTGTTTATTTTATTTATTAAAACTTCATTACTCAATCACATCTAGGAGAGTAATCAAAAAGTACAATAATCACTACATAAATTAAAAATACAGCAATTTAAGTTAATAAAATAAACAAATACAGAAGATTGTAACAAAGCCAGCAGTCAAACTCTTCCCATAGATCCTATAGTAACAAGAGTACTACATCTATCATGCCCCTTGGAAGTGAATAATTTTTCTTTAGTAGTCCTGATCTTGACCCAGAAAAATCCAACCATACAGCCAGGCTTTAGTCAACTTCTTATTCTTATGTAGTTCTTCCTGATTCCTTAACTTCAATGATAGGATATTCTAAAGCAGTGGCCCAAAACAGCTAAAAGCAGTGCGCCATGTCAGTTAATTTAATATACACTAATAATAGCATTATTAAAAAAAGAAAAAAAAAGACAGTTGGGAAGACTGCAACATTCTAATAGGCTGGTTCCCAGCCGACAAATCCACAAGTTATACTGGGCAATCACGATATAAGCATTCATTGATCAAAGTCAGGATTTAAAATTGTGTCATAGTCTTCACCAGCAGCCAGTGAAACTAGTACAGATGGGCATAAGAAGATCATATTTTCTTTCCCCTATCATTAACTACGCTGCAGTATTCTGAATTAACCACAGCTGCCTAAAACAAGTCCTAGGCAAGCCATGAAAAAGTGAATTACTGTAATCCACTTTACTCATTACCAGAACATGTCACCATTACATTATTATTATCATCATTATTATCTATCCTTAAATGATAAGTAAGGATGCAATTAATGATTCTGCCTCAAACAATGAATCTGCGTCAAAGTGAGATGCATAACAAGGATACTTGAGCAGTCATAGACAATTTAACATCCAACCTAAACTCCTAGACTAGTCACCTCTTGAGTTCAAATGGTCTACAAAGAAATTGAAGGCATCATTGTCAACCCATTCCTTCAATTTATCCACAAAGCTTCAGATTTTGAAGGGTTAAGCTTCAGCAGGTGCCTTGCTAGCCAATCAGAAACTGCTTTCAAACTATCAATTTCTTTTGCAATATCTGACAAGTATATGCCATAGACAAATGTGCATACTTATATATGACTGACTGACCATAATGCCATCTGGTAGCCTTTTCTGAGGTTGGTTGAGTGAGCAATTTCTTGAGAGAGAAAGGCATATTTGAAGCAGAGAAACCCTTCAATGAATGACAGATGTCTTGCCAACTAATATAAAACATTGGCAGTATTCTAGCTAAACACATATTTCTCTTACATAGAAGTGCTTTTATGGACTCAGACCTCACCAAACCTAACAACTCAATTTAGGATAGCAAGGCTAGGGGCATTAGGTACTTGGGCCTCATCTGGTCACACAAAAAGTGGTCAATCTTTGCATCATATACTTTCCAGTACTTCACACACAGCATCCTCAGCAGTCATGTAGTAATTTAGAGTCTCCACCTTCATAAATGCTTCTCACACCAAGACTCTGGGACATGGTACATCATATAGTAACATAGTAATGATGGCAGAAAAAGACCAAATAGTCATCCAGTCTGACCAGCAAGCTTCCCTAGGTAGCAACTGCCACTCCATGCAAGCTATCCCCATGTTTAGCTTAAGGGTAGTAACTACCGCCCCATGCAGTTATCCCAGGCTTTAGGTAAACAAAGTTTTTGTTTCCTTCAGGCTGTTTGGTGTTCAACTAGATTTTTTTATGCTGATGCCGGGCCCTTCTAGAGTGTTACCACCGAGGAGGCCATCGAGTCCTTCTGCATTGCTTTTGCCGCCGATGCCCCATCAACCTCTACCGATGCCAACACCAGTGCCACCCATACAGCCACTAGGCCCTTCAGTGCCTCAACCTCCTCCGGCCGGGGGAGGTCCATTTTTACCCTCTGGAGAGCCGTTGGGTGCTGGGGATCAGCACTATCATCCTTGGTCTGATGACTCTTCCAATTCCCAAGACACAGGAGAATATTCCATCAGAGCCTTCTCCTCCTGATGAGAGAAGAAAGTCTCCACCAGAGGACCTCTTTTATAAGTTTCATCAAAGAGTTGTCTGAGTCTATTCCATTAAACACGCCAGACTGAAGAAGACTCCAGTCATAAAATGTTAGAAGCCCTTCAGTTTGTTGATGCACCGAAGGAGGTAATGTCCATACCTGTCCATGAGGTCCTCCTTGACCTCCTTCAACACAATTGAGAACATCCAGGGAAGGTCCCTGCGGTAAACTGTAAGACTGATGCTACATATCTTGTCCAAGCAGCACCTGGATTCTAGAAGGCTCAACTTTCCCACCATTCAGTGGTGGTCGAGTCCGCCCAGAAAAAAGCCAGAAGACCAAGACCTCACTCGTCCACACCTCCAGGAAAAGAGCAGAAATTCCTTGACTCATTTGGGCGTAGTCTTCCATGGAGCCATGTTAATCTCCCGTATTGCAGTTTACCAGCTTTATATATCGCAATACAGCAGAAACCTGATACTCTTCCTGACCAGTTCCAGGACCAGTTCAATGCCATTCTAAAGAAAGGTCTGGATGCCGGTAAACATGAGGTGCGTTCCGCTTATGACATCTTCAACACAGCCACCATGGTGTCAGCAGCTGGAACAAGTGCTCGGTATGGGCCTGGCTCAAGTCTTCGGATATGCGTTCAGAGGTTCAAGAGAGGTTAGCTGACCTCCCCTGTATGGGAGATAACCTCTTTGGTGAGAAAATTCAAGAGGCTGTTGCTCAACTTAAAGACCATAACGAAACGCTACGATAACTCTCAGCTGGGCACATGGACTTTTCCACTTCTTCTAAACGCCCATTCCGTAAGGAGGCTAAGTGAACCACCTTTAAGGCACGCAGATACAACCCACCTCACACTCTGTCTCGCCCGTCTAGACCATCTCAGAAGCCTCAGACTCGTCAGCCTAGGCCTCAGAAGATGCAGCCTCCTCAACAGCCTGGTCCATCGTCTGGTTTTTGACTGCCCAATAGAGAGCAAATGTCCATCTCCGCCTCTGCCGCAATTACCAATGGGCGGCCGTCTCTGCCACCATCGATATCTTGCACACGGTCACCACAGACCAGTGGATCCTGTCTGTAATAGCTCAAGGTTACCATCTCAACTTTCTGTCCATTCCGTCGGACTCCCCGCCTCATCCGACGTGGAGTTCCACCGACCACTCTCCACTTCTAGAGGAAATAAATTCCCTTCTTCAAGCTAATGCCATAGAACAAGTTTCTTCTCCGCAAAAGGGAAAAGGCTTCTACTCCCGGTACTTCTTGATACCAAAAAAGTCCGGGGGCATTCGTCCAATATTAGATCTTCGGGCCTTGAACAAGTATCTACAAAAGGAAATGTTCAGGATGGTAACCTTGGGCTTTCTACTCCCTCTGATTCAACAGGGGGATTGGCTTTGCTCTCTAGATCTAAAAGACGCGTACATGCACATAGCAATTATCCCATCTCACAGGAAATACCTCCAGTTCCTCGTCGGAAACAAGCACTTCCAGTACCGAGTGCTTCCGTTGGGCCTGGCATCGGCCCCTTGTGTCTTCACAAAATGCCTGGCAGTAGTAGCCGCATACTTAAGGCAACTAGGTACTCACGTGTATCCTTATCTAGACTATTGGTTACTGAGGGCTCAGTCGGCGGAGGCGGTGCTTCAATCCCTCCAGCTAACCTTGCGACTACTACTGTCTTTGGGATTTCTAGTAAATTATCAAAAATCCAGTCTGACTCCGTCCCAATCCCTCTCCTTCATTGGAGTGGATCTCAACACCATCCAAGCAAAGGCTTTTCTTCCCAGGAATCGAGCTCTTACGCTTGCAGTGCTTGCGCACACTATACAGTCTCACTGAACCGCGACTGCTCGTCGTATTCTCGTCTTGCTGGGCCACATGGCGTCCTCGGTCCATGTTACACCGATGGCTCGACTCACCATGCGAGTAACACAGTGGACCTTAAAATTCCAGTGGTCTCAGGCCCACCAGCCAATGTCCGACATTGTCCAAATCACCAGGCAGCTTTGTCTCTCACTAGCATGGGGGTCCAGGAGTCCAACCTGCTTATGAGATTACCCTTCCAAGTTCCAGAACCTCAGATTATTCTGACTACAGATGCTTCCACCCTGGGTTGGGGAGCACATGTCCACAACCTACAGCTCAGGGAACCTGGTCTGCAGCAGAAGCACAACATCAGATACATTTTCTGGAGCTCAGGGCGATCAGATATGCCCTTCTAGATTTCAAGGATTGCTTATCCAACAAGGCAATCCTAATCCAAACGGACAATCAAGTAGCGATGTGGTATATCAACAAGCAGGGTGGAACTGGCTCCTACCTGCTGTGTCAGGAGGTAGCGCAAATCTGGGCTCTAGCTCTAGGTCATTCCATGCTACTGAGAGCAACTTACCTGACGGGTGTGGACAATGTACTAGTGGACAAACTCAGTCGCAAATTTTAACCCCACGAGTGGTCCCTGAACCCTGCGGTGGCGGAACGCATATTCCAGAAGTGGGGGTATCCAACGATAGATCTCTTTGTGTCGATCCACAATCACAAAGTGGACAACTTCTGCTCCCTACATCGCAGTCCCAGGACTCCGCCAAGGGATGCGTTTGCTCTCTCTTGGACAACAGGTCTCCTGTATGCCTATCCCCTGCTTCCTTTCATAAGCAAGACTCTCGTGAAGCTACGTCGAGACAAGGCTCTCATGATTTTCATAGCCCCTTACTGGCCGCGGCAGGTGTGGTTTCCCATCCTTCGCGACCTCTCCGTCCACCTGCATATTCGTCTGGACACAGATCTGTCACTGATCTCTCAGAACACCGGGTGCCTCCAACATCTGAACCTCCAGGCCCTGTCACTGACAGCTTGGCTGTTGAAAGGCTAGTCTTGCGGCCTCTCAACCTCTCAGACTCTGTGTTACAGTTTTGGCTGCAGTGCAACCGCCTCACCACCAGGGGTCCCTCTAGTGCTGGCTCTCCTGACAGGCCCAGGCCATCTCCCCTGTCCACTCTATGTTCTGGGTTGGCCCTTATAACCCTGCCTGACAGTTCCCTCGGTGCTTCGGCATCGAGCTCACCTGGGCTCCCTGCTCTAGCCCTGTGCGGCCTTCGGGCCTTTCCTTGCCCTGCGTGGCCTTCGGGCCTTCTTCCTCGCTTTTCTTACCTGGCCTACGGGCCTTCTGACCTGCCTGCTCTGCTTACGGTGTGTGGCCTACGGGCCTTCTGTGTATGTGTGGCCTACGGGCCTTCTGACCTGCTTGCCCTGACTACAGTGTGTGGCCTACGGGCCTTCTGTGTATGTGTGGCCTACGGGCCTTCTGACCTGCCTGCTCTGCTTACGGTGTGTGGCCTACGGGCCTTCTGTCTGTGTGTGTGTGGCCTACGGGCCTTCTGACCTGCCTTACCCCGCTTATGGTGTGTGGCCTACGGGCCGTATGTGTGTGGCCTACGGGCCTTCTGTGTGTGTGTGGCCTATGGGCCTTCTGACCTGCCTTGCCCCGCTATTGGTGTGTGGCCTACGGGCCTTCTGTGTGTGTGTGTGTGGCCTACGGGCCTTCTGACCTGCCTTGCCCTGCTTACTGTGCCCTGACCCAGCCTGGACCCAGACACTGCTGACTGCCGCCTGCCCTGACCCAGCCTGTACTTAGACACTGCTACTGCTGCCTGCCCTGACCCAGCCTGTACTTAGACACTGCTACTTGCCGCCTGCCCTAACCCAGCCTGAACCCAGACTCTGATACTTGCTGCCTGCCCTGACCCAGCCTGGAACCTGACACTGTTTCTAGCTTCCTGTCTCTCTCCACCTGGAGCCACCCTGCTGGGTGGTGTTCACGACTCCTGACCGGAGCCCAAGCGTAACACTCTGTATCCCAGGTCTTAGTAGCTTCACGAAAGCCTTCCACTAGAAGATCTTATCATTCTAAATGGAAACAGTTTTCATTGTGGTGCACATCAAAGGAGTTAGATCCCTTTACTTTCCCCTCAAGGAGGTTTCTGGTCTACCTCTTGCACCTCTTGGATTTGGGTCTCCAAACTTCCTCCATTAGAGTTCATGTCAGTGCAGTGGCCGCCTTCCATAAGGGTACAGGGGATATTTTTATTTCAACACAGTCCTTAGTAGTGCACTTTATGAAGGGCTTGCTTCACCTCAAGCCCTCTTCTCTGTCCCCCTGCCCCTGCTTGGGACCTTAATGTGGTATTAGCGCGACTCATGAAACCTCCATTTGAGCCTCTGCACTCCTGCGAGTTAAGGCAACTCACTTGGAAGGTGCTCTTCCTTCTTGCTTTGACGTCTGCTCGCAGGATCAGTGAGCTGCAGGCGCAGGTTATTTACCCACCTTACACGAAATTCCTTCATGATCGAGTGGTCCTTCGCACTCATCCTAAATTTCTACCAAAAGTAGTCTCTGAGTTCCAGCAATCCATTGTTTTGCCTACTTTCTTTCCAATACCCCACTCACATCCAGGTGAGCAGGCTCTGCATTCCTTGGACTGCAAGCGTGCGCTAGCCTTTTATTTGGAACGCACTGCAGGCCATAGGAAGTCCTCAGAATCCCGGTGGGCAAGCAGACCCCGTCCTCCTGGCTGGCGGACTGTATTTCCTTCTGCTACCAGCAAGCAGGCCTTCCACTCCAGGGACGCATTAAAACACACTCCATTAGAGCAATGGCAACGTCGGTAGCACATCTTTGGTCTGTACCTCTTGCTGACATCTGCAGGGTTGCTACATGGAGTTCTCTCCATACCTTTGCAGCTCATTATTGCCTGGACAAGGCTGGCACCCAAGATTCTATCTTTGGCCAGTCAGTTCTGCGCAATTTGTTCTCAGCTTAATACCCAACTTCCTTCCAACGACCCGCTGGGAATTTCAGGTTGCCCTCTTATCCAAAATCACCCCTGTTGTGCCTGCTGCATGTCTTTGGGTGCTTTTGGTACATTGCTCGGGCATCCTCAGCTTGCTATTCACCCATATGTGAGGACTTCCATCCTGCTTGTCCTATGAGAAAGCAGAGTTGATTACCTGATGTAACAGGTGTTCTCACAGGACAGCAGGATGTTAGTCCTCACAAAACCCACATGCCACCCCGCGGAGTTGGGTATGCTTGCGATTTGTTATTTTATTTTTCGCACATACTTTTTACTATACACGAGATTGAAGGGGGACCCCTGCTGGATGCAGGGTTGGTACCATGCTGGGCATGCTCAGTGGTGCCAGTCAAAGTTCTAGAAACTTTGACAAAAGTGTTCCGTGATTGGGCTCCATCCTGATGATGTCACCCATATGTGAGGACTAACATCCTGCTGTCCTGTGAGAACACCTGTTACAGGTAAGCAACTCTGCTTTCCTTTCTTTTTTGATGTACTGTTAGGTTGAACCTGCTTAATTAGCCATTCATTCCCCTTTCAAGAAGTACCTTGGACCTGGATTGTCCCCATCCAGGAAGTTAGAAACAAGATTTAAAAAAAACAAAACCATTTTTTAGTGTTTTGCTTTTAAACAAAAAAAGTATAATGATGTTATTGTTTTATGTTTAGTTAAAAAGGTATCTACTTGACATGAGTTGTGAGCCCTTAGACTATGGTGCGGTTGATGGAACGCAGCAAGTGAACCAGTTGTGTCCATGCCGACAGTAGGCAGACATTAGGGGAAGTGCGCGCCAGCAGCTGGTCGGCGTGTAGAACCTCTGCTCTGTGGAGCGGGTAAGTTCAGGGACAAAGAAAATTGGGATAGGTAGGTGGGGTTTAGAGGTCAGAAAGGAGAGGGGAAGAGGGAGAAGGATGGGTTTAGGGTTAGGAAAATTCCCTCCCAGCCCGCTCCTTTATTGGAACTGGGGTATGCCTACTTGCGTCACCGTGAGATATGCATGTGAGCTTTGAGATATGTTGTGATCTGTACATGGAACGACGGTATATAAAATGGCTAAACAAATAAATAAATTTCCCTACTATTTATTTATTTATTATTTTTTATATACCGACATTCGATCTGAGATATCACATCGGTTTACATTCAGGTACTGTAGGTACTAAATGTTGAGAAAGATGGGGGAGGGGAAGGTGTGCCAAATTCTGGGAAAGAGTCAAAAAGGCAATATTGAGGAAATAGATAAGGAGAGAGAAATGGAGATTTGGAGGAGGCAAGGGATAAGAAATGCAGAGGGTTGGGAAAGGAGGAATTATATGGATAAAGCTTTCAGTCCACTTGGATAAAGCTTTCAGTCCCACTTGGGCCTCCTTTCATTATTTTCAATTGAAGGAAAACTGTCAATTTATTCTTTTGGTTTTATGTATCAAGCTGGGCCTTGCCATCTTGGTTTCTTCTCTCCTCTATCATATACCTTTGGAATGAAATACGACAAAAATGATAGCCATAATATTTTAAACAGATCTGCAACAGAGTGGACAACCTGAAGAAGTAGAGAGAATGAGAAACGATCTAAGAAAATTCAAGGAGTGATTGAGTGGTTTGGCAGCTGGGTTTCAATGTGACAAAGGGCAGACTCATGCATTTTTGGATGCAGTAATCCAAAAGGATTACATAATGAGAGGTGAGAGATTGATATAAATGGAATAGGAGAGATCTTGGGGTGAGAGTATCTAATAATCTGAAGGTAGTGAAGCAGTGTGACAAGGCAGTGACTAAGGCTAGGGGGATGCTTGGCTGCATAGATAGCAATATATCCAGGAGGAAAAAAATGCCCCTGTACAGGATGTTTGGGAGATCTCACCTGTAGTCTTGTGTTCAGCTCTGGAGACCATATCTAAAAAAGAATAAAGAAAGGACTGAAGAGGTTCAGAGAAAGGCAATTAAAATGGTGTGAGATCTGCATTGAAAGACTTATGAGATGAGACTGAAAGACTTAAATATATACCCTCCTCGTCCCACTTAATAATACTTTCTGGACTTGAAATGTTTAACTTCTGTTTAATATCCACCCTGTTATACTTTTTGCACAACTGTTAAGAAAATGTATATTTTGTAAACCGTTATGATGGCTCTACCGAATGACGGTATATAAAACTCAACAAACAAACAATCAAATAAATAAATTATATAAAGCACAAGAATCAAACCTTTTCTAATGGGTAAGAAGCTGTAGAATTAGGGGTCATGATATGAAACTTCAAGGGGTGGACTCAGAAACAATGTCAGGAAATATTTTTTCATGAAAAGGATGGTGAATGCATAGAATAACCTTCCAGAAGAGGTGGAGAAGATAAGAACAGTAATGGAATTCAAAAGGGCATGGGATAAACACAGAGGATGGGGGACACACCCATACACACACATACAAAGGAATCTGACATATTAATATGTATTAAAAAAAAAAAACCAGGACATCAAATCACCCCAAAATAGAACATATTTCTTTAGAAGAAATTCTCAAGAGATTTAAATATAATTCACAATCAGAAGGGAGGAGTAGTGTAGTGAACCAGGGGAAACCAGTGTTCAAATCCCACTGCTGCTCCATGTCCCTTCATTCTTTCTTGGCTTAGGTGCAAACTTAGGAGGTTATTTACTAAGCATTTTACCCATAGACACAGAATGGGAGAAAAACTTTAGGGGTAAATATTCGATGTGCTGCTGAATATACCCGGATAAGTTAGAGTTAACCGGATATGTGGTATCCGGCTAATTTCAGACCTGCTCTATGGCAGGAGGAGTGGAGTTAACCGGCTAACTCTACTCCTCCTCAGACTGTCTACCTTCCTCCCCAGGAATGCCCTTGGCTTAGCCTCCTAAATTCTAGCCGGATAATTTATGTGACTAGAATTTAGCCGGATAAGCCTTTTCGACTAAGCCATTTAGATGGATAACTTTCCCATTATCTGTCTACATGGCTTTTGAATATGTACCCTTTAGTAAATAGACCTGTTAAATTGTGAGCCCTCAGAGAACAGGAAACCACCTACTGTACCTGAATGAATCCGCTTTGAAAGGCCTGAAAGGCAGAATATAAATCAGATAAATAAAAAGAGCATTTCTTTGCTGATTTTCTTTTTAAAATTTCTAATTAGTATTATAACCCTCCAACATTTAAGCTTCCAATATAGGCAAAGCATTTTAAGTAAGCAAGAAGAGCAAGTGAAGTTACGTTCGTCAGATGTAGGGTAGACAATGCCTTGGAAGAAATAGTATAGTGTGACAGTAGACAGGAAGGAAAACAGTAGGGGATGGCCAGTAGTAAGAGCTGTAGGAAAACTCTACCGCTTGACTCACTCTGACATGCCTGTTGATTATTTGCAAAGCATTAAAATGGTTATGAATGGACTTATGATTAGAAGAAATACAGACAGAAGTATTCTACCTCTCAAATATATACAGTACAGTTGCATGGTTTTAGTAGTATTCCTTTAAAGTTTTCTTTTAAATAGTTCATGCGTTTTCTTCTGACAACTTTAAGCTGAAAAGATGGCATAAGCAGCCTGATAATGTACTGGTGGGTGTCATTTTACTTGTTAGAATGCATGTCAAGAATTGATTTAGATTCTCAACATTGCTTATGATTTTATTTTTTTTTTTTAACTAAAAGCAATTATTTTGTCCATGCTTTCAAAACATTTTGAGCAGAGATTGATTAGCACTTGCTGACAAATATGCAACAAATTGCAAAACCTTATTGCATACATACATTTTGAACTTTCTTCTCCTGTTAATCATTCATCCCCTTCTCCTGTCTTCACTTTCATCATTAATTCTTACCTGTCCTCCCACCACTTTATCTGTTTTTTTTATTCTCAGTTTGTCTTTTCATCCTTCCTTTCCCTCCCTCAGAACATTTGTTTAAAAAACGGGAGGTTGCTACCACCCTGATAATATACTCTACAGTTCCTGCTAAGGCTGAGAAAACATCTTCACAAGTGAATTCAAAGTAGTATAAATGGGTCAACATAACCAACACAAATTTACAACTGTAGTTCATGTTTCAAATGCTAGAAAGCTTTCTGGTGATTGCAACTGATCATTCAAACTCTGATAGTGTATATGTAAACTGCTATTTTTCAGAACCTTTCTCATTCTGTAAAGCTATGTAATTTTCAAAATTGTGTGTGGCATGCGTGACTTTGAAGAATGTCTGTTTTGTTTAATTCTTTAGGTCTAGTCATGCAAATATCATGCAGTGAAATTTAAATTCCATCATAGAACTTCTTAATTTTTGGCACTAGATCTATAACATATTTATTTATTTATCCGATTTTACAATATTATCGCTCTCTACTCTCCCATCCTGTAAACCCCTTGTTCTTTGTAACTTTATTTTCATAGTTAATTGGTTACCCCTTGTTTCAATGTAAACCGGTACGATAAGACACCAGTCTTGAGTATCGGTATATCATATCAAATATCAAAAGTATTTTAAATAAATATTAGCAAAGCATAAAATACTCTGCTTTGTCAATAAATGGAATGGTTACATAAACAATCACAAAAGAAGAAACTAAAAAGAAACAAATAATTGCAATCTTCAAATCCAAAATCCCAAAATCAGAAGGAGAGACAGAAATATAATCTTGAGTATAATAGAAAATTCAATTCATAAAAGAAACAGACTTATCATAGATCAAACAGCAAAAATATTAATGCCCTATTAAATAGGCACTTGAGAAGATGTCATGGGTTTCCTGGATTCCAAGAACTCTTTAAATTGCTCAGGCAAAAAAAACCAAAAAAGAAACTTTCATTGTTAAAGTAAATAACATCTACACAGGTAACAAAGTTTAAAGGTACAACCAATTACAATAGCTTCTTGAAGAGCAAGAAAACTTTTGTGATGTTCTTGTGTTACCCGAGCAAAATCAGGGAAATTCTGACTGACTGATCATAGAATAAAAAAGTTATATTCCTAAAATACCTCTGCATTACCTTACTTAGATTCTGAGTAGAAAGAAAAGTAACAAATAACATTCTACGTTCAATAACTTCAGCTGTGGAATTTTCTAAGAAATTAGTTAAATCATGAGACGTAACATTTGATAAAGGTTAAAAGATTCAGAATTCTTCAGTTTTTAAATAAGCACAAGATTAGCATAATTCCAAGAAACCAAGTTGGGTGATTAGGAAGACTTAAAATTGAGGTGTCAGTAGGTGGGTAATGTGTTAACATTTCTATAGCGCTAGATGACATACTCCTCTGGATTGACTAAAGTTGGAGTGGGGAAGCAGTTATCTTAAAAAAAAAAAAAAAAAAGCAGGTCTGTCAAGGATCCCAGTGGGGGAGGGGTTATATAATTGTGGAGAGTACTAAATATGGATTTCCTTTTTTGATATTATGTAATATTTACGCTACAAATAATTACTCATGATTTTTTTTCAATAAATCTCTTAGCTGTTAGTCTTATTCAACTTCATCCTTGCTGGTGGCTGGAGATTTTAATTGTATTCATGACTCCTCTATAGACAGGAACCCATCAACTGGTGTATCAGCATGGAAATCTCCATGGTATTTATCTCTATAAATCTCTCAATATGATTGATGCCTAGAGTACCTTTCATCCTTTGGAAAGGGACTGTAACCTTATTTCCAGGGGATATGGTAGTCTGTCTTGACTACTTGTAACTTTCCCAGACCTTTTTTACCAAAACTTTATCAGTTGAAATTGGTCCCACTGCGATTTCCAAACATTCTTTAGTGTGGTTACATTTTGGAGAGATTTCAGGAAATTGAATTTGGGTGATGCTGGCGCTTTCCTTCTTTCCTTTATAAGGATCCTGCTTTTAAAGAGTACTTGGTACATTGATGGCAAGATTTCAGACATAATAATGTAAAACAATCCTTCTTTGTTTTGGGAAACTGCTAAGGTAGTTTTCCGTGGTGATGATATTGCTTATGTTGCCCACAAGTGGAAGGAGATAAATAGGGCAATCTTGCACCTGGAACAACAACCACTACCACCACTCTTCCTCACTCCTCCACACCATCACCACCACCACCACTCATCCATTCAAAAAGACAGACATACTGGACAAACGTACAAAAACTTTCACAAATAAAAACAAGAGACCAAGTTTAAAGGAAACAGATGACAACAGAAGACAAGACAATGCACTCAGGTAATCGAATGAAAAAAGCTCCTATCCCCACTAAACATCTCACCAACTCTCTTCTTCTCTCTCCAGTGCATGACACACCCTCAGACAGCTGCAGGAAGCTGGTATATATAAACAAACAAAAACAGTTATCTTTAAAAAAAAAAAAAAAAAGCAGGTCTGTCAAGGATCCCAGTGGGGGAGGGGTTATATAATTGTGGAGAGTACTAAATATGGCTTACCTTTTTTTGATATTTATTTATTTATTTTTTATATACAGACATTCTTGTATAATATACAAATCATACCGGTTTACATTATATTATGTAATATTTACGCTACAAATAATTACTCATGATTTTTTTTCAAAAAATCTCTTAGCTGTTAGACCTGCTTCAGAGCAGGCCTAAAGTTTTATCCAGCTTTATGTGGCCTGTAAAACAAAACAAAAACAGTTGCGGACCTCCAGGCCCAATCCTCCCCCCTTCACCTAGCATAAGTTGCAACCTTGCTCTAGCCAGGCACCTCCCCCTCCCCCTCCCCCCCCCCCAAACCCCTAAAAATGTTCTTTAATGTAGAGATAATAGCCCCACCTCCAGCACATTCCCCCTTCCCCTCCTACTTAAGATACCAAAAAATTGCACCTTCTCTCCCCCCCAGGCTGTCGCCCTCTCCCAGAAGCCCTCCCACCCACCTGGTACCCTCAGCGAGGGCCCCTCTTTGTAATGCAGGATTGCTGTGCAATGGAATCCCAGCAGCTTCCAGTGTTAACTTTAGGCCTAACTGGCCATATTCAAATCATAGCTGGCTAGGGTTAACGTTATCTGGCTATTTGTTTATTCCACTGAATATACGGGACAAGTTATCCAGATAACTTTAGACAGATAACTTGTCCACTTAACAGCCTGCTGACTATGACCTTCTGAATGTTTATCCATAGTTATTTATTGCTTAATTTTAGAAAAAGAGAATTTTCTTCTCATTTACTTGTTAATAAATTTGTATTGTGGAACTTGGCTTCTGTTATCACTGAAGTGACATTTGATTTGGGCAGAGAGAATAACTGAACATAGAAACATAGACCCTATGGTGTCTTTCTGTCATCGTATTTCTATCTGGTCTGCTCATCCACATAACTGCTCAGCTTTGCTTGATGACTGACTCCCTCAACTTCCCTGAGGGGCTGTGAACACGGTCTCCGCAGTATCCTTCGCCCCAGCCAGTCTAGAGAATGTAAGACCTGAGCCCAGACAGTCGGGAAGTCAGGGAAATTGTGAAGCATTTTTCAGCCATATAGAGACACTTGAATATTATATTTTCTCATTATCTAAAAGTTTGTTCTGGCATGCATCTGCGCATAGATATATATATGGACTGGATCATTTTAAGGCTTATATGTTTATTACATGACTAGTCAATGAATATCAGTGATTGACCCTTAGAAAGCCTATGAAGTACTTAGTGATTGGTTTTCATAACTAAATAGTCACAAGTGATTCAGGATCTGCTTATTAGCCTAGAGAGGTACTGAAGCAGAAGACCTAAGTCTGACTTCTGGCACAGGTTCCTGTTTTAAAGCTGGTTGAGGCTGAATATGCACCTATATTACCAGTTGTGCCCTGAGGGAGAAGGGAATATATTGGTGTTGTGTGAAACTGATTTGTCAGAAGAGCAAAAATAAAGTAACTATAAACCAGGCTCCTTACTTTTCATAGCAGCTCATGAGTATTTGTGGAAGGGTTGGAAAATTTTTGTAACTCAGTATAGCTTATTTTCTGTGCAAAGAAATGTAGTGGAAAATGTTTGTTTTCAAATTATACAGTTAACTTCCTTTCTTTTTCTTTTTGTGTTTTTTCTTTTACTGTTTTTCTTTTTTGTTCTTTTCTTCTTACTCTTTGTTCTCTCCTCTTGACCCACCATCTATCATTACAACTTTTCCTCCTCTGCCTTTTTTCCTCTCATTTTCTACTCCCCCTTCTGCTTTTGCTTCTCTCCACTCTGACTCCAAGACTTTCTTTTTTTTTGAGAAGGCTATGTCAGAATAGAAGTGTGCAGTAGTCTCTCTCTAGGCTCACCCCAGCACTACCTGCCACACCTCTTCATCTGTCTCCTCCAGCTCTTCTAGATGCCCCTCCCTAACCAGCCACCAGCAATCTATCCCCCCCTGCCCAATTCCAGCACTCTTCTGCTTTTGCTTCTCTCCACTCTTTGACTCCAAGACTGTCTGACCCTCTTTTTTTTATCTTTTGGGTTTGTTTGTTTGTTTTTGAGAATGGTCAGACAGCTAGACTGCTGATGTCTGGTCAGGGAGGGGCATCTAGAAGAGCTGGGGGAAAGTGATGAAGAGGTGTGCTAGGTAGTGCTGGGTTGAGCCTACTGCACAATTCTGTTTTGACATTCCCACTGAAAATTCAAGAGTATCAGCTAGTGTATATATCTATAACTAGTTTTCAAGCTAGTATGAAGCACTAATTTGACCAGTAATATCTTGGTCAAGCCATTAATACTTCTGCCATTTCATGAAGAGACACTTTTCAGAGGCCATTGTCTTTCTTCAAGTGCATAATAATATGAGGTTGTGTATGTGTGTGCATGCCCTTTTAAATGAAAACCATTGCTTTTCACTGCAAAGTACTCAGTCTGTTGCCTGGAAATGAGGTCCATTTTAGCCAGGCTCAGCAGCAGTTACCAGGTATGCCTTCTGTATCAAGCATGTCGGATGTACTTTGTGACCAGCTTTTCTGGGCCTTTCTGAGGTGCCTAAGTGATCTTTTAGTGATGCATGTCCTTTGAATGGCTGTTAAATGTAAAGATTCAACATATTTTTGTTTACTTGGGGCCAGCAGTAAATGATAAATTGCCCCTTTCTTCCCCCATCCACAGCCACCTCCTCTTCATATTTTAAGTGGTGCAGTGTTGCTATGGTGAACATTCTTTCCATCTCATCAGATATAACCTGATTTTCCACATTAAAGGAATAGCTGCAAGCAAAGCATAATCTTTATTGTAATTTGTAAAGAGTCCGAAACATAGGTTTCACTGCATGACCTTTGTTTCAGAACTGAAGTGTTTAGATGAAATTTAAGTTTGAGGATAACTGCAAATATCTGTGCATAATGAAACGTTCGGAACAAGACCCTTGGTTTTACAGATTACTTTCTGTCTAAAATAAGCAAATTAAATGTTTGAGGATTTTTAATGCTCATAGTAAATTTGTGGTATTTGCTAAAATATGATGTAAAGCATTCCAGCAAAATGGAAGATACTTTTATGATCAGCATTTAATTTAATTGTTCTGGTCATTATCTCAATCATCATAGACTAGCTTGCAGCTCAAAAACCTTGGCATTGTTAGTAAACTTCAAAATACTTCAAAGTACTTGACACCAGACTTTTTTTATTAAACACTTTAGGGGTCATTTTTCAAAAGGGAACATAACTAGAAAGATAGGTGCATACTTTTTAAGCCTGTACAAACTAAGCCAATTTTTCAGATATGGCATATTCACATATATTTACACTGTTGCATAATTATACTCCTTTAATAACAAGATAATTAAATACCAAATGATGATAAAATATATTGTGCATCAAAAATATAATTTTAAGGTTAGCCTTTAGCAGAAGATTTTAAAACTCTGGTTGTTGACATTGATTATTAATTTTTAAATTTTCTCTGTTAAAGAAATATATCACTTTTCCCATTATGTCAAAATTGTTTTTTTGTAACGAGATCTGTATTTTTGTGGATGTGTTTGATAGCATTTCAAAACAGTAGCGTAAAATTCATTGTTTCCAAGCATGCCTCCAAAACACCCCCAGGAAGACTTCTTCTCTATTTATCCAAAAGTTTGCACATACTTTCAAGAGGGCTGAAAATTTGCTTGCACAGATATAGCTGACTTAGGAAATGTACTTCTATTTATATCTAATTGCAGACATCTTTTTCTTTGAAACTTTACCCCTAAAGTTGGTATATCTCATTTCAGTGACCACATTCCTGGAAGTTTTGTTAGGGTTTTGTAAATTACGTATAAAAACGTGCACATTTAAAGAAATTTCACAGAGAGAATTTAAACTGTCACTTAAACTAGCAGTATTATGATTCATTCTGCAGGAATTGGGCTCCCCCTCCCGCTTTTGCTGCTTCTTACTGCTGTGTATGTATTGCTCTTGCACTTTGTCAGTCTCTTGGGAACTGGACCTAGAGGCCCCCATCTGCTGCATTCATCTAACCCTGCTGCAGCAACAGAATCGGCATTTAAATGCCACACCAGAGGTTGTGCGGTAACAAAGGGGCACATACAAGCTGCCCTTCCTGCAGTGCTGAAATTCTAGAAGGACTTTAGGAGTAAACTAGTGGGTTCAGTTGGGGGACATTTGTAATCCGGTTTGTTGTCTAGGAGTAAAGGATCCAGTGGGAAATTTCCAGGAAACTTCACTTTATAATTGGTAGTAAAATGTACGGTTCTGAATCTCTCTTTGGGCTCATTATGAGTTGGGGAATTTATGACCCAGGAGATTGTCATTGTAGGTGCAGGTTTAGTATCTTTCTGAGGATTTTATTAGATGTGTTGTTATGTACAGTTTATCAGCTGTCTCCTAAAAATTAGGGGTGATAGAATTTTATGGAAAATACAGCATCACAAATGACAAAAGATAGCAGGGTTAGGGTACCTCTTAATTCTTGGCAAATATTCCACTATCCTCTATGCAACTGAATTATGTTTCTATTAAGGCAAGGGATTTAAATTTTCCCGTCGATAGCAGGGCTGAATTAGCCATGCTGTCTGGAGCGTGCACGCAATCGGGAGTAGTCGGAGTTTTCCTCAGTGAGTCACAGAGCTTTGACTCTGTGCGGCTGCGCGTTCGTCTTCCAGCGCGATTCCCCTCTTCTCCGCAGTCTCTTTTTTTCTGCGAGCCGATAGCATGCGGGGTTTTTTCCTCTCACACAATTTTTTCTCAATTTTGACTTTTTCGGAGAATTTCGCTCATCACGATGGCTCCAAAGCCATCTGGATTTAAATACTGTCAGTGTGGCAAAGTTATGTCCATCACTGATGGACATAACTACTGCTACATTTGTTTAGGGCCAGACCACGGCCAAGCCTCATGCAGAGACTGTGGTCCTATGTCCCCCAGGGCCCAGCGCCAGCGCACCGAATAAATGGCGCGGCTGCGAACGGGCTCACACGCCCCAATGACTTACACTTATTCTTTGCCGGGACTGGAGAAGAAAGGAAAGGCGTCGATGAAGAGGGCCTCCTCCCTCAACCCGAGTGACCCTCGCCGAATCGACCCAGGCACCGGGCCCAGGTTTGATAAACCCATGGAGCCTCAAAAATGAGCCGGGGCACCGGCAGCGGTGCCTCAGCGGAACAAAGGAGCCAAGGGTGTGTCGATCGGGCCACAGGGCTTTGTTCCCGGTCGACCCCACTCCCTGGCATTAAACGCGTTGATGCACTCCAGGCACGGCGCACCTTCAACACAACCGACTCCGTTGACGCACACGGAGCATTTGGAGCACACGGCGCACAAAAATCTCGGTGCATTCGACGCACTCCACGCAACCGGCGCATACCTCGACGCATGCAACCCATGCTTCGACGCTACTGATGCAACCAGGCCAGGAACCACATCCACTGCTTCCCAAGAAGTCACACAAGGTCAAACATACTTTTAGAGCCCCTTCTCACTCTGGGCACTCTACCACACCAAAACATCCAACATGAAAGTTCGGATGTGGATGTTGAGATCCTGCGTCTTAGCCTTCAAAAAAACGCTATATGATGATCTGATTGTTGCATCGTGAACTGGAGATGTTGATTTCTTGTATTAATCCAGTTATGAAATAATGTGAGGAGTTCTTTTGTGCTTTTCCATACAAAAAAGATATCATCTATATATCGACACATACCGCAATATCTTGCTACCACTCAGATTTATAAATAATGTCTTCACAAGAGACTTACGTTATAGCTGATCCCAGCTCAACCCAGCAGCTCACACAGGTAAAAAGGTAAAGAAAAGTTTATTTGCTAATATTGAGATCTGAATATCTAAAAATGAAACCGATGATTGCCCAAAAGTATGGGTGAACTGTAACGCTGGGTCACAAGTATTAAGCCACTCCATAAATTCCAAAAATGTTTCTTTACCCCCGCGCCACACAATGATGATTTCATCAATGAAACGGCTGTGTAGCAGTTAAGATAACGAAGATTGGATAATGGAAAAAGCCCTTTATTAAAATTTGCCCAAACAAATATTCAGATCTCAATATTAGCAAATACATTTTTCTTTACCATTTATCAAAAACCGACTGATAGAATACTGTATTGAATTATAAGAGTTGTCATCCACTTAATCTAAAGCATAGTATTCCTTTTGGTCAATTTCTACGCCTAAGAAAATTGTGCTCTACTGTAGCTGAATATAAATTGAGAGCCAGAGAAATGGGTCAGAAATTTATTGAGAGAGGGTATCCAGAGAACATAGTGAGAAAGGCAAGTAAACGAGCTAGATGGAACCAAAGAGAACTGCTGTTAACACCGAAGCAGAAAGAGCAATCAAGTAAGTTAACATGTGTCTTGCCATTCTCCACAGGAGTTAATGAAGTAGTTCAAAGCATCAGGAAACATTGGAATGTTTTGCAAGTTTACACAGTATTCAAAGAGCAACCTTTAATGGCACAAAGATCTATCTGCAAATCCATGGAATTCCCATAGGATCGCCATTAGCTCCTACTACAGCCAACATTTATGTGGCGGATTTTTGAGGGAGACATTATTTATAAATCTGAGTGGTGGCAAGATATTGCGGTATGGTGTCGATATATAGACGATATCTTTTTTTCTATGGAAAAGCACAAAGGAATGCCTCACATTATTTCATAACTGGATTAATACAAGAATTCAACATCTCCAGTTCACGATGCAACAATCAGATCATCATATAGGGGCAGATTTTAAAAGCCCTGTGCGCCGGCGTGCCTATGTTGCATAGGCTGCCGGTGCGCACAAAGCCCCGGGACGCGTGTCGGGGATCCCCGGGAGGTGTGTCGAGGGCGGCGTGGCATTCGGGGGCGGGCTGTGGGCGTGGTGCCGGCCTCAGGGCGTTCCAGGGGTGACAGGCCCTGCTGCAATACAAACCAGCGAAACAAGATCCACAACTGGTATGTGTATTGAAGCAGTCAGTAGCCACGGCCACAATTGCATCATCTATTCGCCAACATTGGCAAGTTTTAGCACTCCATGACACATTTAAGGAATTCCCTCTAATCGTCACTACCCGTGGTGTCAATATTAGGGATAAATTAATCCATGCACAATCACGTCCTCCAGTACAGATCACAGATTGCAGTCATCATCAGTGCGGCCAATGTTTACATTGCCATAATAGTATTGATGGATCCATGTGGATTCATCCCATCACTGGATATAAAGTGACACGCAAATCCAGTACCACATGCTATTCTGACTACGTGGTATATGCCATAGTCTGTTCCTGTCCTAAGGTATATATAGGCAGAACTACTCGTAAAATCAAAATAAGACTTAATGAACATGTCCAAGTTGAACACGGCAACATTGACTGCACTTATTATTGCACATTGTGTACAAAATAAGCATATATTTTCTGAATTGAAGTGGACTGTTGTAGATCAAATTCAACCATCGCCAAGAGGCAGAAACCGTGTAGCTTTGCTTAATAGGTGCGAAGCATATTGGATCTTTATGCTACGCACACAAGCCCCCCAAGGTTTAAATGAAGAACTCGATTGGGGTTCGCTGATTTGAGGAAACGTAGTGACGTCACAGCAACATGATTTTGGATTGGTAAGCATAGTAATACCGTACTAAGATTTAAAACCAGCCAGTACAGATGGGCGTCTAGGGCAGAGTCATTGACTCGCATGGAAGGTTACAAGCCGATTTAGATTCATATGAAGATCACCAGCTATATAAATACTTCTTTGGAAGCACTGATACACCGACAACGAATACATAAGGAAACACCCCCTGAGGAAAGATCTGAGATTGGATCTGAAACGTGGCCAAGTCGGGTCATTATTTGGAATCAGATGAGTCGGGACAGTATTCTTTTTATCTTAGCCGGCAACAAGCTTGTTTTTTAAAGAAATGTTTTTTCCTGGTTTGCTCCCTACTCTGGTGTACCCCAATGCCCTCCTCAACATCTATTGGACCCCATTATGTAGCTTACTGGCAGGCCTTAGGGTACACTAAACAGTAAATTATATGCAGGCAACATACAATTTTTCTTTCCTTTAAAAGTTTTTTGGGCACTAACTCAACAATTTATGTCTGGATACTTATCTACTGTTCACAACTGGTGGAAATACAATAAGCTTGCCCTAATTGTCAATAAAACAGAAATCATAATCCTTTCGCATTTTCCTTCTGCAAACATTCCTGACAAAATAATTTTAAAAGGTCAAGACATTGCCACCTCAAGTCCAGTTTACATAGAACGACGATATATAAAATATATACATATATATACATGTATATATCGTTCTATGTATATGTCGTTCTATGTAAACAACAGTTTACATAGAACGACGATATATAAAATATGTACATATATATACACATGTATATACATGTATATATCGTCGTTCTATGTAAACAGTTTACAAAGTGACATTCATAGTTATAACTCAACAAAATGATTGTTTAAAGATGTGGTATTCATAGACAGGCATTAATATTTATCAAGTGAAATTTTCTAGTACATATTAATAATTGCTCTATTACTTAAGGCAAAGAGTACTGAAAATTAAAACAAAATAGTTTTCACAACTTAGTCAGGGGGTTGATTTGAGAATCTTACATTCTCTCATTTGATTTATTCTTCATGATTTGATTATTATCTTTTGTCCTTCTTGTCCTTGTGGCTCTGTATATTTTGATGTTTTAAGTTAATTTATATGCATTTTTGAAAAGCCACGATTTTAGCTCACATTTAAATCTGTGTGGTAAAATATGTAACGTCTCAAGCAGAGAATTCCAGAGATTTGGACCCTCTATGGAAAACACATGATCTCTTATTTGCATCAGATGTTGCTCCATATTGTGGGAATAGTCAATAATTGTGTATGGTTGTAGTGTCATTCCTAACAAGCCAGTGTTATTGGAATGAATGATGTTGAATATTATCTTTAATGTTTTATAGTGGATTCTGCATTGTACTGGTGACCAATGTAGTGACATTAGTGAGGGTGTAATGTGATCATATATCCTAGATCCTAATAAGAGTCTTGCTGCAGCATTTTGTAATAGTTGTAGTGGTTTTAAGTGACATGCTGGAAGGCCTAGTAGTAAATTACAGTAATCTAGGTTTGAGAAGATTAGATTTTCCAATACAGTATGGAAGTCCTCAAAAGTTAATAATGGTTTCAACCAATGTAGTAACCTGTCTTGATTAGTTTACTGATATGCACTTTCATTGTAAGGTTCTCATCTAGCTATATACCTAAATCCTGCACTTGATTTGAGGGATTAATTTGAAAATTACCCAGGCTTTGGGCAGGTGGTTTAACTATTTATGAGTTTCTACTCGGCCAAATGATTTCAGTCTTTTTAGGGTTTAAGTTGTGAAAGTTTTTGTTGTATTGCTTTCATAGAGAGTATCAAAGCTGCATTTTCAAATGATCTGCAGAATAGGATGTAGAACTGCATGTTGTCAGCATACAAGAAGAAAGTTATTCCTAGATTCATTAGTAGTTTACACAGTGGGAGTATGTAAAGATTGAATAGTGTTGCTGAGAGGGCTGAGTCTTGAGGGACACCAGTATCACACTGGAAAGTATGAGATATATGGTTGCCCAGTTTGACTTGGAATGTTCTGTTAGATAGAAATGAAGAGAACCATCTGAGAACCCTGCCATCAATCCCAATGTTTCTCATCTGATGGCATAACAGGTTATGGTCCACAGTGTCGAAGGCAGCCACAAGTCAATTAACACAAGACAATAAGATTCATCTGCATCAAGCCCTTGTAAAACAGAGTCCATTAATGAGAGGAGTAATGTCTCAGTTAAGTGATGTTTCCTAAATCCAAATTGATTTGGGGGAGAGAATATTATCATGCACACAATCCCCACCCACAAACACCCCACACACCTACACCCCACACACTCCCTCTCAACCACATCTGCTACCTACAAAAACGCAGCCATACCCCTAAAACTATACATAACACAATGCCATAACACAGAGCCCTCTCACTTGCACAAAAGCATTCTCCACACATCATTTCCCTTAGATTCCCCCATAGAGACACCAACACTAAACCTAGCCCTATACCTCCCACATACATAGCCCCAAATCTCCAAGCACTCACCTCCACTTGCACCCACTCATCCACACACACAATCCCACTTACCCCACATACCCCTCATACACACACACACACACACACCTTCTACATATCTGTTGGAGGCTCAAAACCATGCCTCTGAATGCTTTCCCTACTTATTTTTGGAAATTTTGATTTGCTAATATCTGTCTAGCAAAAGTGCTTTTGCAGTAATTTCCTGTTTCCCTGTGAATTATCATCTTAAAATTGTTTGCAATAGCAACCTGAGGCAGGGAAGAGAGTGGAAATCTGAGAGTAGTAGCAGGTGATGTTGGAGGGTACTGTTATGCGGACATAGGACCGGCTTTTGCAACAGGAGTAAAAGAATGACTGCTGTGGTAGTTGGAGATTGGGGGTCGGAAGGTACCAGAGACCCAGTGAGTTAATTTCTAGCAGCAGCAATGCTTTGAGGAACCAGCACTCCAATGTTTGAGAAGTGCATCTTAAGTTCTTCCTGATACTGGAAGAGAGAAGAAGGAAAGATGGCATGCTGAACCCTAGACTTGCAAACAGTTACTCTTTAAAATATCTGCTCAGCAGAAAAAAAAATTTTTAATTAAATTACAAGGTAAATATGTAAAATCTGCGCAGACAGTACTTAGCATTTTAAATTACCTTGATGTAATGTGGAAAAAACATTCATGGAATCTTATTACGTATTTAGAGCAGTAGATGCAGAGTGTCTCAGAAGCAATAAATGATTAGCATGCTTTGTGACATGAAATTTCATGTTAATTTATCTGATAAAGTAAAGACATATTTCAAATAATTGGCCATGTTCACAGAATAAAAAGAGCTAGAGAGTTCCACATGATGAGCTGATAAGCATTTAACACACACATAGCTCAAATGTGAAATGTGGTTATGCATAAAAATGTTGTTCCTCCCGTGTGCTTAATGTTAATACTCAGAAGTTGATGGTTCATTCTAAAACGAGAGGCCTAGGCTTCAGGAAAATTAACTGGTTGAGTGGCAGGCAAGAAAGGGTAGTGGCAAATGGAGCTACAGTTGTGCTCATAAGTTTACATACCCCTGGCAGAATTTGTAAGATGTGTAGCATTTTAAGAAAACATGAATGATCAGACAAAACACATCTGTTATGTTTAATGTGTTTCAAATTAAACTATTATGCATCATAGAATAGCACAATCATTAAACAAACCATAGCAATAAAGGAAATTACAGAGTTTCCAAAGATTCCTACATTTTACATTCTCCCCAAGATACATAAAACCTTAATAAATCCCTCAGGTCGCCTCATTGTTGCAGGCATAGGCTCGATTTTGGAACCTTTATCCCAATTTGTGGATAATTTTTTACAACCTTTAGTTTGCAAAAGCCGGTCCTATGTCTGTGACTCTAATCATTTTATCAACATTTTGGAACAAATTTCCCCTCCCTCTGATGCATATTTTTTGGTTACTTTAGATATCACATCTTTATATTCCAATATTCCTCAGGAAGAATCGTTAACATTAGTTGAGGTTATTTTCAATGCTTCCCCCCGACCTTGTCGTATCTCCACAGATTTTTTTATGGTCTTTGACACCACTAGCCCTTACCAGAAACTATTTTCAATTCCAAAATACTATATATCAACAAATGAAAGGAACAGCTATGGGGGGTCACTATGGCCCCCAGTTTGGCTTGTTTATATGTAAGCAAATTCAAAGAGGATTTTATTTATACTTCCTCATGGTTTTCTTTTATTTTTTCATGGTACCGCTATATAGATGATATCTTTTTGATTTGGATGGGGACAGACATTCAATTTTTCCTATTTCTTGATTGGCTCAATAATTGTAGTGAACATTTAATGTTTAATCATTCAATTGATTCCTCTACTATCTCCTTTCTGGATGTACAAGTTATTTTTCAAGATGGAGTTTTTACTACATCTATTTTCCGTAAAAGCACAGATCGCGATACCTTGTTGCGATTTGACAGCCATCATCCATCAGCCTTAAGAATGAATATTCCAGCTGGGTAATTGTTAAGACTACGACATCTCTGTTCATCACAAGCAGATTTTGTAACTCAAGCTAAGCAGATGCTGCTTAGTTTCAGGGAGAAGAGGGTACCCTCACAGGGTTCTATGCAGAGCGTTCAAGAGAGCCCTGTACATTAATTGGGACCTTCTTTTCATTCCTTGGGTTAAAACAGTAGACACTTATATTAATTGTATTTTGCCTTTCTCCACTCATGTTAACAGTATTACTTCCATAATAAAACATCATTGGTCCATGTTGGAGCTCCATAAAGTTTTTGACTGCCCCCTACGTTTTTCTTTTTGCCATGGTAGGAACCTCAGGGACATTTTAGTTCATTCCCATTTTCAGGTCAGCCCCTCTTTAGGTTTACAGAACAACCACCAACCGTGTGGACATTGCTCCATTTGCCCTCATGTTGTTCCCACTTCCACTTTTGAAGACCCCATTTCTCATAGAAAATTCCATCTTAATTTCTCCACTATATGTCAGTCACGGGGAGTAATTTATGTAATTATTTGCCCTTGCAAAAACCATTTTTACTGACCGAGAAACGGCGCCTTTAGTTACACATTGGCAATCAGCAGGGCATTCAGAAAATGATTTAAAATTTTTCATCATTGACATGTTACTTCCACCTCTTCGGGGCGGCAATTTCTCTGAAATGCTGATTCGCAGGGAGCAAAAGTGGATCTTTAAACTAGATTGTCTTCATCCTAAGGGATTAAACAATGAAATTGAGTGGCACTATTTCATATAACATTTTATATATTTTATATATTGTCTCCCTTATTAATACTGTTCTGTTTGGGTTTTTTTACTGTATTATTTTTCTGTTTCCTGATTGGTTAGGCTCACTCCTCTCCTATTGGTGCAAAATTCTCACACCAAAACTGTTTTCTTTAAACATCAAGTTCTGTCAATACTTCCCGCTCTCCTTGCCTTGTCAGCTGTATGAAAGCCATTCTGTATTTAAAGGTATGCTTTATCGGAGTAAATATTGACACTGTGTACCCTGTCTTTTGGTCCGTTGTTTACAAATGTTTATTTTTGTTTTTATGTTTCAGTTTCGAAATACTTACCCTGTCCCTCCCGACGCAGCCTTCGAGCAAAACACGGGGTCTGTGTCGGGGGACCCTAAAGAGAACTATTTGAGCTTGGCTTTTGAGCAATGGAGTTGCCGAATTAAATAAAATAAAAATTGTTCTTTTGCAATATCTTTAAGTTTGGACCTTTAAATTCTTTGCGTTCCTTTTGACGATTGATACAATTTCTATACCATTATATCTTTGATTAACCTTTGTTTCATAGAAGGAAATGTACCTGAATAGCTAAAATGTGCAATAATTAAACCCATTCTTAAAAAACACAGCTTAGACCCAACCAACCTCAATAATTATCAACCAGTTCCTAAACTTCCTTTCATATCCAAATTATTAGAAAACGTATTGCAAAAACAACTAACTCAACACCTTGAAAATACAATATTTTATACCCCTCCCAGTATGGATTTTGAAAACATTTCAACACAGAAAAACTGTTTGCTCTAACTGATACTGTACTTAGAGGCTTCGATAACGGTCAAAGTTATCTACTGGTTTTTTAGACTTGTCTGCTGCATTCGATATAGTCAATCATACCATCTTACTTGAGCGACTTTCTGAAATCGGTTTATCAGATTCTACATTACAATGGTTCTTATCTTATCTTACCAACCATGCATTTCAAGTCAAAAATAAAAATTCCACTTCCAATAAAATAAACTTAGGTTCTGGAGTACCTCAAGGCTCCTCCTTATCAGCCACCTTATTTAACATATACATGTTACCACTTTATCACCTACTAGCCGGCCTTGGTCTTACACCACATTTATGCCGATGACATCCTGTTTTTGATTCCAATTCAAGATACAATTGAAAATGCACTTAAAATGACAGCTATGTATATATCCATCATTAGAAAATTGCTAACACATATGAAACTGATACTTAACGTTAATAAAATTGAAATCATACTTCTTAACAGAAAATCACTGGTCACCAATCTGCCAGTTTTAAAATTAGAAGACCAGCAAGTTGAAATCAAGCTTGTAACCCATGCCCGAGATCTTGGCATAATCATAGACAGTGAATTTAACTTTAAAAGGCACATCGCTACTAAAATCAGAGATGGTTACAACAAACTTTTGACTCTAAGACGACTAAAGCCACTTCTAACTGAACATGATTTCAGAACTGTATTACAATTATTAATTTTCTCTAGTACCGATTATTGTAACTCACTCTTGCTTGGTCTTCCTTTCTCTACTCTCCGTCCTTTACAAATTTTACAAAACGCAGCGGCAAGGATTCTCACAGGAAAAAAAAAATGTAACCATATAACTCCAGTTTTAATATTTCTTCACTGGCTTCCAATCAAATTCCAGATTGACTTTAAAATATTATGTTTATTACACAAAATCATCCATGGCGAACAGACAGACTGGCTAAATGCTGCCATACATCTACATAATCCACAACGAAATCTCAGACTTGCAAGCAAAGGCCTATTATCTATCCCTTCATTTAGTTCAGCCCACCTGAGCCAGGTGAGAGCTAGGGCTTTATCACTCGCCGGCCCTAAAATTTGGAATTCTCTTCGTCCTGAACTACGCTTACAATTGGACCTGAAATTATTTTGAAAAGGTTTAAAGGCATGGATATTTATGAAGGCTTACCAGGATATAGATTAAATCTCCAAAGAAATATTTACTCTATATGAGACCCATAGCTATTTATTTATTTATTTATTTATTTACTTCTTTTGCTATACCAATGTTCAGGACAAATAGACATATCACACCAGTTTACATCGAACTCGGGGTAAAGCGAGACATAAGAAAGTTACATAAAACAGGGAGATGAATACAGGATAACTTAGTGAGCAGATAATTTCAAGCAAGCAATTAAATTAAAAAAGGCATAGAAATTAATAAACATAACATAAGGACTTAACTATAATCGTGAAGCATGTAAGGTCTGGGGGGGTAGGGGGTGGGCTAACTAGGGGGGGCGGGGTGTGGCGGGGGAATGGGGGGCTGAAGGGGGTTGAGGAGGGGGAGGGAAGGGGAGAAGGAAAAGAAGAAAAGGGGGTGGAGATGGAGGTGGAATGGCGTATTGAGCGCACAGAGACTAGGAAGAATTGCGGGAGGGGGAAGAGGGCTGATGGAGGGAGATAGAGGACGCATAGAATTAGCGGTTTTGAAGATTAGGGAAAGGCTTGTTTGAACAGCCAAGTCTTCAATTTTTTTCTAAAGGTGATCAGGCATTGTTCTTGGCGTAGCTCCGTAGGTAATGCGTTCCACTGAGAAGATCCGGCTGTTGAGAATGCGTGTTTCCGAATGGAGGGGTGATGCGTGGCTTTGGAGGGCGGAACGTGTAGGGTCCCTTTGTAGGTCGTTCTGATGGGTCTCGTGGAGGAGTGGAATTGTAGTGGAATTTAGTTCAGAAGAATGTTTATTATTGTCACCTTCCACTCTTTTGTCTTTCTTTCTTTCTTTTCCTTTTCTTTCTTTTTTGATTTTCCATGAAATCAGTTGTTCTATTTGATATTATTTGTTCTTTTATTCTAATTATTTATATTTTATTGACTATGTCCAAATATGTAAACCATTGTGATGATATTTCCGAACGATGGTATATAAAACTAATAAAAAATAAATAAAATTAAAAAATAGATGTTCTTGGTCAACATGACTTCAGATTTATGGACTACATACATTTTCAAAGTTGACATTGCAGCAATTGCACATTCTAGTTCTACTACCTACGCACTTTACATCATTCATTACTTATTGCTGACTTCACTACTTTTATCTCTGATACTGACATTGAAGTTTTCAGTGTATTGGTATATTATGTTAAATTGTAAGCTTTTCTAAAGAGCCATGTTTTTAGTTCACGTTTGAAATTTTTTCTTTCTGTTATCTGGTGTAATGACTCTGGAAGGGAGTTCCACAACTTGGGGCCTTTTATGGAGAACATTCAATCTCTTATTTGCATTAGGTATGTGTTCTGAGTGGACGGCACCATTAGAAGTCTTTTGTTTAGTGATCTTAGGGTTCTCTGTGGTGAATAATGTTGAAATGTAACTCTTAATAGGCATGGGTCAGTATTGGTGATGATATTGAAAATTAGGGTTAATACTTTTGTGAAGGCTCACCGCCCGTGCTGCCCTGGGTGCCGCTCTTCTGCCTCTGGTTCAGGCCCCTCGCGAGTCCTGGATATCCCTGGAGTCCGTCAGTCACACAGGACTCCCTAGGTTCAGGTCTCCGCAGGCCCTGGTTTTGCTGGGCTTCTGGGTTCTCTTTGTATGGAGTGGGGTTGAAGCAGTCCCCCAACCCCCAAAGATAACACAGAGAGAGAGAGGTTCCTCAAAGTATTTTTATAAAGCAAAGTAGCTGAGTCTAGTACATTTGCTCCGTCACCTCAGGAGCTGCACAAATGACCCTGCCCCCGCTCTCCAGCATTCTAACCCCTTAACACATGTGCTGGAGCAAAGGCACTGTTTGAGCCCCCCTGGCTCTCCAGTTCACCAGCAAACCCCCTTAACACATGTGCTGGATCAAAGGTACTGTTGAGCCCTCCCGGCTCTCCAGTTCACCAGCAAACCCCCTGCCCTAACTTCCCTTAGGGTACAGGTTATCAGTTTCCCTTTTCTAGCTAGCTGTACCCATGAGGCAGCTGGAGGATTCCTCTCCCCCGGAACCTACCTCCATTTCCTTCTCCCTTTTGCTTCCTGGCACTGGCTTTTTCTGGCCACTGCCGCTACCTAGGCACGCCCTCTTCCTCTAGCTCCCTAGGCTCACCTGTGTGACTCATTAGTCCAAGTCTGCCACCTGCTCTCCTCCAGGCTCACTCTACAGGTCAGGTGGTGGTTCTAGGAACCTGGGATTTGTAGTTTCTCGCCGTCACGTGCTCCCCCTGCTGGCTGGCTCTAGTATTACCAGCCACCTTATGGTATCTTATCCATTCCTGCCCCCGGCAGCGCTGCACTACATCACACTTTATAATGAATTCTGGATTGTATAGGAAGCCAGTGCAGTGCCAACAGCGAGGCCGATGATAACAAAACTACAATCCTAATGGGAAGTAATTTGCTCCTTTTTATTAGCAAAAGAAAATATTAAAAAAAAATATATATATATCCTTTGGGACCAATGATTATGCCTGACCCCTAAAGTGGTGAAAATATCTCAGCGCAATTATGTACCTGCAGGGATGGTATGACGGTCCTGGAAGAAATCGAAAAAATTTTACATGTTCTTGAAATTTTGATTTTGATTAATGGATAACACTAGAAAAAGTTAAAGTACTGCTCACCTAGATGTTTCATTATTTTGATTCAATTGGTGCATCTATTTAACTTGGATTAATTATTGACATAAGAATTTTTGTCAGCTTTTGTTCTGCTTTCCAGGTTTTGACATCAACTCCTTCACTGTCTGTGATCATGTTAGCTGTCCTTTTTGTAATGTGTCCTAGTCCATGCCATTTGTTGTTTGGATTTCATTCCGCCCTATTTTTATTCAGGACAGGTTGTTCATCTGGGATATATTTAAGTACCTAAACTATGTGAGCAGACGTGGCATATGGGCACTGTGCCTCCTATTATCTAACTGAATTTTTTTTTAAGTTGCTTTGGCAATCATACCTATAAGGGAGCCCGGACCGATGTGCCGCAAATGCACAGTAGAGAGCAGCTCTACTGCGCATGCGAGCACGTCGGCCAGAGCAGAGTGTGCCCCCCCTCCAAAAAATGGCGCCTGCTCCTTAGGAGCAGGAGCGGCGGCGGCAGGAGCGACGAGCGGGAGGAGCAGGAGCGGCGACAAGTAGGAGCGGCGGTGCACGCGAGGGAGGGAGGGAGGAGGAGTAGTAGTAGCGGCAGCGACGCGCTCGCGCGAGGGAGGGAGGAAGGAAGGAAGGGAGGAGCAGTAGCGGTGGCGACGCGCGAGGGAGGGACACCCCCCTGTCTGCTGGTTGTGATCAGCTGAAAGGGGAGGGAGGAGGAGAGAGTGAGCTGAGGGGAGGGGGAGGGAGGAGAGAGTGAGGGGAGGGGAGGGGGAGGGAGGAGAAAGTGAGGGGAGGGAGGAGAAAGTGAGGGGAGGGGGAGGGAGGAGAGAGTGAGGGGAGGGAGGAGAGGGAGAATAGAGGGGGGAGGTGGGAGGGAGAATAGAGTGAGGTGGAGAGAGGAGAGGGAGAATAGAGTGGGGAGGTGAGAGGGAGGAGAGAGGGAGGTGGGTGGAGGTGAGAGGGAGGAGAGAGTGAGGTGGGGGGAGGGAGGGAGGAGAGAGTGAGGTGAGGGGAGGAGAGGGAGAATAGAGGGGGGAGATGAGAGGAAGGGGGGGAGGAGAGAGTGAGGTGGGGGGAGGGGGGAGGAAGTGGGAAGGAAATAGACCGAAAAATTTTTTTTAAATGAAGCCCGTTGTTACGGGCTTAACGGCTAGTTATTAATATTCCAGCACCACATTACTCTACATGACACAAACTCATATATGTTTAGCCACATGATAATGCAAGTGTGGTAGTTATTTCTGGATGGGGAGTAGTAGTTGTAAATTATATCTGAATCCTTTCTAAATCATCGGATACATTTTTGGTAATGTTTTTGAATAACTGGATAAAAATATTATAATGTATTCGAAACATTTTTTTCATGTGTATAGATAGAAATATTTACTTTTGAACTATATGGTGTTAGTGGTAGCTGAATAGAAAGAAGTATACCTAGCAGATAGCTGTAGAAATCCAGCATATTACTTATTTAATCATATTTGATCACTTGCCATATCAGAATATCCATCATACAATAAAAATAATTTAACATAGTAATGATGGCAGAAAAGGATCAAATGGTCCATCTGGTCTGCCCAGCAAGTTTTCCCATGGTAATATTTGCTGTACTATACAAGATACTCCCATGTTTCTCTTATGGCTAGTAACTGCCGCTCTGTGTATTTATCCCCAAGCCTTATGATAAGGGTAGTAATGTTTACAATCAAAACCAAGCAACTGTCAAACCTATAAAAAAATTACTGCTAGCAACATTTTTACTGAGTGAGGACCCTTCTTGAAAATTAAGACAATGCTGCTTGATGTGCTTTGTTCTGGACTTTGCCAAAGAAGCAGTCCTGTGATTTTTCCATTATGTCTGCATATCAGCCTCAGACCATAAAAGTTGGGGCCTGCATTGGTTATCATCTGAATCCCCTTTTTCCACCCTGCCATCAAAGCGGAGAGCGAGGTAGCAGTTGTGTCAAAAGTATCAAAGCTCATTGGCAAAGGATAGGAATCCCTATTCTTTCTTTTAAGGGTAGTAACTACCGCTCCGTGCAGGTTATCCTTAGACCGTAAAAGTCAGGGCTTGCGTTGGTTGTTACCTGAATTCAATTCTCCCTTTTCCCCCCCACCATCAAAGCAGAGAACGATGTTGCAGTTGTGTCAAAAGATCAAGACTTATTGGTTAAGGGTAGTAATCCCTATGCCTTTTATTAAAAGTAGTTTCAATTTACAAATAAAACAGAAACAGAGAAAATTCCATTCTATGCATGCAAATCCAGATTATATTAGAAAAGATGACCACAAATAATAATCTTCCTCAATCACAGTCCAACTAATCTCAGCATAAAGTATTTATCATTAGGCTTGATTAAATATCCATGCTTTAAGCTGCTTGTGGAATTTTAAATGATTTCATACTTCCTTAATCTCTATAAACACCTTATTCCACATAACTAAACCCTGCTTTTCCAGTTGTTGCCAATTTAATAGATGAAGATGGAATATGCAGAAGATGAGATTATCTCAGTGAATGAACTGGAGTAAATTCTGATATCAACTTTGCAAGGTAGCTTGGTGAACACTAATACATACATTTAAAAAACAGTACCATAGTCTTTAGTTATTTATTGAGATTTCAATATTAAAAGTCTAACAATTCTGACAAAGAAAAATGTCAAAAAACCACAAGAAATAATATAGAAAAAAATGTATCCCACAATCATACTCTTGGAAACCTTAGACCACAATGGGGGACTAACATAAAAGAAAATAATTATTAAAGGACTTTTTATGATAATCCCAAAGCATAATTATAATTACATAACTGCAGATTAATTAATCATAGAACTCAAGTGGTTACTAATTAATCATGGTGGCAACTCTCTATTTGACCAGTACCATAGTCTTGAACTGGATTCTAGCTTCTACTGGCAGCCAATGCAATTCTAGTAAAATCAAAGTAATGTGAATTTGAGTGCTCATATGGCTGTATTTTGGAGTTGCTGCAGATGCTTTATACTACTCCCTGATAAACCCTTGTATAATGAATTTCAATAATCCAGTCTACTCATAAACAAGAATGCACAAAAATTACTAAATCTTTTGCAGACATAAAGTAAGAAAGCTGCCTAATTAACTGGTCTAGAAAAAGGGGCTTGGATCACAGAAGAAATCTGTGGCTTTAATGCCGGTTCCTTAACTATTCTTACCTCTGAACTTGTAATAACTTCCTTAGAGGATATCTTCACTCTCAGACTTATTACAAGAATCAGAAATTATGTTTCTTCTACTTATCCAGAGAGACTCAGTCTTCCCTGGATTCAATTTTAAATGTCTTTGCTCCAACCACCTTAATACCCCTTTCAAACAGATTTACTTTTCTACATTTGCTATTTGGTCACTACCAAAATGTGCCAAAATTTGCACATTATCAGTCAATAAGTGATATTCTAAACCACATCAACTAATCACTTCCACCAACAGGGTCAAATATAAATTAAATAGCAATGAGGATAAAATTGATTCCTGAGGTACCCCACAAGTAATTGAAATAGTATCTGAATCAAATCCCTTCCAGCATACCCTCAGTGATCTGTGTTCCAAGTAAGATTTAAATCAACACAGTCCTTTTCCTGACAGTCCACATTCTTTTAATCGATCCAACAAATTATGATTAAGAGTATCAAATACTGCTGTCAGATCGAGAAGAAAGAGAATAGTTTCCCCCATCAGTTTGGCTCCTCACATGATCAGTTAAACTTACTAATACCGTCTGATCTCTGTCCTACCCAGAATCCTGATTGCTTTTGTAACAAATTTTGATCTTCAACAAACTTTAGGATCTGATTTATAAAAAGCCTTTTCTATTATTTTATTCAGATATGGAATATTCGGTACTGGCCGATAAGACTCCACATTTTCTCCAAAGATTTTTTATTTAATATATGTCTCTGTAGCTTGATTCAGTTGATATGGCAGTTCTCCTTGTTGAAGATAGTTTCTGCTGATTTGGTATATTTGGTAAACTTAAGTTCCCTAAATATCTCAACATTTTTTAGGGCATAGGGTCGAGTGAATAGATGCTGAGATTTATGGTGTGCAAAACTTCCTCTATCTTGATAGGAATTACTAATCTAAACTCTTCAAAATTTGTGTTCTTGGGGCTTGATTTATCAGTAAAGGTGACACGGTTCTTCATTGATTCTAAGTCCCTGTTGATCAGCTATTTGTTTTGGTGTAAAAGATGGTTGAATTTTTTAAAATCTTTAAATCAAAAAAGCAAGCAGGTTCTGTGCATTTTAATAATGAAGAATCTTCTTGTTCTGATTATTTCCTGTTGTCAAACATTTTACTATTTGAAATACATTTGGCCTACAATCAGATGCTACTAATTTCCACCCAATACTTAATCATAAGAACATAAGAAATTGCCATGCTGGGTCAGACCAAGGGTCCATCAAGCCCAGCATCCTGTTTCCAACAGAGGCCAAACCAGGCCACAAGAACCTGGCAATTATCCAAACACTAAGAAGATCCCATGCTACTGATGCAATTAATAGCAGTGGCTATTCCCTAAGTAAACTTGATTAATAGCCGTTAATGGACTTCTCCTCCAAGAACTTATCCAAACCTTTTTTGAACCCAGTTGCACTAACCACATCCTCTGGCAACAAATTCCAGAGCTTTATTGTGCTTTGAGTGAAAAAGAATTTTCTCCGATTACTCTTAAATGTGCTACTTGCTAACTTTATGGAATGCCCCCTAGTCCTTCTATTATTCGAAAGTGTAAATAACCGAGTCACATCTACTCGTTCAAGACCTCTCATGATCTTAAAGACCTCTATCATATCCCCCCTCAGCCGTTTCTTCTCCAAGCTGAACAGCCCTAACCTCTTCAGCCTTTCCTCATAGGGGAGCTGTTCCATCCCCTTTATCATTTTGGTTGCCCTTCTCTCTACCTTTTCCATTGCAACTATATCTTTTTTGAGATGTGGCGACCAGAATTGTACACAATATTCAAGGTGTGGTCTCACCATGGAGCGATATAGAGGCATTATGACATTTTCCGTTTTATTAACCATTCCCTTCCCTTGCATCATGTATCTGTTTGTATTTCTTTTGTTGCAATTTACATAAACTAAGATTTTTCTCAGTTTTATTATTTTACCATTTACTTTCTATCTGATGAACTTGCTGTTTGGCCAATGTAAGATCACTATGGAACTAATCATTTTGCCTTAGAGTAGTAAAGGAGTGGTGCTGGGCCTGTGCGCAGACGCTGCAGGTAATCTGGTACTGCGCCCATAGCCGGTGGTGGTGGTGGGTCGATTGCTGTGTGGTGAGTGAGCCAGCAATGTGACAAGGGCTGGCCATTTTGAGCCTTTTTGCGTTTCCCCGTGCTGCAGCGGTGTCGCAGCATGCCCAACCTAGCGCTCTAACGCGCATCACTGGTGTGCCACCATCACTGGGGTGACATCACCCCATTGGCACCACAGCACTGGGAATGCACCAGAGGACGGGGGAGCGAGCTAACGGGGACAGTTTACAGAGGCTCTAGAGGAGGGACCCTCAAAGTCGGGGCGGCACCTACACAACCCCATTTGGGGCTTTAAATCGGCAAGGCGGGCCGGGGGCAGATCCCACAGCACAGGGAGGCTGGACTGGGGAGCGTTGGGCTTATCCCCATCCCTTTGCTCCTGCTCTCTGCGCTGCAGGGCGTTTTCTCATCCCCACCCTGCCGCCCAAATCTTCAGTTGGCAGCATATTCAGTATTCCTATGTTATGAAGTTGTTTTCATAATGTCTTATTCTTACATGGTCACAGCTTTGGGGCGGGGGTACCCAAGCCGTGAAGGGGGGTTTTGTTGCTTATTGGAGGCAGTGCACGGTGTCACCAGTACGCTGTACTGGTTTGATGGAGGATAGGATATCCCACCTAAGTGGGCTGTTGCCTTGCTTGTGTGTGACGGGCTGACCAGAGAACCCACAAAGAGTGAGCACCTCTCGCGAGGACAGGCTTTGCTTGGAAGTGGTGAGCCCTGGAGTCCAGAGATGATGCACTGCCTGCCAGATGCCCACTGGTTAGTACACTCGCTGGTTTGTACAATATGTTATGACTTGGGTTCCTAGGTCATTAATGTAGCCTTGTTTATATAATAATAAAGCTGCGGCTTATTTTCCCCAAGTCCTAGTTGGGTCAGTCGATGTATAACATCTCTACCGTGCATGGTCAATGCCCCCCCCACAAACACACACACACACTATTGCTATGAACTGACCGTGGCTGCCTAGCTTATAAAGTTTTGTACTGGTGCTTTTTCATCTATCATTTTAGACAGACTAGTATTTCATTCATGTACTGACTGTTCTAGAGAAGTACTCAAATTAAAACCTAATGCATGGTAGGCAGCCACCCACTCTTCAGATGGCACATTTTTCCATTTCTGAATGGATAATTTTTTTCTCCAGTGGTATAGAGAAGTAGCCTAGTGGTTAGAGTAGCTAATTAGAAGCCATGGTTCAAATCTAACTGCTGCTCTTTGTGACCTTGGGTAAGTCATTTTCCCCTCAGGAACAAACTTAGACTATTAGACCTCTGGAATTAGGAAAATACCTACAGTACCTGAATATAATCTGCTTTGAAGTGCTGAAAAATGGAATATATATTAAAAAAAACCAAAAAACCCTCGTATCTCTAAATTAAAACTCGGTCCATATAGCTGAATGATCACTCCATGAACAGGAGTTGTCTCCAAAGTAACTTCTTTCAATTGTAAAAACATATGAAATAAATTCAGTTAATGAAGAAGAAGGCTACTGGAATAGTGAAGGTCATGTACCCTAAATTTGTATATTCTGGAAGAGAGTAAGGAATATGTTAGACATGTTCATATTTTTTATGAGCATAACTAATGTATAAGATACTAGCATTTGTTGGAGGGGAGAAAGTTAAAGGAAAAGGGGCCATGATTTGAAACTGCAATAGGTTAAGGCTACAAACTGATAGCCCATTTTGGCCTTTCTAACATTGACTCTATAGCAGTTGCTGGCAGTGTGATAGTACTGTGCACTGCCATGTGAAGGACCTGAATTCAATTCCCAGATCAGGCCTTCCATTACCTATGTCATTCAGTATTGTGTATGCTGTGACAGCAGCTTTCAGGACACGAGAGGAAGGAGTTGCAGTCATTGCACAATAGTGACTCCTAGTGGTTGAACTTGTAATTGTAGGGTTCAAGAAATAGCCCTGCTGTGTAGCCTCTGGCCAAAGACTGCAGTGACTAGACTAAGTGAGTTGGAAAGGGATATAAAATATGGGGAAAAATATCTGAGTAGCTGTGCCAGATCCCAACCCTGATCCCAATTGACAGGCCGATACAGTACAGTACAGTGAGCTCCGGCGGACGCGCGTTTTCGACGAGCTAGCTTTACCCCTTATTCAGTAAGGGGTAATAGCGCGCCGAAAATGTGCGTCCAACCCACCCCGAAACTAATAGCACCCGCAACATGCAAATGAATGTTGATGGCCCTATTAGTTATGCCCGCGCTATTCAGAAAGTAAAATGTGCAGCGATATTAAGTGGGAGGTCCCAAAAGCTACAAATAGATAAAAATTTAAAATGGGCCCGCGGCTCGCAGGTTGAAAACCGGACGCTCAATTTTGCCAGGGTCCTGTTTCCGAACCCGTGGCAGTCAGCGGGTTTGAGAACCGACGCCGGCAAAATTGAGCATCTGCTGTCAAACTCGCTGACAGCCGCCGCTCCTGTCCAAAAAGAGGCGCTAGGGATGCGCTAATGTCCCTAGCGCCTCTTTTTACCGCGGGCCCTAATTTAAATACGTTAATTTACTGAATCGCATGCACAGGAGAGAGTGGCCTGTGTGCGCGCCGGGAGAGCTCGCCCGCTCTCCCGCGATTTTTACTGTGTCGGCCTTTGAATTAGAAGTCCAAAAGAATAAGCGTAAACTACTGAGCTTCCCCACTCCTAGACACCAGGGCACCACTGCTGCAGGGAGAATCGAGCACGAAAGGAAACTTACCAGAAATGCCAAAAACTGACTAGGATACTATGGGGAAACACCGAAAGGGATCCGGCGATGGAACAATACCGAAAACCATGAAAAACTACGATGAAAAAAGAAGTTTTCCAGAAACAGTCAAAGTGAGCTCAGTCAGACCACGAGGCTTACAGCTTCATGGAAAAGACACTGATAAGACAAGGAAATCATCTTCATGATAGGGAAAATACCAGGGAAAAACAAAACATAGGCAATACTCATGCTAAAACCCACATTATTGGGGGAATAAAAAGAAAAAGAATCAAATTACAAAAATACTGTGCCGGGCATTCCCACACCCCAACTCTTCAACCAGGATTGCTCTTATCAATAAGAAATCTCTCAAGATCTACAGAATCCGAAAAAATAAACTTATTACCCTGAAAAGATGTAACACACTTGCAAGGAAATTTCAAATAAAAGGTTGCCCCTACGTCTAATATCCTATATTTCAACAAAAGAAACTGTTTCTTAACTGTGCTTCCTTAAAGATATCTGGAAGCATCTGGATCTTCTGACCACAAAAATTTGTCTCCTTAAACTTAAAATATTGACAGAAGAACAAATATTTATCTGACCCTAATACGAAAGTAACCAAAAAGTGGCTCTGGTTCTTATTTCATCAGATTCAAGAAATGAAGAAATATTTGGGCTAACAATTGGTGTTAATACATCAAAAGACCCATCCACTCTATTTTCCACCTTTTTTTTTTCACCTTTCTTATTCAATTGGTACACTTTGGTGGATGATGGATAAGACCCACTGGTCCGAGGTTTCACTGGACCACTGGTTCGCAAAGAAATTCAGCTTGCCCCTGACCGGAGGATCCATTGTCCTGGGTATGGGCAACTGGCTCACGCTCCCTACGGCCCAGTCAAAATCCCATCCCCAGAGTTGACTGAGTAGTTAGATGGGGTTTGGGGCTCTCTGCTGCCTGGGATAGCCACGGAAACCCTGATGGTGTTGACGGGAGCAAGGAGGCAGAAGATAGTACTTCCTCTGGCAAAAGAAAGACTTCCTTAACCTTGGTATCGATGGCCTCCTGGATGAGGAGGATAAGTCTGGAGTACTGATAGAGTTGTTGGAGAGTCTCATGGTAGGCCCTTAATTGGGCCACAGCATCCCCCACCCTACCGCCAGAGAGATTCTCTCCATTACACAGCACGTCAGCGTTTCTGAACCTCTGTTTGGAGATCCGAGGCCTACAGCCATGCCATTCTGTGGGTGCCAATTCCTGCTGCAGAGAGACTCGAAGCCATTTTGAAACCATCGTAGGTTGCATGGACTTCGAGTTTTCCACACTCCAGACCCTTGTGCATCAGCGACATGAGGGTGTCTTGCTGATCTTCAGGCAGCTGCTCAGCCATCTCCTGCACCTGCTTCCAGATGTCCCATGAGTACTGGCTCATGTAGAGCTAGAAGGCAGCTATACAGGCAGGCAATAATCATGGTGCCTTGAAGCACCTTCTTCCAAGAGCATCCATCACTCTGTGGTTCTTCCCTGGGGGCACCAAGGAATGGGTCCGAGAGCACTTGGCCCTCTTGAGAGTGGATTCGACCACCACAGACTGGTGAAGTAGCTGACACTTATTGAATCCGGCAGCCTTCTGGATGAGATAAACCCCCCATCTACCTTCTTGTTAGCAACTCCTTAAGGATCTCGTATACAGGGGCCGCCACGATCTCCTTAGAAGCCTCCATGAACTGGAGGATCTCAAACATTTTGTGGCTGGCATTCTATTATGTTCAAATGGGATGGCCTCTGCCATCACCATCACAAATCCTGCAAAGGTCAAGTCCTCAGGTGGGGACTTTCTTCGCTCAGCTGAAGAACGGTCTGATGGGAGACCATCAGAGCCCTTGGAGGAGGACTCTGTCATATCAACCCCCAGCGGTCATAGGAACCCTCATTCTCACTGCATGCTACAGGGGATGGGGCCCTAGGTGCTTGGCCTGCATCCAGAGGTGCAGGCACCAGTTTGAACTGGATGGGGGACTACAGGCCTCAACATCTCTGCTAGCCTTGGTGGAGCTTCCTCAGAGGAGGAACTGGCAATGATCACCGTATCAGCAGGGGGAGGCCTCTGTGCCCCACTGGGCACCAGTGCTGTCCCGGGAACTGGTGTCAGCTGGGTCAGTAATGCACCAATAAGTATTTTGAGCTTCTCCAATAGCAGTAGGATGACTGGCAGTACTGGCTCAACCGCTTTGGTGCCATAAGCCCAATGCCCTACAATGCCTGAACCACTCCCAGCTGGTCTCGATGTTCCAGCTCCTCCTCAAACATTGCCAATGCCAACACCAGCTGGGACGAAGGAGGCATGGCCAGATCTTCTTCGGACCCATGAGGTGGATCGGTGACTGACACCAGGACCAGTGGATACCATGTAGACCCCCAGCATCGATAGAGGATGGGCCCTCCTCATTGCAGGATCATTTTGGGGGCATCGCGGCAAAAGCCGGTGCATCCCCACACCCAGCACCATGCATCAATGGGGACCAGTTCCAGTGCTTCTTAGGCTTCTCTCGATGCTTGGCTTGACTTTTCCCTGGTGCTGAGGCCAAAGATGATGAACCCAGTGTCATCGGCCTGAACAGTTCGGCAACAGTCAGTTTTTGGCATCCCTATGCGCCAACGGTATCAGCGGTCCTGCTGATATTGATGGCGTGGTGTCCATTGGTGGAGCTCCAAGGTCCATTGATGCTGTTGCTGAAGGCTTGGACTTCCTCAACCTGAAGATCTGATCCATCTTGTCGAGTTGAAGCCGACGTCCCTTCGGGGTCATTTGGGTGCACAAGCAACAACCACATTGCGGCAGAGATTCAGCAGAGCCAGCAGGTGTCAGCCTGGCACATGTTGAGGCTGTTGGGCCGTAACTGACCATTTTACTCCCTTGTCACATTTACACATGTGCAGAGCCCAGTGGACCGTGAGGTCACAGTGGGGCCAGGCCTCTCAGAGCCAACAGGTTTGCATCCGAGTCACCCCTACTTTCTGGGACTCATTGTCCTGGTGGCAGGTACGTTCCAATCTGGAACAGGGGATTTTGTTTCATAGTCTCCCCACTCAAATTGTCCTAACCACAGATGCATCTACCCTGAGGTGGGGAGCTCATGTAGATGGGCTCAGAACCCAGAGACTTTGGTCTGCTCAGGAACGATCTTGTCATATCAACTTCCTGGAGCTTCGGGCGATCAATTATGTGCTATGGGCTTTCAGAGATTGGCTGTCCATCAAAGTTGTCCTGATCCAAACCTACGGTCAGGTAGCCATGTGGTGTGTCAACAAGCAGGGAGGCATGGGTTCACACCACCTGTGTCAGAAAGCGATCCAGATATGGTCGTGGGCCCTGTCCCACGGGATGGTGCTCAGGGCCAAGTACCTGGCTGGGACAGAGAAAGTGGCAGCGGACAGGCTGAGTTGAGCCTTCAGACTCCATGAGTGGTTCTTGGACCAGGGGGTATTGAATTGGATATTCTGCCTCTGGGGAAGCCCGAACGTAGATCTATTCACAGCCCCCTGCAACAGGAAAGTGCCTCTGTTCTGCTCCCTGCACAGGACAGATGGCAAACCATCGTTGGACGCCCTCGCCCATCATTGAGCAAGTGTCTGCTGTATGTGTATCCTCTGATTCCCTTAGTGGTGAAAACTCTTGAAACTTTGCAAGAACAAAGGGACTATGATTCTCATAGCCCCTCATTGGCCGAGACAGGTCTGGTTTCCACACCTTCAGGAGTTGTCCATCCAGAGACTGATCAGTCTGGGACTTCCCCAGATCTCATCAAGCAAGACCAAGGCAGACTGTGGCATCCCAACCACAGCCTGGATAGTGAGAGGTTAATCTGGCAGCCACTTGATCTTTCAGAGGATATGTCTTGGGTCCTGATGGCTTCTAGAAAGCCTTCCATTAGAAAGTCCTATGAACTGAAGTAGAAGAGGTTTTTCATGTGGTGTGAGCAGATGGCCCTAGATCTGTTCTCCAGCCCCACACTAAAACTGCTTGATTACCTTCTACACCTATCGGAGGCTGGCTTAAAAACCAACTTTTAGAATTCATAGTGCAATTGGCGCATACCAAAAGGTGTAGATGGTTCTCCCATCTCTGTACAGCCTACAACTGTATGCTTCATGCGGGGCCTGCTTCAATTGAAGCCTCCTCTAAGTCCTCCTGCATTGTCTTGGGACCTCAACATGGCGTTAGCTCAGCTGATGAAAGCTCCTTTTGAGCCACTGTGCACCTGTGACCTAAAGTACCTAACCTGGAAGGTCATATTTTTGTTGGCGGTCATTTCAGCACTCAGAGTCAGCGAGCTGCAGGCCTTAGTGACTTATCCACCTTATAACTTTTATCACAACAGATGTCTAAGATGGTGATGGATTTCCATCTTAATCAGTCAATCATCCTGCCAACATTCTTTCCCAGGCCCCATTCGCATTAAGGCAAGCAAGCCTTAGCCTTCTATCTGGAGCAGACAGAAACCCATAGACAGTCCACCCAACTTTTTGTTTCTTTTGATAAGAATAGATTGGGCTTTGCCATTGCCAAACAGACACTATCCAATTGGATAGCAAATTGCATCTCCTTCTGGTATGCCCAGGTGGGACGGGACTGCGTCTTGGGGTTTATGTCAAGGCTCATTCTGTCAGAGCCATAGCAATGTCAGTGGCCCACTTGCGAGTAGTTCTCATGAAGGAGATCTGCAAGGATATGATGTGGAGTTCTCGCTACATATTCACATCTCATTACTGTCTGAATAGGGATGGCTGATGCGACAGTAGTTTCAGCAAATCTGTCCTTCAGAACCTATTCGAGGTGTAGAAACAAACTTTTACGCCTAGGGCCCATTGTTTGGATTCAGGCTGTCTCCCCCTTTGTTAACAACAGCACCAGTGTTCTTAAATCCTTTGGTACCTGGTTTGATGTCTGTTGGTCCCCTTTTGTGTTGGGGAGCAGCCTGTAGCTAGAGATTCACCCATGTGTGAGAACTACCATCCTGTTTGTCCTCGGAGAAAGCAGAATTGCTTACATGTAACAAATGTGCTCAGAGGACAACAGGATGTTAGTTCTCACGAAACTTACCCGCCATCCTGCGGAGTTGGGTTACTCCTGTTTTTTATTTTAATCGTAATTCTGTGTTACAAGACTGAAGAGGGACCCCTGTGGATGCATGGTATAGGGCAGTGGTTCTCAACCTTTTTTCTGTCGGGACACACCTGACAGATGGTTCTCACATGCATGACACACTGACCCATGATTGTCACGGGGCTAAATGTAAAAGTACAGTTTGCATCCACAGGAACCCCCCTGACCCACAATAATGGATGTAAAGCAGAATTATGACATTCCCCACTCACCCTACAAAAAAGATATTCTGGTTCTGGTGTCATCTCAGTAACAGCAACTCAAACTCCTTCTACTTCCAGGCTCAATAGCCCTACTTATGAAAAGACAGCAGTTTACCACCAATGCATGTCCTCTTGAGAAAACACAACAAATAAGACTGATACAAATGCTTACATGCTAGTAAAATATCTCATCTCGGTAACAGACACAGAACCGACCTAACATACTCCCAGATCTGTAGTAATGCACATAAACTAATCCGTACACAGTTACACCTGTATTATGGAATACACTCAAACAGGAGCAACCCTATCTATGAAAAGGCAACACTACAAATATTAAATCAGGCTCTAAACACCAATACACCTCTTATTAGGAAAACAGAACTAGCAAGCAGCTATAGATCCCCACACAGAAATAATTGTAAAGCTATACTAATTAGCAGAATAAATGTTTCAAAACAGCTATGAACAGAATAACATCCAACAATTAAAAACTCATAAAAACTATTAAACATTCTCCAAACACCAATAAAATATTTCAAAAAAGCAGACATCACATAATATTAAATAATTAAAATGGCAGTCAATCAAGAAAAATAAACTTAAAAATCCACCTTTACTTACCCCCTCCAGCAGCTCTCCTACTCCCCTTCCATGCAGGCTGTGGCACACACCAGAAGCAGCAGTAGAAGCTAAGCTCTATACTCATGGTCCTCTTCCTTAGTGCCCATGTCTCTCACACACACACCATACCAGTCATGCCCCCATGACCAGTCTCTGTCTCTCACAGAAAATCATCTCCCAAACAGTCTTTGACACATACACACACACCAGTCACCTTCCTGAACAGTTTCTCTCATGCCATACACATACACAGGCTTCCCACTCCCATGTTCTACTTACATATATGGGCTTCTCACTCTCATAATCATGTTCTCTGTCTCACACACACACACACTCACCAGTCTCTCACTCCCATGCTTGTTCTCTCCACATGCACAGGCCACTGCTATTTTTCCACGTGGCACGGCTCTTTCTCCTTCCCGCGTACCGTGTATCACTTCCTGTTCCGGGTCATGGGGGGGAGGGGGCGCAAGAAGAAGAAAAGGCCAGCCACGGGTGCCACTGCTTCTTCTACCACCGCTGCCATTCCCACTGGGCTTGAACGTACTGATAGCCCAGCGGCAACAGCAGCAGGGAAGGAAGAGTAGCGGGAGAGACCGGGAGCACGCAACACACCTGCCGGTGCTTGGCGACACACTGGTTGAGAAGCACTGGTATAGGGCATGTTCAGTGTGCCTATTCAAAGTTCTAGAAACTTTGACATACGTTTTCCATATCGGGGCTTCATCTTATGATGTCACCCATGTATGAGGACTAACATCCTACTGTTCTTGGAGGACACCTGTTATAGGTAAGCAACTCTGCTTTCATCTTGTATTTGAATTTATATTCATTATTATATTAGTTGTCAGAAGTGTTGTCAAGAGCACATTCATGTTATTGTATTGCTTCTGTTGGAACAAATTCAGTCTGCTAGACACTAAAGCCTGCTTGTTCCATATAGTGTATCCCAATCTAATCATAATGCAGAATGGTAACAATTACATTTTTTTCTCTTGAAGTATACAGTTCCAGTAGCAATATAGGTCCTGGAGATAATTGAACTCTTAATATGTTTTTATGGAAGCAACATAAGAATTATCCAAAGATGATACTGTATTTGAGCATTTAAAAACACACACATCTCTTTTTCACTTGGTCACGTCCGTAAAATGGACCTAAGTGATCTCAAAAGCTCATATTTGACTTCATCTTTACATAACTTTTATGATGTTCTAGTTATAGGTATTGCATCCTGCAGTCACTCCTAGCAATGATCAGAAAAACAAGAATGTGTTCCTCTTAGTCACAAGATGAGTCTGCTGAAGTCTGCATGTGTGGTTTTAAGGTCTTGACTTGGAAGGACAAATTGAGTCGAACACTTGTATTTATCTGGATCCAAGAAGAGGGCAATTTTCATAGCCATTTATGTGGAACAGTTTGCTTACTTCTAACCGTATTGAGAGAAGATATTACTGAGGGCATGCTTAGGTCAAGGTAGAAAAATGCTGTGCATAGATGGACTTTTTAAATCCTCACACACACTTTTTGAGCAAAATTCTTTCCACAGGAAACGCAAGTGCATATGAGTGTGCATATATTGTACCTACAGAAAGTTTCAAAGAGAAAGCACATAGTTTCGCTTTGAGAATTGGGGCAAAGCCTGCATGTTAAAAGTACTCGTGGATGTTGTGTTAATGCGGACAGTATGAAAATTGCCGCCTCAGTGACTTGCCCAATGTAACCAAGAAAATAAATGGCAGTGAGGAATTTTGAACTCATGTCCCAAATTATGATCCAGTGCTATAACCATGAGATATCGCTTACCTGTTATTGACGGGTAGACCAACTAATGGATAGAGAATCTGAAAAACTCACTTATTTGCCTATTGTTTAAAATCTAACCAGACTCCCCTAATGAGCACCCCAGCAATCTGCCTTCATCTATGAGAATATCATAGATAGACATGGTTTAAAGGGACACAGCCAGCATGGATTTAACCAAGGGAAGTCTTGCCTCACAAATCTGCTACCTTGTTTTGAAGAGGTTAATAAACATGTGGATAAAGGTGACCCAGTAGATGTAGTGTATTTGGATTTTCAGAAGGCATTTGACAAAGCCTCTCATGAGAGGCTTCTAAGAAAACTAAAAAATCATGGGATAGGAGGCAATGTCCTTTTGTGGTCTGAAAACTGGTTAAAAGACATGAAACAGAGTAAATGGTCAGTTTTCTCAATGGAAAACAGTAAACAGTAGAGTGCCTCAGAGATCTATACTTGGACTAGTGCTTTTTAATATATTTATAAATGATCTAGAAATGAGTACAATAAGTGAGGTGCTCAAATTTACAATGACACAAAATTATTCACAGTAGTTAAATCACAATTGGATTGTGGTAAATTGCAGGAGACTGGACTTGTGAAACTGGAAGATTGGGCATCCAAATGGCAGATGAAATTTAATGTGGACAAGTGCAAAATGATACACATAGGGAAAAATAACCCATGCTGTAGTTACATGATATTAGGTTCCATATAAGGAGTTAACCTCCAGGAAAAAGATCTAGGTGTCATAGTGGATAACACATTGAAATAGTCAGCTCAGTGTGCTGCAGTGGTTAAAAAAGCAAACAAAATGTTAGGAAGTGTTAGGAAGGGAATGATGAATAAAAGAGAGAATGTCATAATGCCTTTGTATCTCTCCATGGTGAGATCGCACCTTCAATATTGTGTGCAGTTCTGATCGCCGCATCTCAAAAAAGATATACTTTCACTTGGGAAGGTTCAGAGAAGGGCGACCAAAAAGATAAAGGGGATGAAACTGCTTCCCTATGAGAAAAGGCTAAAGTGGTTAGGGCTGTTCAGCTTGGAGAAGAGATGGCAGAGGGGGGAATATGATGTCTATGAAATCTTGAAGGACTTGAACTGTGGGAATCAGTTATTTACTTTTTTGGATAATATAAGGGCTAGAGGGCACCTCATGAAGTTAGCAAGTAGCACATTTAAGACTAGTCGGAGAAAATTATTTTTCACTCAATGCATAATTAAACTCTGGAATTCATTGCCAGAGGATGTGGTTAAGGAAGTTATTATAACTGGGTTTAAAAAAGGTTTGGATAAGTTCCTGGAGGTGAAGTCCATAAAAAGTTGACTTAGGGAATAGCCACTGCTTATTACCAGCTTTTGTAGCATGGGATCTATTTAATGTTTGGGTACTTGCCAGATTCTTGTAACCTGGATTGGTCGCTGTTGGAAACAGGATGCTGGGCTTGATGGACCCACGGTCTCACCCCATATGGCAACTATTTATGTTCTTATTTATTTACTAGCTGTTGCCCATTGAATATACAACAGAAAACATTTGCCCCCACCCCATCACTCTTTTCTTCCCCACCCTAAAGCAAGTACTGTCATTCCTGTGCTGGTTGACTTAGCCTGAACACACTCATTCCTCCCCCAGCCAAACCTGAGCTTGCTTCCCCTATCCCCTTTCTACCTAGCATTTAGATATCTTCCAGTCCCTCTTCCACCCTCCAATTCCATAGTTTTACAAAGAACACTAGCACACTTGAAGAATGAGTAAAAAATGACCATTTGGTGTTTGAATAACATTTGTTATCCTTTTATTTTGAAACTAATATATTGACACTGATCTCTGCTGCTGTGATATGTATTTACATTTTACATTTACATTTATTAGGATTTATGAATCACTTAACACTAAAAGTAGGTCTAAGTGATGAATAAGAATACAATCATAATACAAATAACATTAAAACAATATAAAATACATAATAAAATAATAAAAATGTAAATGCACTCTTAAGACATAGATCAATACAAATAAAATAAGAATAAAAAGATGTTTATTAAAATGGACAGAGATAAAAAGCAAATAAAAGAAACTTAAAAATAAAAAATAAGCTGATTTAAACAAAAATGTCTTAACTTCTTTTCTGAAATTCTTTACGAAATCGCACTGTCTAATCTCAATCGGAAAAGAATTCCAGAGAGTGGGACCAGCAACAGAGAAAGCACATTCACTTGTCATATGTAAATGTGCGACTCTAGGTGAAGGAATTTCAATCAATCCACGCTGTGACGAGCGCAGGGCTCTGGAAGGTTGGCCCAAGGACAGGTTTGGTCATTAAGCAATTTAAAAATAAGCATTCCTATTTGTATTTGACTCTCTCATTTATGGGGAGTCAGTGAAGTTCAATTAAAGTAGTGGTGATTTGGTTCCTTTGTTTTAGTCCTAATAGCAAGTGAGCAGCAGAATAGTGTAGAATAGGGAGGGAAATACCTATGTAGAGACTGTTACAGGAGTCTTTAATTGGAAAAATAGATGGTTGAAGAACAGTAAGAAATTCCAGCAGGTGTAGAAGATTCTTTAGACCTACAAGGACAGGAAGTCTGTAAAAGCCGTGAGAAATGACCTGTTTTGTTTGGGTCTGAAAAGAGAGAGTATTATCCAAAGTGACACCAAGGCTTTTAATATGACTTTTAATTGGAAAAGTTGAATTATCTAAAGTAATATACCCTTCATTAAAAGACAGGTATGGGCTATGAATCGCTAAGAACTCTGTTTTAGACATGTTCAATGACAATTTTTTGTGTTTTTGCCACTTTTTAATGTGGATAAGCAAATGTTGAGATGATCAATGGTATCTTGCCAGGATGAACGGATGTGAAGAACAAGCTGGATGTCATCAGCGTATAGTTTGTAGCAGTCTGTCAGGTTAGAAAGAATTTTACAGATGGGTGCTAAGTAAATGTTGAAAAGAACAGAAGAGAGTGCGGATCTCTGAGGAACCCCAGTTTTTGATAGTAGACACAGTTGAAAACTCAATTTTGAGTTTGACAGAATGAGATTGATTAGAGAGGTAAGAACGGAACCAAGTGAGAACTTTACCTGAGAGGCTACACTCTTGCAGACAGAATGTACAATATTACTATGAGGCCAAATTTCAAAGTGATTTACATGGGTAAAATGCATTTTACGGAAATCAGCTGTCTCAAAATTTACAACCTCCATGTAGCCAAAAATATGCATGTAGCTTGCATTTTCAAATCTTCATGTGTACTTTTCAGACAAAATTCAACCTGCACGGAAAGTGCATGCAAGTGGCCATGTGGACTTTGTACCCACAGCAATTTTCACAGGGAAAGTATTATATACTTTAGCTTTTAAAATAAGTGTAAAGTTTCATGCAGTCTTGGTCCTAATATGAGCAATTTGAAAATTAGCCCATGTGTGGTTTATGTACAAAATCTGTGAATTATTAGTTATGATGGCATGAAACTACTTTGCTTATAAATCCAGGTCATGCTTGCTTTAGCTCTGGTTCAGCTCTGGTTCAGTTTAGCTCTGGTTCAGCTTTTCTAATGTATCCTGTATGCCTACTATTTTATTTTCTCACCCAGCAGCATTGTACTTTCCCGAGTGCTATATTAAGACGATGAATAAATTGCCTCCTTTGCTTATAAATGCTTTTCTGCTTTTTTGTAGAACTGCACATGCAAGAGCTAAAGGTAATGCTGCTGACCAAGCTGGACAAGCTGCTCGCCAAGAATCTGATATTGCAAGAGCAGTCGCTAGAGAACTTTCCCCAAGCTTTCACCAGCCAGGTAACTGTTGATCAGTAAATTGCTAAAAGGATGTAATAAGGTATGCTAACGTTAGCACAAGTTTTTGCCCCTGGTTTTGCATGCATTTTTCTGCAGCAAGTTAACTCTGGTATTTAACAGGAATTTTAATACCTAAAAAAATGCACATTAAACTAGGAGTAAAATCCAGTGCTAAGATTAGTGCAGGTGCATGAAAATCTCATGTTAAAGAAGGCATTAGCTATTCCCCAGCAATACAGAGAGGTGTGTTAAAGGCCAGACAGCTGGAAGTTTCACTCCTGGTTCAGCGCAGGAGAAACATTTAATTCACATTTCTGGTGGCCATGTTATACTATTGCTGTACCCAGATTGCTTCTATCAGACTGCATACAGCAATTGAATAACTCTGGCCACAAGAAATGTGAGTTTACTCCATCTCTGACCCAAACGTTTAATTTCCAGTGTAAGCTCTTGAGGCAGACACCTACAGCTGAATAGTACGCCGGCACTGTGCTTTACCAGTTTTGGCGTGCTGTTTAACTGTAGATGCCATTCCCAGGCAGCTTAACACTTTTTTCAGCTAACTGTAAGTGCCTCTCCAGAGATTAAATTCTTGCATCCAAGGCCATTTTGGCAAGGAATGTCTAGTAAAATCAGAGCATTAGCTCTCTTGAGCAGGCATCTACAACTAGCTTGACAAAGCAGAAACTCTCTAGGGGGCATCTGTAGCTGAACAGGACGCAGAGTCGGATGCACAGTTCCAAAGTGCATACTGTTAAGCTGAAGATGCCTGCCTGAGGGAGCTTATGCTTTGAATTTTCTTACCATGCCTTCCACGTCAGATTGGTGCTCTCTAGCCCAACATGTGAGTAAATTCTCTCATTAAAGGCCAAGCTGACAAGGAATAGCAAATTAAATAAAAGAATAAGCTCTCTGGGAAGGCATCTATAGCTAGATGAATGAAACATAGGCTGTCAGGGTGGACACCAACAATTTAACAGTGCACACTTTAGCACTATGCACATAGGGGTAGATTTTCAAAGGGGTACGCGCGTAAGATACGCGCGTACCCCCCGAAAACCTACCCCAGAGCCCCACTGCGCGCGCCGAGCCTATTTTGCATAGGCTCGGCGGCACGCGCAAGCCCCGGGGGGTGTGCCGGGAGTGACGCGGCGTTTCGGGGGCGTGTCACGAGTGACGCAGCATTTCGGGGGCAGCGCCGCGGGCGTGGTTTCGGCCCAGGGGCGTTCCGGGGGCGTGGCCGCAGCCTCCGGACCAGCCCCCAGATCGTAACATGGAGCGCGGCAGCCGGCCCGGCGCGCGCAAAGGTGTGGGGGGGGGGTTTAGATAGGGCCGGGGGGGTGGGTTAGGTAGGGGAAGGGAAGGGAAGGTGCGGGTATCTATTAAAATCCCGCGTACTCTTATTCGCGCGTGCGCAGATTTATAAAATCTGCCCCATACTGTCTAGCTATTCGGAGAAATAAAGAAAACCTGTGACTTGTGTCTGTCTCAGAGATCTTACATTGGAAATTTAACTCCTGGGTCTGAAGTGGCATAAACTCACATTTCTGATGGCCATGAAGACAAGCGCACATGCGGCTCCCAGCCACGAAGATGGAGAGAGGCCTGCAGCGGGGTCAGGCCTGCCGAAGACAACAGTGGAGGTAGCAGATGCGGCAGCGGCACTCCATGCCACGAAGGAGTCATGGGGCTGGTGTGGTTGGGCTGGAGGTGAGAGGCAGCTGGCAGAATGGGCCCCTCGAGTGGCATCACAACAGTAGAACTGATTTGGAAACAGTTAATTTTTCCTGATGATCAAATTATCCAGTCTCCATCATTAAGGATAACTTATTTTTTCTTTTATTTGAACTTTATATAATATGTGACATTTGGGGTTTCTGCAGATTTCCTGGGGCACCAGAAGCTAACTAATCACCATATTTAAATTATTCAACGTTATTTTGCTGGCTAGCTTCAGGTACCAGTGCAACATTTCCAATGGGATAGACTTAGGATTAAATTTAAAAAACATTTCTTTACAGAAAAGACTGATTGATGCACAGAACAGTTAGGTGGGATAAATTTGTATACCAAAGAGGAGGTTAAAACTTTTGGGGGTTGTATTAGATGTTGATTTGAGTATGGAAAGACAAATAGTGCAGGTGACAAGGAATACATATACAAAATTGAAAATGGGTCAGCAGCGTTGGCCATATTTCAGTTTTCAGGCATTGAAAACTGTGATGAATGCTTTAATATTATCTTGCTTAGGTAACTGTAATGCACTATAGCTGGGGCAACTAGCTAGAGTGATCCATAAGCTTCAGTTAAGTTAGAATACAGAGGCTTGTCTCATTACAGGTACTTCCAGAAGGATCCCGACGGCTCAACTACTTTTACATCTTCACTGGCTACCTGTTGCAGCATGTAGTAAATTTTAAATGTTTAACAATGACATTTAGAGCATTGCAAGGTGTGGGTTCCCCTCATTTGAGAAAAAGATTAAAATGGTATGAGGAGGATAGGAGCCTCCATAAAACCTTTTCATCATTCACAATTGCAAAACAGATGATTCTCTGGAACTACGCCAATTTTATTTAATGAGCTTCCTTTAGATCTGAAGAGCTGAAACTGATTTTGAAGGGGTTAATAAACATGGATAAAGGTGAAATGGCAGATGTAGTGTATTTGGATTTTTAGAACACATTTGGCAAAGTCCCTCATGCAAGGCTTCTAAGAAAACTAAAAAGTCATGAGATAGATAGGAGACAATGTCCTTTCGTGGATTGTAAACTGGTTAAAAGACAGGAAACAGAGTAGGATTAAATGGTCAGTTTTCTTAGGAGTGCCTCAGGGATCTGAACCTGGACCGGTGCTTTTCAATATATTTATAACTGATCTGGAAAGGGATACGTACGAGTGAGGTGATCAGATTTGCAGATGATACAAAATTATTTGGAGTACTTAAATCACATTTGGATTGTGATAAATTGCAGGAGAACCTTACGAAACTGGAAGACTGAATGTCCAAATGGCAGATGAAATTTAATGTGGACAAGTGCAAGGCAATGCATATAGGGGAAAATAACCCATACTACTACCACCCAGGAAAGAGATCTAGGCATCATAGTGGATAATACATTGAAATCGTCTGCTCGATGTGCTGCGGCAGTCAAAAAAGCAAACATAATATTAGGCATTATTAGGAAGGAAATGGTGAAAAAAACGGAAAATGTCATAATGCCTCTGTATCGCTCCATGGCGAGACTGCACCTTGACTACTGTTTGCAATTCTGGACGCCGCATCTCAAAAAATATATAGTTGCCCTGGAGAAGGTACAGAGAAGGGTGACCAAAATGATAAAGGGGATGGAACAGCTCCTTTGTGAGGAATGACTAAAGAGGTTAGGGCTCTTTAGCTTGGAGAAGAGATAACTGAGAAGGGGATATGATAGAGGTCTGCAACAACACAGTTCCCCAATGTTGCCAGATGTACCTTAATTATTCCTGGGGGAATTCTGACTCAAAAAGTTAAAATTCTGCACACAAAAAGTTAAAATTCTGCACACTTCATATTGGTCAAAATAACACAATTTACATGACAGCCTTTAAATAATTACATTTTAAATTAATACAGAAAAAAGTTATTAATTAAAAATGCAGAATTTTAAATATTTTGAGCAGAATTTCCCTAGAAATTCACTGTAAGTGTCCCTTCCACTCGCTGTCCCTACTCCCCTGGCCACTTTGCCCTCTCAGGCCCCAACTCCTCCACCTGCCATTATCTCTCCCCTCCACCTCTTAGTTAAACCCCTTCCACTCTATCGCCAGTCCCAGAGTTTGACCCCATTCTCAGTAATGCCCCTCACACAGGCTCTCTCTGTCCCTCCCTCTCTCACACACATGCTCCCTCTCTCTAGCACACACACCCTCAACAGGCTCCCTCAGTCTCTCTCTCTCTCTCTCTCTCTCACACACACACACACTCACACTCACACACATTTCCCCTCATACAGGGCCCTCTCTCTTGCATACACACCCACACAAGCTCCCTTTCTCTCTCACACATGCATCCTGACACAGGCTACCTATGTCTCTCTCATGCACTCCTTCACACAGGCCTCTGTCTCACACATACACAATCCCTTCACACAGGCTAGCACCCTCACATACACACGATCCATTTTTCATACACACGAGCTCCCAGTCTCTCACACACATGCACACTCCTTCACAATCTCCTCATATAGGCTCCCTCTCTCTGAAACCCACACTCAAGCATCCCCCGCTGTCTCACATCCTATGCTCTCTCTCACCCTTTACTGCTCTCTCACCCCCCTGCTCTCTCTCACACCCCTCTCCCTCTCCCTCACACACATACACATTCTCTGTCATCGGGACCTTTATCTTCGCCACGAGCAGATCCCACTCTGTTCGTGGCACACCGGGGACTTTATCTTCGCCACGAGCGGAGCACACTCCGTTCGCAGCACACGGCGGCCTTCATCTTCGCCGCGAGCAGAGCATGTCCCGTGGCACACGCGGGCCTTTGTCTTTGTGCACTCCGTTCACAGCATGCCGGGGTCTCCGCTGTTATTTTCTGCACATTCTGCGCAGAGGGGGAATTCTACGCTAATTCTGCGCTCCGCAGTAGCGCAGAATTCCCCCAGGACTAATTCATTATTATATTTATTCAATAATTGTATCCTATTGTATGATGTCTGATTGATAAGTAGCCAAATGCATGTTTTTTTTTAAAGTATAAAATTATGCAGGGTAATAGTGACAAAACCCATTTAAAGAAAAAAAATGGAATCGTCTGTCTCTCGAGCCTTTCTTCTGCTGCAGCCAGTCAGCTCCAGGCATGGCGGGGTGTGAGATGCTGAGGCTTGAAGTGCTGCAGTAGCCTCCAGAAGAATGGTAGTGGGGGAGACTTTGTATTAAGGCTCAGAAAGAGACTTGAAACACTGTGGCATGGGCTGGACCAGTGAAACTGAATGTCAGCCTCTTCATGATGTAAGCATTAGATGCGCCATGTGTCTCGTGGTTGTCAATACCAAAAAATTCTGGGCTAAGCTAAGCTCTCAGCAAGATGCATGGTCACCAAGGAGAGAATTTGAGACTGTTTGCAGCCAGAGTCTCGACGAGGTGAAGAAAAAAGGAAAGTAGTTTGGCTCCTCTCCACTGCCGCTTAGATAGGAAACCAGTAGTGGCAGCACTTCTAGGTTCAATACTTTATTCCTCTATTTATGATGTATTTTGATTGTTTTCTTTTCTTGATGTAAACTGCCTTGGGTTGAGTTTGTTTCAAGAAAGGTGGTATAAAAAATATGACAGAAGATGATAACATAACAGTGAGATAGCACTGAATCTGGAGAAATTCCTCACCGGCTTCCACTATTTCCTCCATCTCTCCCTGGAAGAAATTGCAGTCTTTTCTTCCTCTCTTGTGCAATTGTGAACTTCATCTCTCTCTCTGGTCAGGTGCCTCAGGGGTGATGGCTTTCTTCTTTCGGCTTCTCAGCTGCTCTCACCTCAGAGCAGCAACTTTGCATGTGTGTGTTTTTTTCCTTTTTGCTAGTAGATTCCAGCTGGACACTTGCATTGCAGTGTCTTCCATTTTACACCATGCAATAATGTTTGTATATGGTAACTGTGAAATTTCTGTGAAATAATTTTGTATGTCAGATCTGGCAACATATCCCCTATGCTGACAGAATAGAATTACTACTACACACTCAGGAAGACATAAAAGACCTGCAGAGCAACAATTAAGAGTTTGGGCTTGAAAAACAATTTACTTTCACATTGAATAAATTTATATTCAAGAAACTGATTACAAAGGTGAAATGAAGAGCTAGTATACAATTCAAATATATCTTGTTACATTCTCCCTTACTGACTGAATAAATGATGCTTCTAGCTTGCTACTTTTGTGTTAATATTTACCTGATATAGTTAGATCATTAGCTGTTTTAATCACTTCCCTTAAATAAAATCTTTTATGAATCTTTTCAGTCTTCTCCGAACTGATCGATCTTTCCCAGGTCTTCATTCTCTCACCTTGCTGTCTTTTTCACTTCAGCTCTGGGGCATCCTCATTCATAGAAGAATTTTCTCATTTCTTACAATGGCAGGTATCTAGCTCAGATCTAGCAGACTGCATGGAATGTTCCCACTCTAAAACACTCTCAATACAGATAACCTTTTTGGTAACAATCCTAGAGAGACCTAACAGACTCCCCAATCAGTTTAAATAATACATCACTTATGGGAATCACATCCACTTAATCATACAACTCCATATTTATTTATATATGACTCAATATGAAAAGTTGTCTTCAATATCTCTACACATAATATCTATGTTTCACTCAGTGTCTTTATTTATTTATTTGTTGGGTTTCCAAAATTACCCCTTTACATAGAAAAATATTTTTTTACAAAATACTATTTGCACGTACCTGTTCACTCTAAAACAGCCATGAAGCCACAAGCTTTCTATAAATGAAATAATCCAGTTGAAAAGCCAACAGAAAACAACTCTCTTGGCCCCAGGCTAAATGGCAACATAAAAAGCAGCAACCAGATCTTTATTGTTGGCTGTTCATTGGATCTAGCAATCTGTCTCTTTAAACATAGCCAGGATTTTGCTAATGCCTCTTCCATCACTTCAGTTTTTCTTTTTCGTAGAGCCCCAGCTTTCTAGTGTCTTAACTTTCTTCTCTATGAGGTCCTGGCTGGTTAATGCCTTCCCTCCCAGTTAAGGTAATTTTTCTTCCATGGGGCCTGGACTTGCGCTATTGCCGTCACTCAATTCAGTTTTATTTTTTTCTATTTTTGGTCCTGGGCTTGCTTTCTTTCTTTGCTGACTTATGTATCCTCTTGTAATCTCTGTGTAGCTATTAGTTCATTCACAGCATTTTCTATCTAATCTATCATATCTCTCCATGTCTGACTAATATCCATCAGTGCATTAATATAGAAAACACATTCCATATTTAATTCAATATTACGAAATAGTTATTAGGAATAGGAAGGTTCTCTGCAATTCCAGTGGCCTCTACCTATTCTGTTTGACTCCCTAGATAGACACTGCAACTTACGGTAGCTAGATTTTTTTTTTGTGTGTTTAAAATAATTTGTGTCCATTTCAGTTGCAAATTTGTGGAAAGATGATAATGTAACCATTCACCCAAATTAAAAATATTTTCTATATTCAAGATTTTAATACTTTATTGTACAATCAAACTATGCAGGTCAGATTTTAGCTGACCAAATTAACCTGATTTTCAGACAAACCTAGCCAGCTAAATTTTCAGAAAATCCAACCTATATATAGCCAACTAAAATTTAGCTGGCTAGACAAAGACCACTCTACCTTGAACTTCTAAACTTCAGAATGTGAGAAGTACTATTGTTCTGCTCTCGCAGTGTGCATACATGTTTCTTTGTTACACTGCCACCCTGTGTCATCTCATGATATTGCTTAGCTTAGAGTCTCTGCAGGCAGTGTAGAGCTCTTTTTCTTGATTGGTTATTATTTGATTGGGACTTCCAGTGTGCTGGTCAGCTGAGGAGTCACACTGCACCTGAGCTCTGCGGAGATCTGTTAACATTTCCATGAAAATCAAACCTTAACTGGAAGTGGAGTGTTTGTAGGAAACATTAAGGAAGAAATTGTCTTATTTTACTGCTTTTGTGTAGTACGTGAAGAACACAAGATTGGCCAAAGATAACATCTGTCTTTGATCCCCTAAAATGGCAGCTGCATTCACTTGTAAATGACTTGCCCTAATCAAGTGTATAGAACGTAATCATTGGTCTTATAATCACAAAGATCAAATGTGATCTTTGTGAGTGTACAAGTATACTTTTTTTAGAAAATTTTTAAATTGCATTTAAAATGCTTAGCTTATCTACGGCCCAATTTTAGAAGGGCCACACGCGTAAAAATGGGGGGTTATGCATGTGGCTGGGCCTTGTGCACTCCACGCGCATTTTTGGAGGGGCCCAGCCATGCACATAAACCCCGATAATGCACCAAAGGGGCGGGCCAGGTGGCGTGGTCTGGGCTGGGTGGGCCAGGACAGCGCCATTTGATGCTTGTCCTGGGGAAAGCACGTGCTGGGAGCCAGGCAGCGCACGGAGATTACTTCTGCTTCCGAGGAACAGTAAATAATCGAACAAAAAAAAAGTAGGTAGCTAGGAAGGGGTTAGAGGTCGGGGAGGAGAGGGGAAAGGATAGGAAGGTTAGGTAGGAGTATAGGGTAGGTCCCTCCCAGTCTGCCCCTTAATTGAAATGGACTGGGAGGGAACTGGGGAAGCTCTACTCCCATCGCCACACATAGCCTTTTAAAATTCCCCCCCCCCCCCCGCCTCGTGAGTGGAGGAGGCCATCCGCCTGCACATGTACGTGCAGATGTTAAAATCTATGCACACATGTGCGCAGATATCGTATTTTATAACACACGCACCGATGCGCGAATGTTATAATAGCCGCTTACATGTGCGCGCACCAGGAACCACACGCACAGTGAATGCGCTTGTGCAGGTCTTAAAATCGACCCCATAGTGTCCAGTGGATAAAAGGTGATGAGTTTAATTTGTAGAAACTTGGATAAACACTTTTCAATCAATTATAGATGATTCATTATATTTATGAGAATTCTCAAGATGAATCCATTGCAACGATTCGAGGGATAACTTCCCTGTGCTTCAGAGATCCAGAACTCTTCTGCTTGTATGTTTCAAAAACCGGAATCCAGGGAAAATTTAAATAATTCTTGTTTGAAAGTATCAGATCTTAGATATAATGTCAAACCTCGACTGAGACAAGTACCTCTGATGACTCAGCTGCTGATAAGTCTGTCAGTACTCAGAACATGTCTGCGATTTTGTACATCAGCAAGTGCATTCGAGAGAATTCAATAAGTTGGGTAAAGTCAAGACAGCCTTGTGTCAGTGGCCTGTCAGATAAGAGCTTGGTGCCCTGCCTCTGAGCCACCAGGTGACTCAGATAAATTCAGGATAAGCGCATTCAGGCTCAGGCTGGCTTGGAAAGTTTGGATTAAGCTTGATGCTAGGACCAGTGATCCCACTCCTCAAGATCTAGATTGTTCATCAGGTGTTGAAAAGGAATTGCTGTGAACAAGGAAATTATTTCCAGCAACTGGAGAGCTGCAGAGCCATGCTATGGAACTTTGATATAGAAATCCGAGAGACTTGATATTGGAGTGAATTGTATATGTGCTAACTGAAGTAAAGTAACTGAAATGTTCTGAATAACTGGATATTCTGAACTTGAATATTGATCTTTTTGTCTATACTTGAACCTGAGTTAACAGATAACGCTGAAGATAAGCGAAGTGGACTGACTTGAAGTGAAACCACGCTCTGGGTGAGCTGCATTTAGTTAATAGGCTTCTCCATGCGCGCTAATAACCAATGTTGAACCTACTATATGTATACTAAGATGGTTGACTTCCATGTAAGTTCTTGTTTAGAATAAAGGTGTTGTAACCTTGAAAAGAGAAGCTTGAAACCAAATAGGCTAGGCATTACAGCCACCTTTTGAATCATTGCCGGTATCAGTATATGACCAGCTTATTGTTTCCCAAGGCCTTGATTTCTAAGTCATCATTTAACTCTTATTTTAAGATGTTCCGACTATGTATTGTAGCACACAATCTGATAGGTTGGTAAATGCCTATTATATTCTGTGTTGGAAAGTATCAAACATTTTTTTTTTAATTCAGTGTTGTAATCTACTTGTTTAAATTCTGTTTAAAGAGCTTAAACTGAGCTCACTGAGTAATTGAATTTGTGGAATTGGTTATGGTTGATTGGTTCAGTGACCTCTGTTTTTACCAATTAAGGTTCAGTAGAATTATAGATAATTTATGATAGATATTTGAAGTAAATATCCTTCTGATGTGAAGAGAAATAGTCTTACCATGCATTCTATGGATTTAAGCATATTGATGCTCCGGTTTTGTTTTCTCACCATTCATTGATAAAAATGAGTTGGTATAATTGTAATTTATGCAAGTTCAGTGTAATGGCACACATTGGTCATTCTATTTGCAAAACCTTTCCCCTCATCTCTTACAGCTGGTAAATCAAGTGCCTGAAGTTTAAGTCAACAGATCTAATAATATCACCACTGGAAAGTTGAGACCATGCTCTTTTATTTTTATGCCACACATAGGGTTCTTCTCTGTGAAAGCATTTGCTTTAAAGGAGGAATCATTTTCTGTCTTTTTTGTTACAGTAATCATACCAATTCCCTTCATAGAGGGCATTGATGGAACAGTAACTTTACAGTTGAGGTAACTTCCCTTAGTTTTTGATTTCTCCCATTCTTTCAGCAAAATTGCTTCCCCTTTTCCCTTCATCAGCATATAGATGTGTCACTAAAAAGATTTCATGTTTACAATCCGTGTAAAGCTGCCCTGTGATTATCTGCTCTGTTTATTAATCAAAAATCATTTTTTGCACTGTCATATGAAAACGTATTTCTACTCATGGAGCTGCAGTCGTGTGCAGTATTGCCTGGTGGCTTAAGCTCCTGGCAGAATCATCTTGAGCTTTGAATTCTGATGCCTTTATTTAGTGTGCCAGAGAACAACCTTAAAATTAACTACTTTGCGATTTTCATTTGAAGAGTGTCTACTTATTAATTATTATAAAATAAATGCAGGGTCCTTATACCATCACTTTCAACTGTCAAGCTGTTGGAACAGTAACAATAAGGAATGTGATACTTTTAGTAGTTGCTCAATGCCATGTCACAGTATCATTTCACCTACTTGAGAAGAAGTGGGTAATCAAACGTTTAATACATTTAATAGGAATAAAGTAATGTGTTTGCTGTATTAGTTCACTTGAATGTGTGCAAATAATGGTAAACAAAAACACAAGGTGAAGAGGACCATAACCAGAACACTTTTTTTTTTTTGAGGGGCCCAAGGTTCCCCCCCCGCCCACACACACACACACACACACACACACACACACATGTGAGTCTTTACAGCAGTAGCTATTCTCTGTATCCTCTGTCTTTTCACTTTTTCTTTGTCCTGTCTCTTACTGTTCCTCTGTGATTATGGCAGCTATTTTAAACAAGCTGCTGAAGAGCAATTATGTAAATGGGCTTCCACTGAAGCCAGACATTCCTGAACTTTCAAGAAGGTGAGAAGAGGGGGGATAATTACCTGCCAAAAGTAAACAGAAAGACATTGATGTCATCACACTGTTTCCCTGTTCAAGTTAGCCTGTTTAAAGGGCAGGGGATCATGGACTGGCAGAGATTCCAATACCTCCAGGCCCTCTAATTGCTGTATCTTTAAAGGCTGACTCACATGTGACATGACCCTCCCGCTAGGGAAAGGGGGCCTGAGCCAAATGTAAAGGGACACACACCCCCAAGACCCCCATTGCTATGCCCCTGGGCAATAGCTTTTTATGGGATCAAATACAATTCTTGACTAACTTTGAGGAGCTATATTCCCTTCAACAAATCAAACAAAATTATGTTAACTGAATTATACAAGTGAACATTAGTTGTGTAAAAAGGAAAAGGGTGGGGTGATAGACTAATAAGGTGACAGAAAAATTATATCTATTAGTAAGTATAATATCTGTATCTCTGTTAAGTCCTTTTATAAGTGGCTGATCATTTTAATTTTGAATGGTTCTTAATTTTCCTTTTGGTGTCCTGATGTTAGGCACATTCCCTAATTTCCTTCCTACAGCAGCTTAGGGAAAGATTCTGTGGCAGTTTCTGAAATTTTGTGGTATGGTTTCCATGTTAGTCCATTTGACTACATGGAAATAATAATCTGCAGCAGTTCTGTTAAATATGTGCATACATTTGAATCATTTTATTTTTTAAATGTAAATTTGTCATAATATTGTCATTTTTCAGACTTTGTCAGTATAATTTGTTCTTTTAAGAGTTTGATAGGTAGAGCATCTCAGGTATCAATGTGAGAGAAGAAGAGATTTTCTCAGGGAAGAGAAAAGAGGAAGGATTGGGGATGAAGGTGAGAGTGAATATGGAGGTGCAGAAGGAGAGAAGATCCAAGATAAGGAGAGGGGAAGTGGAACTGGAAGAGAGGGAGGTTCATGGTTCAGGAATGGGGGTGCAGAAGGAGAGAAGATCCAAGATAAGGAGAGGGGAAGTAGAAGAGAGGGAGGTTCATGGTTCAGGAATGGGGGTGCAGAAGGAGAGAAGATCCGAGATAGGAAGAGGGGGAACAGGGAGGTATCCCTCTCCAAGATAAGCCCTGCTCCCCCTTGCACCTTTCCCTCTTCTTGGACTTCATTCTCTTTCCCTCTTCCTAAACCAATCCTTTTTTTCCTCTTCCAAACACCAGTCCTTTGTCCATCCCTTCATCTCCTAATCTGAGATGCCTTCTTTTGCTCTGCCCCTCTCCACCCCCCACCCATTCCAAGTCTGAGACTATTGCTGTTGTCTCAGTATACCCATTAACCAGTGGCAATTTCACAATAAACTAGTATTAAACTTAGATAAAACTGATGAGCCATTCAGCATTGACTAATTCTCATTCAGAAGTTTATGTCAATGGGTGCACTATACCAGCCGTCTCATGGATAAAAAATTAGGTGTCTGGCTGGAGTCAGATCTGTTTTTGTGCACAGGTGAATGAAGGCAGTCACAAGGGGTATGTTTTTAAATTAGTATTTTGTGTTGGCTGAAGTCTTTGTTCGCCCCTTGTGATTTTTGTACAGCGTTTTATTTGTTTATTTAACATTTTTTATATACCGACAACCGTTTGCACATCGTATCGGTGTACAATGAAACTCAACAGGTAGGCAGAGCCTTTACATGGAAAATTAACTATAAAATTTGAATTAAAAAGGTATAACTGGAAGACTTACAGGAAACAAAATGGTAGGCAGGGCAATTCCTAGAACAGTAGCTATAAAAAGGGGGATTTTGTTTGATAGAGGGGGAGCAAAATCAATGCGTTGCAGGCATTGATTTTGTTTTCATCCCTGGGCTACTGCAATTCTTGTTTTCATAGGAATTTCCAATCAGTACACTCAGGACGCTGCAGTTGATGCAGAATGTCTGCTGACATGCGCTGGCAGTAGAAAACATATTACTCCAGTCCTTCGGTCATTGCATTGTCATCCAATGCAGTAGAAGGTAAAATAGAAAATCATGACCTTGTGTTGGCTGTTGCCAGCCGGGGTGTGGATCCTTAGCCGAGGCGAAGTTAGTGCTACCTGTCGGGAAGTCCCGCAGGTCCCCGCCGTCGGCAGGCAGAACTGGTTGGAGCAGGAACCTGAGCTGGGCCTTCACCTATACCCACTCTCGTTCCCCTTGGGTGCCGGGGCAGGCAGGACTTAGGTGAGGTTCCTGATGAAGAAGATCCCACAACTCTAGGTGATGGAGAGGTTAGCCAGGTACCAGGAGGTAGAATCCAGGGGCGTTCCGAGGTCAGAGGCAGGCTGCAGGCAGGCAGAATCCGGGGGCGTTCCGAGGTCAGAGGCAGGCGGCAGGCAAGCAGAATCCAGGGGCGTTCCGAGGTCAAGACCGAAGACAAGCCGGACAGGAGACGGGTAGAAGGGCAGGAACACAGAGGCAGGATACAAGGCAGAGGCACGAGGCAGGAACACAGACACAAAACTTAGCAGTCAGCAGCTCACACTGAGGAGGACCCATTGCAAGGCAAGGCAGAACTGCCAGGGACCTAACTTAAATAGTCCTGACGTTACTTCCCGGGGCTGGGGCACTTCCTAGTCCCAGGCCCCGTTAAGAAGCAGGGTGAGCGCCTGGAGGCCCGCTCGTGCATAGGTCTGTTGGCATCTGCATCGGCGCCCCGAGCGGGGGGGGCTGCACGGGGAGCGACGCCGGGTGATCGCCACAGAAGAGCGGGTTGCGCCAGTAAGTGGGGTCAGCTACGCAGCCGGCCCATGCAACACCTTGATTCATAAGTTACTTAACAATTTGTCTCCATGTGCATAATTCTCTGTAGAGAATTATCGGTTGCTGGGGATTACCTCACCATGATATGCCGCTTATCAGAGACCAGTGGAAGAGTCTGTCCTATGGAACTCACTACCAGACACACTGAGAATGATCACTTTCACACATTCATTTAAGCGGCAGCTAAACATGCACTATTCTCACAGGACAAGCAGGATGGTTGTCCTCACAAATGGGTGACATCGAGGATGGAGCCCACCACGGAAAACTTCTGTCAAAGTTTAGCAGAACTTTGACTGGCCCCTACTGGGCATGCCCAGCAAGGCACTGTCCCTGCAGCCAGCAGGGGTCTCCCTTCAGTCTTCTTTTTTCCGCGCAGCAGTAGCCACGCGGTGAAAGAGCTCTTACCACGTTCCTGACAGGAATTTGGAATTCTTTATTCTAAAGAAAATTTGCCCCTCAGGGGTCTCCCTTCGACAAATTTTTTCGTCCGCGGAACTCCGGTAAGTTTTTGCCGCAGTTTTATAGACTTTCGTCGACTTTGGCCCTTGAGGCCTACTTGCAGTCGACAGTCCCGCGACTAAATTTTTTGGCTGTCCGCCATGGCGTCTGGGTTTCGTCGATGTCCTGACTGTACTCGTACAATGTCAATCACAGACCCCCATAGAGTCTGTGTTTTGTGCCTAGGGAGTGAGCATGATGTTCTGACTTGCACCACATGTGCCCTTATGACACCAAAAGGTCGTAAAGCCAGAATGGAGAAGATGGGGCTCCTCTTCCATGTTCACACCCCAACGCCATCAATTGCATCGACGTCATCGGAACCGGCACCGTCGAAATCTTCACACCATCGGCAGCCTTCCGGTGACCGTCCGCCTCCGACGTCTTCTCGGCCATCGACTCCTGTCCCTTCCCCTGATCATCGAGGAGATAGGAAGGAGAAACATCGCCATCGACGTCATAAGTCTCGGCCCGTCGAGGAATCGATGTCATCGACCTCCGTACCGGCCGAGCCACCGCCTAAAAAGCCTCGATCAGAAGTGGCACCGTCCACTCCTGTTTCGCAGGCATCGAGGAAACCCTCACCCCTTCGGGGTGTGGGAGCCGTGATCCCACCGGTGACGGTAGTCCCTCCGGCTCAGCCTCCGCCTCCATCTCCCGTCGAGCCGGGTCTTGTTACCCCTGGTCTCCGGGCAGAACTGGACCGGTTGGTCCAGGAGGCCATCGATAAGGCGATGCTACGGTTCCAACCTCCTCCGGCACCGGCACCGAGGGCGGAACCGACCACCGAGCCAATTGCTGCTGCATTGGCTCCGTTGTTACACCGGATGGAAGCACTCATGACAGCTCTTCCACCGGCAATACCTATACCTGTGCCACTGACACCGGTTAGACCGCTGTCACCGACAGGTTTTTCATCTGGTGGAGAAACACCGTATCCTATTCCCCCTTCGGGAAAAGTTCCATCGGTGACCAGTCGTCCCTCACCACCGATCTACTCATCAGGGGCGATACGCACTTCAGCTCCACCGAGATTTCCGATGCCGACATCGATTTCCTCGAGACCGGCACCGGTTCCATCGGTGCCCCCATCGGCACCGACATCGGCACCGATTCCATCGAGGATATTCTCGATGCCTCCGGTGGCTTCTCCCGATATTTTGGATCCCCTACCTGGGCCCTCCGGAGTTCCACACCCTAGAGCGCCTTCAGGTCATCATCCAGATCCCTATGATACTTGGGGTGATGATACCTCTACTGACACCGATGATTTACCTTCACCTCCCTCTCCTACAGGGAGCAGAAAGCGTTCTCCTCCTGAGGACCTCTCTTTCATTAATTTTGTGAAGGAAATGTCAGAATTGGTTCCTTTTCAACTTCAATCTGAACAAGATGATAGGCACCAAATGATGGAATTACTCCAATTTTTGGATGCCCCAAAAGTCATCACCTCTATTCCCATTCATCAGGTTTTTCAAGACCTTCTTAAAAAGAATTGGGAATCTCCTGGCTCGGTGTCCCCAGTAAATAAAAAAGCTGATTCTACTTACCTGGTACAATCAGCCCCAGGTTTTCAAAAACCTCAATTAGATCATCATTCGGTGGTCGTCGAGTCAGCTCAGAAAAAAGCTAAACGACTAAAGCCTCATTCCTCCATACCTCCTACTAAGGACAATAAATTCCTTGATAGCGTAGGTAGGAAGGTTTACCATGGAGCTATGCTGATTTCCAGGATAGCTTCTTATCAACTTTATATGACTCAATATAATAGAGTCATTTTAAAGCAAATGCAGGAATTTGCTGATGCCTTGCCAGAACAGTTCCAACCCCAGATTCAATCCCTTTTAAATAAAGGTTTTGAAGCTGGAAAGCATGAAGTTCGAACCGCATATGACATCTTCGATGCTTCTACTCGAATTTCTGCTACAGCTATTTCTGCTAGACGTTGGGCCTGGCTGAAATCTTCTGACCTTCGCCCAGAAGTTCAAGATCGGCTTTCAGATTTACCTTGCTTAGGGGATAATCTATTTGGCGAGCAAATACAGCAACTTGTTGCTGAATTGAAGGATCATCATGAGACTTTAAAGCAACTCTCATCTATCCCTCCTGATTTGCCTTCCAAACAACCGTCTAGGAAGGACTCTAAAAAGTCTTTCTTTAGGCCAAGGAGATATTATCCCCCATCTACCAAGCCTCGGCCTACCAAGTCATATCATAAGACTCAGCCTCGCCAGGCTCGTAAACAAAAGCCTGCAGCAGCTCCACCTCCTGGCCCTGCTGCAGGTTTTTGACTTTCCCTTAGAGAGCATGTACCAGACCCCTCTTCCAGACATCCCTGTGGGAGGTCGGCTATGCCACTTTCTAGCACAGTGGCATACGGTCACCACAGATCAGTGGGTGACGGCAATCATCGAACAGGGTTATCATCTCAACTTTCGAACTTTCCCTCCAGACTCCCCGCCTCTGCAGGCGTGCAGTCTTACCGATCATTCTCTTCTTTTAGAGCAGGAAGCATCACTTCTCCTACAATCCAATGCTATAGAACCCGTTCCTCCCTTGCAACGAGGCCTAGGGTTCTATTCCAGGTACTTCCTGATCCCGAAGAAGTCAGGGGGACTTCGTCCCATCCTAGACCTCAGGGTCCTCAACAAATACCTTCACAAAGAGAAGTTCAAGATGGTAACCCTGGGCTCGCTTCTCCCTCTGCTACAAAGGGGGGACTGGTTATGCTCTCTAGACCTAAAAGACGCATATACCCACATTGCGATAGCACCATCTCATCGCAAATACCTGCGTTTTCTAGTAGGCCGCAATCACTACCAATATCGGATGTTACCTTTCGGCCTAGCATCCGCACCACGAGTGTTCACCAAGTGCCTCGTAGTGGTTGCAGCATTTCTAAGGAAAGAAGGAGTCCACGTCTACCCCTACTTAGACGATTGGTTGATCAGGGCCCCAACCCAGCAACTAGCTCGGTCCTCCCTGACCCTCACAATTCGTACGTTGCTTTCTCTAGGATTTCTGGTAAATTACGAGAAATCCTACTTAGTCCCATCTCAAACCTTATCCTTCATTGGGGCAGACTTGGACACCTTACAGACAAAAGCCTTCCTTCCTTATCAGCGAGTCCAAGCCCTAGTGTCCCTAGCTCGCCAGCTGCAGTCCCAACAAACAGCTACAGCTCGCAACTTCCTTGTTCTTCTGGGTCACATGGCCTCCTCAGTTTATGTGATCCCCACGGCCCGTTTAGCCATGAGAATCACACAGTGGACCCTAAGGCTTCAGTGGATCCAAGCTCTTCAGCCTCTGTCCTCAATAATACGCGTCTCCAACGCACTTCGTCTGTCTCTTGCCTGGTGGATGAATCCTCTCAACCTCCTACAGGGTTTACCCTTCCTCCCTCCAGATCCTCAGGTCATCCTTACTACCGATGCTTCCAACATCGGTTCGGGAGCCCATGTGCACGAGTTGCAAACTCAAGGATTCTGGTCACGAGAGGAATCCAAACACCAGATAAATTTCCTGGAACTCCGAGCAATCCGCTATGCTCTCCGGACTTTCCAAGATTGCCTCTCTCACCATTCAATCTTGATCCAGACGGACAACCAGGTGGCCATGTGGTACATAAACAAGCAGGGAGGCACAGGCTCTTTCCTTCTGTGTCAGGAGTCAGTGCAAATTTGGTCAGAAGCCCTCTCCCACTCCATGTACCTCAGGGCCACCTACCTACCGGGAGTAGACAATGTATTGGCAGACCAGCTGAGCCGTGACTTCCAACCACACGAGTGGTCTCTCAATCCTTTGGTAGCGACCTCTCTATTTCGCAATTGGGGTTATCCCCACATAGACCTCTTTGCGTCCCCTCAGAACCACAAAGTGGACAACTACTGCTCTCTCATTCGGAGCCAGCACTCTCGGCAGAGGGATGCATTCTCTCTCCGGTGGACAACCGGCCTGCTTTATGCATTCCCTCCACTTCCTCTTCTCTCGAGGACTCTCGTGAAGCTACGCCAAGACGGAGGAACCATGATCCTGATAGCACCTTACTGGCCACGCCAAGTATGGTTTCCAATTCTCCAGGATCTCTCCATCCGCAGACACATTCCTCTGGGAAAGGACCCGCATCTGCTCACTCAAAACGACGGATGCCTCCTCCATCCCAACCTCCAAGCCTTGTCCCTGACGGCATGGATGTTGAAAGGTTAGTCCTTCAGCCATTTAACCTTTCCGAATCAGTTTCTCGTGTCTTGATAGCTTCACGAAAGCCTTCAACAAGACGTTCTTACTCATACAAATGGAAAAGGTACACATCATGGTGCACTTCTCAGTCCCTTGATCCCCTTTCCTGTCCAATCTCTAACTTTTTGGACTATTTATGGCATCTATCTGAATCAGGTCTAAAGACCTCCTCCATTAGAATGCATGTCAGTGCGGTAGCCGCCTTCCATAAGGGTTTCGGGGGTGTCTCTATCTCAGTCCAACCCCTGGTAACACGTTTTCTTAAAGGCTTGCTCCATTTGAAGCCACCTTTACGTCCTCCGGCCCCATCTTGGGACCTTAATCTGGTTCTTGGTCGTCTCATGAAACCTCCTTTCGAACCTCTACACTCTTGTGACTTGAAGTATCTCACATGGAAAGTGTTATTCCTTTTAGCTATCACTTCAGCTCACAGGGTTAGTGAATTGCAGGCCTTAGTTACCTATCCGCCTTACACTAAGCTCCTGCAGGACCGGGCGGTACTACGCACTCACCCTAAATTTTTACCTAAGGTAGTATCGGAGTTTCACATCAATCAATCCATCATACTACCTATCTTTTTTCCCAGGCCCCACTCCAACTCCGGGGAACAGACTCTGCATACCCTGGACTGTAAACGGGCTCTATCTTTCTATCTAGACCGTACAGTCGCCCACAGGAAGAGCACTCAATTATTCGTCTCCTTCCATCCTAACAAGTTAGGGCAACCTGTGGGTAAGCAGGCTCTTTCCTCCTGGTTGGCGGATTGCATCTCCTTCTGCTATCAGCAAGCTGGCATTCCTTTCCAAGACCGTGTTAAAGCACACTCTGTGAGGGCCATGGCAACTTCAGTAGCACACCTTCGATCGGTGCCGCTTCCTGACATCTGCAAAGCTGCAACCTGGAGTTCTCTCCATACCTTTGCAGCCCACTATTGTTTGGACAAAGCTGGAAGACAGGACTCCATCTTCGGCCAATCTGTCTTGCGTAACCTTTTTCCAACATGATGTACCAACACCCTTCCACCTCCCGGTGGGGTGCGGATGCCCTTTCCCAAATTCCACCCCAGTTGTTGTGCCTTTTGCACGCCGTTGGGTACATTTGGTGCATTTCTCGGACATCCTCAGCTCGGTACTCACCCATTTGTGAGGACAACCATCCTGCTTGTCCTGTGAGAAAGCAAATGTTGCTTACCTGATGTAACAGGTGTTCTCACAGGACAGCAGGATGTTAGTCCTCACGAAACCCGCCCGCCACCCCGCGGTGTTGGGTTCGTTTTATTTTTTACTTTTTAGGCACTGCCTGTAGCTTTGAAAATCAGACTGAAGGGAGACCCCTGCTGGCTGCAGGGACAGTGCCTTGCTGGGCATGCCCAGTAGGGGCCAGTCAAAGTTCTGCTAAACTTTGACAGAAGTTTTCCGTGGTGGGCTCCATCCTCGATGTCACCCATTTGTGAGGACTAACATCCTGCTGTCCTGTGAGAACACCTGTTACATCAGGTAAGCAACATTTGCTTTTTCAGCGAGTCTTTGAAATCAAGGGTTAGAATATTTTGTTTATTCGATTGACAGAGTTTCTCTTTCTCTTGTCTTTAATGATTATACAGACCATATATGATTTTTTTAAATGTAATGTCTTATTTTTTGGTTTTCTATGTTTTCAGATTTATGAATGTTTTTGATGTTCCCTACTTTGAATGTTAGCTAGAGTGTGTAAAATATTTTTAAATACATTTATTAGGTTAATGAAAAGAAAGTACAGTTATGCTGGGTTTAATTATTACAGGATCAGGTAGGCAAAAGGGGGAAAACACAGGACTACTTCAACGGCCAAGTACAAAAGCAAAGTACATTCAGCCTTCTTGATAATTCATTTTCTGAATTATCAAGAAGGCTGCTCACCCCATAAAAATGTTGATGCAGTAATTTTGTTATGGGTTTGACAGTTGCTTGGTTTTGATGGTAAATATTACTATCTTTTACATAAGTCTTAGGGGTAACCTGCATGGAGGGGCAGTTACTACCATAAGAAACTTGCTGGGCAGATTGGATGGAGCATTTTTCTGCCATCATTACTATGTTGAGTATGAGGTTGTCTGTATATATCAGGAAGCCTCAGAATATAATACAATTACAGGTCAATAAAGGGATGGGAGTGAGATGAGGATGGGCTTAACTGGCAGATGACATTTAATGTGGACAAATACAAATTGTTGCATGTAGGAAAGATGAATGCAAACCATAGTTATATGTTCCTGAGGTCCATATTAGGTATCACCACCCAGGAAAAGGATTTTGAAATTATTGTGGACAATACTTTAAAATCATCAGCCAGGTACATGGCAGCAGTGAAAAAAAGCAAATAGAATGTGAGATATTAGGAAAAGAGTGAAAAATAAAACAGAAGATATCATAATATCTCTATATCAATCCAAGATGCAACTGCATTTTGAATATCATGTTCAGTTCTGGTCACTCCATCACAGAGATATCACAGAACTAAAAAAAGGTACAGAGAAGACCAACTAAAATAAGGGGGATGGAAAGGCTAAACAGGTTAGGACTCTTCAGCCTGGAGAAGAGATGGCTAAAAGTAGATATTCTAGACGTCTATAAAATCTTGAGTGGGGTGGAACAAATAAACAGGTAATGGTTATTTATCCTTTTAAATAGTACTAAGATTTGAGGGAGACCGGTAGCTCATTTAAAACAAATCAGAAAAAGTATTCTTTCACTCTGTATACAATTAAACTGTGGAAACTGCTACCAGAAGATGTATTAAAGCAGTTAGTGTCGCTAGGGTTAGAAAGGGTTTACACAAGCTCCTGAAGGAAAAGTCCATAAAAATATTAACAAAACAAGGAAGGTGCACATACAAATTTTTCTTGTAACACTTTACATAAAAATAAACGTTATTAGAAAAAATATCTGTCAAAATACTAATTTTAACATTTGAAAAATAAATATACAAATGTTTTGTTATAATACATAATATCAAATCAAAATCATACAAAAAACTATACTAAACTACATAATACAAATATCTAGACACACAAAACATACAATGACCTACCCTTCCCCTCCAAATCCCCACATTAAAAAGTAAAAATACCTACGAACTCATCCCATCCTTAAAAAAAATGACCATTAAAATTACAATGTTGAATTAACATTTATTCTTTTGGCATGCACACAAACATGTGAAAGAAAGAAGAAAAACAACTTTCTCTGAGTATTTAGACCAAATCCTTTCTTGTAGAAAGTTCTTTTTTTAAAAGATGAAGAACTATCAAAACCACCAAATCTATCTTCTTAGGGGAATATAACAAATCACGGCACCCCATTCTCATACAAAGTTATTACATCAGGAGCTTGCACTGCTGCTATCAACACGGCCAAGAGGAAGCCAGAAAACCCCTTCAATATTCTTCAACGGTCTTCATCTATTCAAATATCTCATTCCCACTTTATTATTTCCCTTTCCCACATGGGCGTATGTGTCACATGTGGTGACACATACGCCCATGTGTTTTGGAGAGTCTGCTTCAGGGGATATCAGACTCTCCAAAACACATGGGCGTATGTGTCACCACACACAGGAAGCTGCTTCAGTGGAAAGTATAACATAGAAAGTCATGATTAATACTATACCCAAACAAAAAACAAAACACAAAACCAAAAAGACTAAAATCCACACTTACCCAAACTCCAAAAATTTCAAACCCTCTTCATTATTCAGCTGAAACACAAAAGGCATCCAATCAAACAATAACAATCAACTCAAAGAGCAATATCTACAAAAATTCGACCAAAACAATTTTCAAAAAATTATGCTAATTTCTAAAGCTTTCCTTAAACCACTTAAAACAATGAAAACCTTCAGTGTAGCCACAAGAATACAGAAAGGCTCAGCAAAACAGCCGGCTGGCACCCAGGCATCATTTAAATATGATGACTGGATCCAGCTCAACCAATTCACGTCCAAAACTTCTAAATATCAAGCAATCCAAAAAAAGGATATCACAGAACTAAAAAAAAGGTACAGAGAAGACCAGCTAAAATAAGGGGGATGGAAAGGCTAAACAGACAAGCCTTCCCCTAAACAAGGCTAGCATGGCCTTAGCACTGCCTGGCCATAGATCTGACGCATGCCTCTAGTACCCACCATCACTATTGTTGTATTTACCTTGTTGAAGACTTCTTCCCCCCCTCTGCATTTTCTTATCCCAGTTTCTTCCCCTTGTTTTATTGTAACTTTTTGCTCCCTCTGCTTATGGTTAACGTTCTTCTAATGACTTTGTTTCATGTAAACCAATCTGATTTGATTTGTATCAAAGTCGGTATAGAAAAGCTTTAAATAAATAAAGGCACCTCCCACTGGAACAACCAACCAGTCATAACCAAGATATGTACCAACTTTCCAATCATAATACCTTAAAAGAAATCACAAAATCACCAAAAAGCACCCCATTCAATCTTATTATTTAAACCCTTCGGGGTTACAGTATCCAAACTGAATATCCATTTTTATTCAGCATGTAATAATCAACATAAATTCCTACCACGGGGGTGTGGGGACAACTGCAATATTACTGAAAACTGAAGATCCTGTACTGCATATCCAGAAGCCAATCAGTGTTGTACATTATTGATATTAGTCCAATGTTCAATTACCCGGGTCTTCAAAAGATGATTGGTCTGACCAACATACAGCAGTCTGCTGTATGTCATGGACTGACATGAAGTGAAGGATCAAAACATGTATTTTTGAAGAGTAACTGGATGAATAAATTCATATACTGAAAGAGATAAACACACAGAGCAAATTCCACATGACAGATAACCAATGTCTGATGTCATTAATGCCCTATTCTCTAATGGCAAAAAAGAAGAAACCAATTGCTCATATAAATTTCTAGCTTATTTAATTGCGAACAATGGAGGTTTCTGAAAGCCCGTAAATTCTTGTAACAAGGGCCAGTGTTGTCTATCGGTAATTATCTGAACCACATGCAGGGTAACTGGTGTATGCGGAAGCACACACATCATTCTATTTGAGGATGCCGCAGGCTTTTTCTTCAAGAGTAATTTCCAGTTATAATACTGTGCCCTCTTATAACATCATCTGGATCCCCAGATAAGATTTAATTTTAGGTAACGTGTTAAAGAAAATTTTTATGTACACTTTCACTGTTTTTTTTATTTTTATATAATAGTTGTGGGTCTGTTCTAATTTGGCCAATTTAATATTCACTGGAAACGTCCATAAAACATTATTAGCCATGTAGACTTTGGCGAGCCATTGCTTATCCCTGGATATGAGCAAAAAAGATTGTATCTATTCTTTGGGATCTTCACAGATAATTGAGACTGGGATTGACAACTGTTGGGAATAGGATGCTGGGACATTTGATGTGACCCTAATACAGTGTTTCTTATGTTAAATAATAAACTTCATTTTAAAAAATTGTAAAAACTGTAGTTTGGTTCATGTCACCCTGTACAATACATATAAAGGTTGATTTTAAAATGCCGGCATGCGGAAATCCCGGCAGATATGCGCATGACCGGGCCAAACATGAACCGAGTACATTTTCAAAATGGCCCTGCCATGCGCATATCTGCCAGTATGTGCAGAAGTGCTGGGAGAGCCAAAAGGGGCAGGCTGGGGCAGGGCGGGGGCCCACCGAGACAGCGCCATATTTTGCAATGTTTTGGTGACTCGTGTGCCGGCACACAATTTACTTAATCTCGGAAGATGAAGTAAGTTGTAAAACAAAAATATTCTAATAGGAGGGGGGGTTAGGTGTCGGGGAGAAGAGGGGAAAAGGGAGAAAGAGTAGGTAGGGGGACAGGGAAGTTCCCTCCCAGTCCGTTCCTTAATTGGAGTAGACTGGGAGGGAACTAGGGATGTCCCAATTGTATCGCCGAGCGCTTTTTAAGAAAATCCCCCCTTACGCGCCACCCAAACGCATGTGCGTTTACCAATATGAAATCGGGCACGCTTGTGCGCATGGATATCAGATTTTATAAGATGTGCATGTCTGCACACGCATGTTATAAAATCAGCATGTCCGTGTGCGCACGACGGGAACCCCACACACATGGACGCACGCGCACTTCTTTTAAAATATACCTCATAGTTTTTATTTTTAAATTCCCAGGAAAATTTTTATTAGGGTTTATTATGACAAGAACAAAAACAAGAGAAAATCAGTGAAAAAATGTGACTCATTTTTCTAGGTAAATATTGGAGTTTATCTTGGTGGACAGAAGCCAGGACAATAAACAATATTAAGTAGATTCTGTATTCAGCAGCATCCCTATCTCTGTCACCATCTCCTGCCTAGTATGTCCCTTCCTTTCCCCACATCCCCAATGACAATCTCCCTCTTCCCACCTCCTCCCATTGTAACAGCTTTCATCCTTACTAGTGGTAGCTCCAGGTTTCTCCTCTCTCCTTCGGCAGCAACTTGCTGAGGCTCCCTAACTCTGCAGCATTGCACTTCTTTTTATAGTGCCAGGGAACCTGCCGAGAAGGCTTCTGGTGGACGTGGCCCACTTCAAATGCTGTGTTGGCGGTACCAAGCAGCAGGTACTTTGCTTGCTTGGTGGAAGGGGGAGGTGGGACTTGAAATAGTAAATCAGCAGCACCAGAGGCGAGAGCTTTTGCTGGTTGGAGGGGGGAGTGACACTTTAAATGCTGCAGGTGTTTTGGCACTCACTGGCTTCCAGCATTTGCTGGAGACCTTGAGACACTGCATCTGCAGCGCTGAAGCTACTCTTTAAACCAATTTTCACCCTAATTTTAGGATTATTAAACAAATTGTCACTTTTGGAAAAAATGGGAATTTATGGATGAAAATTGGTGTAAACTGAAAACGAAGGACTCTAGACATAGTCTACTGTTAAATTTCCCTTCAGGGTAGATCTAATAATATCCAAAGCTACTTTCTCTGATATGTTTGCATATAATGGGGCAGATTTTCAAAGGCTGTGTGCGTAACATACGCGCGTAACCCGAGAAAATCTGCCTCTGCGCGCGCCGAGCCTATTTTGCATAGGCTCGGCGGCGCGTGCAAGCCCCGGGACGCACGTATGTCCCGGGGCTTTGAAAAAGGGGCGGGTCTGGGGGCGTGGCGGCGGTCAAGGGGGAGGTCCAAGGGCGGTCCCGAGACCTCCTTCGGTGTGGCTGGGCCGGAGGTTCACGCGCCGGCAGCCGGCGCAGGCGTAAGAAATAAAATAAGGTGGGGGGATTTAGATAGGGCTGGGGGTGGGTTAGATAGGGGAAGGTGGGGGGGACCGGAAAAAAAGTTCCCTCCAAGGCCGCTCCGATTTCAGAGCGGCCTCGGAGGGAATGGGGAAAGCCATCGGGGCTCCCCTAGGGCTCGGCGCGCGCAAGGTGCACAAGTGTGCACCCGTTTGCGCGCGCCGACCCCGGATTTTATAACATGCGCGCGGCTGCACACGCATGTTATAAAATTGGGCGTAGATTTGTGCGCGCCGGGTTGCACGCATAAATCTACGCCCGCGCATAAGTTTTAAAATCTGTCCCAATGATTCTATATTCATCATCACCAAAACAGTTGGACTCTGAATATGATCAAGTTGTTTCAAAATATTGATATCTATTTCCTTTCTCACATAAGAAGCAGTTTTGACCACTACATGTTTTAGTAATGTATGCAAAAAAATCAAAATGGGTTTTAACATGGAATCATTATAAGATACAATTGGCTTTCTGGGAGGGATTCTTTAAAGATTTGTATAGTTTTGGCAGTATATACAGAACTAGAACTCGTGATATTGGATCTCTAAAATTTGACATTGCTTTGAGAGATGTAATCAGTAAAGCGATTAACTAATATTTTTAAAAATAAAATACTAAGGATCCCCCTTACTTTCCCTTTACCAGTTAGAATCTTTATTTTAGATTGAACATTCTTAATGGAATTACAATCCAGTTTTTTGTAATATTTTACAACCATTAATTTCTTTTGTGCTTATCTCACAAAATCTTCCCTATGAAGGAGCACCACTACCCCGCCTTTGTCTGCAGACTTCACCACATTTTTTCTCTGTGCCAAAGTGAGCAGTGCATAAAATTCTTGCTTTGGGATGTTCTTAGAGGAAAAGTCCATAACATATTATTAGCCAGTTAGACTAGAGAAAGCCATTGCTATTCCTGGGAGTGAGTAACAAGAAATAGATCTACTTTTTGAGATCTTCCAGGTACTTGGAGCTGTATTGACTATAGTCAGGACTCGATGGATCTTGGGCTAACCCAGCATGGCACTGTATTTATGTATTGGTTACGTTTGCCCTAGCACCAGCCTGCATAAGAATAAAGGACAGAACATGAGATCCTTAATCAAAATAACAGGTCATAATAAATTATACCATTGCCACTGAATGACATCACTGTCTGTAGGTACTCATTCAAAGGCTTGTTGGAACAGAAATGTTTTAAACATTACCTTCAATGTTTTCAAATAATCCATAAGCAGCAATGCTTCAGGAAGGGAATTCTAGATCGTGGAGCTGCGACTGAGAAGGAACTTTCTCTGGTCTCCACCAGTTGAGCCTATTTAGTCGAAGGGATGTCAGTGATGCCCCTCTGCAATAACCTGAGTGATCATGTTGGGCTGTAGACACGCAGCAATGCATTGGTCCAAGACAGTGAGTCTAGTCTCAACAATTTGTGGACCAACATTGCAATCTTTTATATTTGATACGACACTGAATGCTGAGTCAGTGAAGATCAATTAATACAGAGATTAATTGATCTCTCGGGCTTTTCCCAGATATCTATGTTCTTATGATATGATGTCTTATGAGAAGTCACATTTAATTACCGTATTTTTCGCTCCATAAGACGCACCTAGGATTCAGAGTGGGAAAATTAAAAAAAAATGGTGTGCTAAACCGGCTCTTTTCCCGGGCATCTGTGCATCTTATGGAGCAAATTAAGAGTGTGCATACAATTTTTTTGTCCCCATTTCATTTTTAGGTCTGGGGAGGGCCATTTTGGTCCACTCCCCAGATCAGAAAACTTTTATTGTTCATTTTTGTACCAAAAAAAAAAACCCTTCCCAACCCTTCAAATTTAATTAATTACAACCCCCCAATCCAAGACTTGCCAAATGTCCCTGGTGGTCCAGCAGGGGTCCTGGGAGCAATCTCCTGCTCTTAGGCCGTCGGCTGCCAGTAATCAAAATGGCACGGGTGGCCCTTTGCCCTTACTATGTGACAGGGGCTACCAGTGCCATTGGTCGGCCCCTGTCACATGGTAGGAGCAATGGACGACCTGTGGGGGGTTGTAGATAATTTTTTATTTTTTATTTTTTTTTTTATATTCGCTCCATAAGATGCGCAGACATTTTCCCCCCACTTTGGGGGAAAAAAAAGTGCATCGTATGGAGCGAAAAATACGGTATTTACAATAATTTGTCTTCAGCCTGTTACCAGGACCAATTGGCAAATCCTTGGGTCCTGGTGAAATTCACCAAAGATTGTTCCAGGACTTCATAAATTAATTTTGAAAAGAAAATCTTTAATCATAATAGATCAATGCAAGTTTTAAGTGGATTGTAACAAATTGTACAAATGATAATTGTAGCTCAAAACCTTAACTGTTTCTAGAGGTAACACGTCTTATGTTAAATTAATCACAGATGATCCTGTTCTGTCTGAGACTGCATTCAAGGATGATCACAGACAGGGCTGATAGTATCCCTGAGCTCAAAAATGCTTCTGCTCTTTCTAACTGGGAACATCTGTTTAAATAAGAACAGGGTGCTCTATTAGAATTTATCTCCAGATGAGTCTTCTGTGGCGTGATTGAATGATAAATGTTTAGATAACTGTTTCCAATGTCCATCCTATGTCCATGAATAGATAGAACTTATGGATTTAAAATTTCTGCACTTCATTTTTTAAATCATGTCTTTTAAAAAAAAAATTTTCAAACTGTTTTGCATATGTATCACTCTCACATAACACTTTCAATTGTTCCTGTAACCAAACTTATTGTAACTGGATGGCTTTAACTGGTTTCAATAATCAATATCATTAAATCCAGTGAGCTCTTATTAAAAATAATGTTCCACTTCATCGTGTCCTCTGTATATAATTTGGGTTATTTCATAATATGTAAACACCGAGAAATCATCTGCTGACAGCAGTATTCTATCAAAGTTGCCCGATGAACTTCTGAGGAAATTGATTTAGCATATTTCTGTATTTTTTGCAGTGTATTGTCTTTGAAAAAGTTTAATCTTAAATTCAGGTAATCCACCTTTTTTGTTTAATGGCTCTCCATTAACACATATTGTCAACTGAAGAAAACTAATCTCAAGTGTTGTTTTTTGCATTTGTTGCACTTAAAACTAAGGTTTATGATTTGATGTGCTTTTAAAACAGGATCAGCCTTTCTGGATAGATGCACCTTACAGTTTTGTCTTTCCCATATTTCTGTTCATGTATCTCCTCTTAAATCTGAGAACTATTTTAATTAATAGTGGCATAATGAGTGATTATGTAACTCCTAATTTAAATAATATTAAAGCATTTGGGGCTTTCTCATGCCTTGTGTCAGTGTGTAGGTGTAAACTCAAGCTGACAGAGAAACTGCATCATGCTTTTTAACAGGACGTGATGAAAATTGAAACATATCAAATTGTAAAAAAAAACAAAACAAAAAAAACATTACAGATAGGCTTTCCTATGCTGTTTATATCTAAATCTGTTATAACTAAAATAATTTTCATAAACTTTACGAAGCAGGTTAATTATTGTTCTTGGAGGCAAGCTTAAATACATTTATTTATTTTATTTATTTGTTTATTTTGATAATTTATATGCTACCAATCTAGGGCTGTCGGCGGCTCACACAAAAACATATAAAAGCAAGGCAGACAAACAAAACAGCATAATATAATAAATATCAAGACATTCCTTCAGTAGTGCTCTGCTGACATCCTAGTCCTAAAAGCTCTCTTGAATAAATAAGTCTTCAATAGTTTTTTAAAAGTTGTAGTGCATTCAAGCTTGCAAAGCTGCACCAGAAGACAGCTCCACCATACCAGGCCTGCAACTGAGAAAATCTGCTGACGAGTATCCACCTTATGAGCATGCCAAACAGACGGGACAACAAATAGTCCTCTTTGCAATGAACGCAGCAGTCTTGGTGGAATATAGACATGCAATATTCGGTTTCTCCAGGTAAGAAAATCAATTTTCAATAATTTTTGAATCAATAAGGCAGTTTTATGTTGAATCCTTTCCAGATTTTAAGCAGGCAGCAGAGTTTTGGGTAGTGCTTGTAAATGAGTCACAGGTGCACATAGCAATAAGGCATTACAATAACCTAAAGAAAGTAGCAATAATGCTTGTATTGTTGAGCAGAAGTCATGACTATTCAGCAATGACTTCAGGGATCTGACTAATCAAAGCTTATAATAGCCATATCAAAAGGTTGCACCAGTCTGAGAGGAGAGATGCAAGTTGGAGTCTAATATAACCCCCAAACTCTTCACTTACGTTACTACTGGAATTGAAATATTTTCAAAAACAAATGGAAGCACTGTTTACCAGAACACTGAAGAACCATGACTTCCATCATTTTGATGTTCAGGGCCACCATATTATATGCTAGCCAATGCTTACCCACTGAAAGATAGATAGCGTCAAACGTTTCAGCCCACGATGACAATACAGGGAAGAAAAATCTGTAAATCATCAGAATAAAACTGGTACTCCTCACAAGGCCCAGCCAACAATTATAGATGGGGGGGGGGGGGGGGTCATATAGATGTTAAACAATGTGGCCAAGAGGGCTGAGCCTTGAGAGACATCAGTCTTCAAGGGATGCCAGGAGGAATGATTTCCTGCAATGGACACTTGACAGATCTATCTGGAAAATAAGAGGTAACCAGCTCAAAACTTTACCACTGATGCTGCATTCTCTCAGGCAGTAAAGTAAGATAGTATGATTCATCATGTCAAATGCTGCAGAAATATCTAGATACCAGCACAAAACTGGAGGACTAGCCTAGTGGTCAGAGGACTGGACTATAAACCAGGGTTCAAATCCCACTGCTGCTCCTTGTGACCTTGGGCAAGTTATTTTACCCTCCGTTGCCTCAAGTACAAACTTAGATTGTGAGCCCTCTGGGGACAGGGAAATACCCACAGTACGTGAATGTAATCTACTTTGGAGTGCTGAAAAGTGGAATATAAATTAATTAAATAAATAACTGTGACCCCTATCAAGACCTCTCCTGAATGTTTCTAAATAAGAGAGAAGGAGAATCTCTGTTTAGCTGGTTTTTAAATCCGAACTGGAATTGATTTAGTATAAGATTATCTTGGAGAAACTGGTCAGATTGATAGTGGACAGCTGATTCAATCTTTGCTAAAAAGGAAAGTGAAGAGACTGGGCAATAACTAGCAAAATCCTGAATGTCTAATCCAGCTTTCTTTAACAGGGGCCATATAACCATAAGTTTCAGAGGAAGGAAGATATCCATTCATCAGAGAAAGGTAACCTTCCTAGAGATAACGGGGGCTACCACCTCCTTCACACCTAGCAAGACAGTGAGTTGACAGATGTTGAGAAAACAGAAGGTGGACTGACTGAAGAATGATTCGCTCAACTTCTCTGATCTCCAAGGCTTGAAAATTATCCCAACATACAGAATTTGGTGAAGGGGCAGAAAGAAACCAGTCAAATTTAGATGGGAAGGAAGAGCAGATCTTTTCAAACTTCTTACCAGAATATGACAGGAACTGATCACATAATGATACCACAGAGCCAGAGCAGGTAGGATTATACAGGGTGGCCTGCATTGGAGGCAGGCTACTTTTCCATGGGCCACCCTGTAGTTCACAGCGGAACAAGTCATGGATTTTATAATACAAAATAGCATCCTGGGTCCCATAAGCCTGTTCAATATATTTCACATAAAAATCTTTTTCAGCTTTCTCACAGGCCTTCCGGTAAAAGTCCAAAAGCAATTTTGTAGTATTGCAAAGTTACAGGAGCCCTATATTAATGCCAGCATCGTTTAATTGAGCAAAGCTTTCATCGAATCCTGACTAGCTCAGAGGAATACCATTTGGCATTCCTAGTATGCCTGACCCGAAACAGTTTCTCAGGAGCTATGTCATTAAGAATCTTCAGGATCATATTGTCCTAAGATGCGACTGCTGCCTCAATGGAAGAGACATCAAGAGCAGGAAGATCTTTAAAGAGATCAAGCTTAATAGTAGCTTTTAGAGTCTGAAACTGGTTTTGGATGGGGTAGCTAAAAGCTAATAAGTAGTGATCAGACCACAACACTTCCTCTGTAAAAGGACAGATTGGGAATACCTTCAATAAGGAGGAATTAACAAAAATAAGATCTGGTGTGTGGCTTAATCTATGAATTGGAACATCTGCAATTTGCTGCCACCCCAGAGATCATAGGATTTCTAAAAATTGGTCTACATGGAGAGGTGGCAGAAAAGCATAGACATGAATATTGAAATCACCAATAATAACCTATTATTTAAGTTAGCTTTTGATGTCCATGACATTTTAAAAAATGGGGAAAAGTTGGAGGCCAGCAACACTGAGGAATAATAAACCAGGCAAATGCTCAGTACATTGGATGATAGGATCAGCACCTCATATGGGGAGCTGGAACTGACAAACTCAGTGCGCATATCAAAGCAACTCTTGTAGATCATCAGCATACCACCCCATGTCTCTTACTTCGTGGATGGGAGGCCATGCAGTATCCTTCAGTACATGCTTGATTTAGGAAAACCATATCAGAATCTAAAAGCTTTGATTCAGTGATTCAAAGAAAGTCAGGTCTGTGAATGGTCAGTAAGTCCCTTAAGATAAGTTCCTTCTTTTTGTCTGACTGACCATTAATCAATAAAAGCTGTAAGGTGTTTGTCGTGCCTGTCAGGGCAATCTTGCATTGAATATGAAACAAATTATATAAAGTCTGGTTACCTTTGATGGTAAGCTGAATGGAGCCTTTCCTCCCCTAAATAACTTCAATTGGAGCCATACTAGGGTCAGCAGAGGAATTCGCAGATGGCAACAAAATAGTCAGGGCTCTCAACCGCTTCAATGTGCACAAAATGTAAGCGGTATTTGGAGTTCGGAAACCTGTCTGCTATTGTGCACCTCGTTTCCCCCTCCTGCACATCTATCAAGGCCAGCAGTGCCACAGACAGTTCTCTCTATTACCTCCTATATCTATACAATCTGAATAGTTCAGAAAAGACCACATATTTTATCTTCAGAATTAGACTTTTATTTGTCAGGCTTTGCAGGATTAGCATTTAGAAGAAAATAAACAGTACATGTCTCTAAAGTTCTTGCTACTTAGCATCGGTTTATACTAAATAAAACGCATCATTAGTGGATTGCCAGCCCACCCAACTTTGGTACATTCCCTTCTATTTATCTCTAGAGCAGTCTCTGGCTGGAGATCTCAGGGACTGTCTCAAGGGAAAGAGCTTGCTTCCTTGATCCTGGGACTAGTGCTTTAGTCTAGTTTAATTCAACAAGCCGATCTGATAAGCTGGGTAGCATTGTTGTGCTGGTTAAAGTTCTTATCTTGTTTCTCTCTGTTGAGACTGTTTCTTTGCTGGATTTCTTTGCTTGGTAATTTTGCTTTAATTATTGCCTGTAGAGAAGTACCAGCACAAAGCTGCACTGCTGTTTATCTGGATACATTTTTGAGACAAATTATGTGGGTCAGTTTGATTATTGAAATCTATTACCATAATTGCCTCTCCCCTAACCAAACCACATACCAAGAATGTCTCTATACATATGTAGGTAAAAGTACCCATAGGGTGGGCAATAATTTAAAAGCCTATTTACAAGCATTTTACCCACAGAAAGTGTTTTTATTATTGCCTACCCCATGATACAGAGTGGGGGCTACTCTAAAAACCCTCAGAAAGAGAGTTTATTTGGTTTAACCAAATACTTAGATTCTCTAAGCCAGGGGTCGGGAACCCATGGCTCGCGAGCCAGATATGGCTCTTTTGAGGGCTGCATCTGGCTCGCAGACAAGTGTCGCCATACTTCGCGGTTCCCCGCTGACCCAGCTGCTCCCCGGTCCTCCGCCGCCCGGGCTTAAAATGCTGTCAGCCCGGGCGGAACGCGGCAGGACAGCTGGAGTCAGCGGCACCGGCGTGCTCTCTTCTCCCCCCCCCCCCCCCCCCCGCGGCCCGGAAGAGGAAGTGGAGAGCATCGGGTGCCTGCGCGGGAAGAAGAGACCACACTAGCGTGGTCTCTTCTTCCGCGCAGGCACCCGATGCTCACCACTTCCTCTTCCGGGCCGCGGGGGGGAGGAGAAGAGAGCACGCCGACTGGAGTCATCCGGGTGCCTGCGCGGGAGTCATCGGGTGTCAGCCGGGTGCCAGCGCTGGAGTCATCGGGTGCCTGCGCGGGTCTTCCTGCGCAGGCACCCGATGCTCTCCACTTCCTCTTCCGGGCCGCGGGAAGAAGAGAGCACCGGCGTGCTCTCTTCTTCCCGCGGCCCGGAAGAGGAAGTGGAGAGCATCGGGTGCCTGCGCGGGAAGACCCGCGCAGGCACGCTAGTGTCCGACGGGAAGAAGACTGCAGCGCGGCTCGGAGGAAAATGAAAATCTTCAACCGCGGCCGATGGGACTCCGCCTTCGCCTCCGCGAGGGCTGAAAATGAAGGAGGTTAGCGTTGGGAGGAGGCTGCTGCTGCCGCGAGTTCCCGGGGTGGGGGTGGGGGAGAGAGTGAGTGAATGAGCGAGCAAGCGTGTGTGTTTGAGATCCTGTGTGTGTGAGTGAGAGATTGCATGTATGTGAATGATTGAGAGCCTGTATATGTGAAAGAGAGTATGTCTGTGATTGAGAGCCTGCCTGTGAGAGAGAGAGCATGAATGTAAGTTTACCATTGGGAACCTGTATGTGTAAGTTTGTAATTGAAAACCTGTTTGTTTGAAAGAGTATGTGGTATGATTGAGATCCTTTGTGTGTGAGAGAGATCATGTGTATGTATGATTAAGAGCCTGTGTGTATAAGTAAGAGAGAGATCATGTGTGTCTGTGTCTGATTGACAGCTGGTTTAGGTGATGGAGCATGTGAGTATGTGATTGAGAGCCTGTGTTTAAATGAGAGAGAGAGACCATGTGTGTCTGTGTGTGATTGAGCGCTGATTTAGGTGAGGGAGCATGTGAGTATGTGATTGAGAGCCTGTGTGTAAATGAGAGAAAGAGAGGACATGTTTGTAAGCATGTGAATGAGAGTCTGTATGTGAGAGAAAAAGACAGCATGTATTTATGTGATTGAAAGCCTGTGTGTGTAAGCGTGAAAAGATAGACAGCATGTGTGTAAATGTGTAATTAAGAGCCTATATAAGTGAGAGAGAAAAAACATGTGTATATGTGAGTGACTGAGAGCATGTGTGTATAGGTGTGTCATTGAGAGCCAGTGTGAGAGAGAGCGCTGGTATGTGACTGAGAGAGGAGAAAGTTCCAAGCAAACCACCCCACCTCCTGCTAATTCAGAACAATCTCAGGACACCTGGATATCAAACGTTCCCAGGTATGCAGAGCAAAAAAATTTTTGTATCCTTATTATTTTTCATTACTGGATCTTTGTGTCTGCTATTTTGAAATATTTTGTTGGTATCTGGAAATGTTTTATATGAGTTTTTAATTATTGGATATTCCACTCATCAGCTGTTTCGAAATATGTTCTTTTTGTTAGTACAGTTTTACTGCTGATGATTTTATATTTCTTGATTTGTTTTATAAGGATGGGTGATGTTTCTTTTTTCCTTTGTTACACTGCATACAGAGACTCTGGCTTGTTGCAGTTTCCAATTCAGTTTTGTCTGCATGCTTCTTGTTATGCGTTTTGGTCTCTTTATTCTATGTTAGGTGAGGGACAGCACGTGATTCAGGTGAGGTTTTCTGCTGGCGTGTAGTTTCTGTGTAGGACTCTATAGCAGCCTGACTTGGTCCGTTTTCCTAATAGGAGATGTATTGGTGTCTTAAGGCCTGGTGTAATATTTTCAGAGACTTATTGTACTTTAAAAGTGTGATCTTACATAAAATGCACACATTTACTTGTATTTAGTTTTAAACATATTGTATGGCTCTCATGGAATTACATTTTAAAATATGTGGCGTTTATGGCTCTCTCAGCCAAAAAGGTTCCTGACCCCTGCTCTAAGCTAAGGGTGGAGAGGGCATGCTTGGGAAAAGGGGGAGGAGTTTGGCTAGCATAGAGTCTAATTATTTTTAATCTTTAAATTCTAAATGTCTGTATGTTGAAAATATTTTCTAAGTCCCAAATTTGAGAAAATTGAGCCCATACTAAATAGAATGCCTTCATTCTTTTTCAGGAAGACTAAAACTGTAAATGAGGCAGGCCCTCCTAGCCCAAGATTATAAGGAACAGCAGTGGGATTTAAACCCTAGTGGGTAGAGCAGTGGCTGAGAACCAGAGAAGCTAGGTCCAAAAGAGACACCGATAGCCATAAGGGAGGTCGCAGATGCTTAACTCCCTTCAAAAACCTGGACACATCTGAATGGGAGGACAATGTTCCTCCATTGACTCGCCCTCTATAACAAGTGAGAGCTGCTACCTGCACCTTTAGTGTGTTAAGGGCCAAGCCTTTAAGCAAGCCTTCCTGTAAAAATTCCAATATCAGAGGAATTTCAACTTTGAGAGGATGAGAACCTTGCGTCTCATAGCAGCTCTCGAACACTCTCCAAACTCTAACATAAGCTAGAGATGTAGAAAATCTCCTGCCCTGGAGCTAAGTGGAAATCACTGCAGAAGAAAAACCACGCTTCACCAACCAAGCTCTCTCAAGGGCCAAACCATAAGACAGAAATCCAACCCGGAAGGTCGTGCAGAATGGGCCACTGATGTAATATATCCTTCCTGAGTGGCAGTCTGAGAGGGCTGTCCACCAGAAGACTCTGAAGATCAGCATACCACGGCCTCTGAGGCCAATCTGGAGCCACCAGAAGTACAGTTTTGGTCTGACTGGCAGTCTTTTGAATGAGCCTGCTTATCATCGGCCAAGGTGGGAAGGCATACAACAGTGCACTCCGCGGCCAGACCAGAATAAGAGCATTGATGCCTAGTGTCCTTGGATTCCTGCTGTGACTGAAGAACCGTGGTACCTTTGCATTGCCAGTGGTCACCAGCAAATCCAGATAGGGTAACCCCAGTGTGCCGCTATGAGTTGAAAAGCTTTGTCTGCTAAATTCCACTCTTTTGAGTCCAAGTCTTGCTTGCCGTGGAAGTCTGCCCATATATTGTCCTTCCCGGCAATGTGGGAGGCAGATATGTCCTGGAGATGTTGCTCTGCCCACGCCATGAGCACATCTACCTCCACTGACACCTGTTAGCCTCTGGTTCTACCTTGATGATTAATGTAGGTGTCACTATCATGGCTCCCCTCTAGCAGCCATCCGCACCAAGTCACAGCCCACATCAACTAAGAATGCAACACCCTGTTCCATTGCCAATCTGTCATCAGACCCTGTTCCTTGTGTCTCCTGAGAGAGAAACAAACCAGTCCGAGCCACCAGGCAACAGCAAGAAACAATCTGCAAATTCACTGTCATGGCCTCAAAAGCATGTTTAAGTATAGCCTCAGTCCTCCTATCCTGAGGATCTTTTAGAGCTGCCCCTCCTTTCACTGGAATGGTGGTTCGCTTGGTAACAAAGCATACCAAGGCATCTGCCTTCGTGAATCACAACTGATCGCTTGCCTTTGGATCCAAGGGGTTCAAACCTGCTAAAGTATGCCCCCTCTTAAAATTTGCCTCTGGGGCACTCCACTTAAGGCCAATCAACTCTTGAATTTGATCTAGAAGGGGAAAGAAACAGGATGCCTTGTGTAAGGTCACTCATATGGTATCTTTCTTTTGCAAGCCAGCAGCATTATCCGCATCCACAACTAGCATCTTCAGGGTCTGAGTCAACAGTCTTGGCAACTTATCTTTGTGAAAAAACTTGAGCAGAGTCTGATGCAGTTCCAAACCAGGTGGACTTTCTGCCTCTTCCAAAGGGAGAAACCCAAGTCCCTTTTTTAGTCATCCGAGGTATCAAGATCAACATACCCTAGAACATCACCAGGACAGCTTCCCTGCGGCACTTGTCTACAGTGGCTGATAAATGAGAGCCCTGGGCATGTGAACCCTTCTTAGTAAGTTGCTTTGCCTCTGCTAATTGCCCCTGCAGAAAAGCCTGCAGACCCTTGAAAAATGTCATCCAGGAAAAGGAGGAGAGATGCAAACTAAGGCCCATAAGCCCAAACCGGACACTCGCTGATCTTTCTGCTGGAGATGTCTTCTGTCATCGGGAACAAGAGATGGAAAGAAAGGACCCATCTGCAGTGTCGCCTTAAACCCCACTACCCTCCCAAGAGGATGGCCAAACATCGACAAAATCTAAAGTGTCCAAATTGCTTTGAGTATCCATGCAGCGCTGACACAGATGAAGAGAAAGAGATGGCAGGATTGCCCTTATGTGGGAAACATCACAAATAACCAAGCACTTATACCATTTTGTCCCTGGTGCCATAGTCTTTCTGTACTAGTGTCTAGGTGGCCTCCTATGCGCCCGCCATGTGTCTGGGAATTCAAGCATAAATCTGTGCCCAAAAAAGTAGGCCACGGTCGTATGAGCACAAGTACTCCTGTGCATAATTACATGCTGAAAACTAGGCTGCAGTCATACGTGCACAAATACCCCCACCCGCAAATATGTACACAAATATAGGCCATGACCTTACGTGCACAAGTATGTGTGCCCATGTGTGCTTACATCAGAACACCACCGAGCAGCAAGACTGTGCATACACACCTGTGCCTGGGAAAATTGCCGCCATGGCCTACTACACGGCTGACAGGACTAAGCCTGAGGAGCGGGGCCTAGTGAAAGGCTGCTCAGCCCTCAGAGTCCGTACCACCTCTGTACTATACTAACTTCCTAGAGAAGTGAGAGGGAAAGAGGATAAAAATACAAGGCCACCAACACCGAGGAAAGAAGACCCGGTAAGGAAAAAAGGAGAGGGTAACAAACTTCCCTATTCTTCTTTTTTTTTTTTTAATCTGAGCTCAGTCATCGTGGCTGAGAGCACGATTGGGTCACTGGCTGTAGGGGAAGAACAAGCCTTCACTACCAAGCACTCCCCCATATGTATAACTTTTTCCATTTTTATTCCTTGTGTGTTCTATGTCTTTCAGGAAGATATGCATCTTCCTCGTTTAAGGGCCTGAATTCTGTACACCAGGTTTTCCCCCAGTAGATGGATGCATGGCTGCACCAAAGTGGAACTGATGTCCCTTTTGGATGTGGAGCTGTATGTGTTGTTTGATGTTTTACTTTCAAATTCTTGTGTTATCTTTCATCTATGATGCATCCTTTCTCATTTGTCTTTTTTTTTCCTTTCAGCCTCACCCCCATGCTGATTACACCTGCTGGAAAACCTGCCAAAGAAAATCCTAGAGGAGGAAATCTCCACACTGCCTAAAAAGAATCAGTAACTTTCAAATGGGATCTACACCCCCAGAGAAAAATGAAATAAAATTCTAAATGTTCTTTTTTCATTCTTTCCAATGATCACTGGAAATCTTATATACATATACTGTATATATTTTTGATCTGTAGATGGGTCATATGGAAGATTTAAAACAAATTCTATAAAGTTCTTTTTTTTTTCCAGTCAAAGCATAAAAAGAATTTGCTGCAAGAAAATGTGGTCAAGATTAGTAATTTAGATAAGTGAAGAAAGGGTTTGGATAGGTTTTTAGAAGACAAGTCCATCAACTATTATTTAGCCAGATAGCTTTAGGAATCTCCACCTCCCACTTATGGGAGTAAGCAACATGGCCTAATATATGTATCTGAGAGAGGATTTGAAGATTTTTTTCCAATTTGTTTATTGGAATATTTCAGTCGATACAAAAATAACATATCATCAAAACATAAGCATATAATTGAACCACATCAATATGTAGTTCTATATAGTGTATATATGTGTATTATAAATGTGTTTAATGTATATACAAGAATGGAAAAAAATCACATATGAAATACGTGAATTACTAAGCGTGGTAAACCCTCATATATGAGCAATTGCACACTTACGCTTCAAAGCATTTTAACGTTAGTGCACTTATTTCTATTGCGCTTGCTCAGGACATATAATCATGGGGTGACTCCTTTGTTTCACGTGGGACAAGCCACAATTTTTAAGCAAGATTTTTTTGAATTTTTTATGTATATATTACATTTAAGCATCCGCTCCAACTGTTTCATTTATGAAAAAACATCTGTGGAAGAAAAACTTATCTTTCCAATTGATGCTAGAGCTTAAGAGCTCTTCAGCTCTGCTCTGCAAAACACCCGACACCGCTGGTGTTTCGCAGACTTCGTCAGGGGCTTTGGACCACTAGAAATGGAATAAAAAACATATCTCATGAGAAATGTTTATATTTCAGTTGAAGAATTGTGTTGGTTAAACTTACATACATGTCTAGAGTTGGAGACAAACTTTTTCGTTGTGCGGCATTTCGAGGCAAGGGCCCGCCATCTTAAAAAAAGACGTATTTAAAGCTTACGTGTGACTCATGTTACAACCAATCAAAAAACAAAATTTTTGTAGGAACCAATAGGGAACTTCTAGACGGTCATTTAACTCAACGAAGACCATTCAATATCATCATTCATGCCCTGAGAAAATTCAGTTGATAATTTGAAAATCCATCTTTGCTCTTTGTAGTTCAAAGAAGTGTTGCTATCCCCTCCTCTGGCATTGACCGGGACCATATCCAAAATGGTCCAATGCAATTCTGCGAAACAATGATTTGCTGATAAACAATTTTTCACAATTGGGGCTTCTATGTTACCCGTATTGAGTCAACGTCTATGTTCTCTCAATCGAACCTTGATTGGTCTAGATGTACGCTCTGGGGTGGATTTTCAGAGCCCTGCTCGCGTAAATCCGCCCAAAACCGGGCGGATTTACGCAAGCAGGGCCCTGCGCGCCGGTAAGCCTATTTTACATAGGCCTACCGGCGCGCGCAGAGCCCCGGGATTCGCGTAAGTCCCAGGGTTCTCCGAGGGGGGCATGTCGGGGGCGGGCCCGGTCGTCGCGGCGTTTCGGGGGCGTGTCGGCAGCGTTTTGGGGGCGGGTACGGGGGGCGTGGCTACGGTCCGGGGGCGTGGCCGCGCCCTCCATACCCGCCCCCAGGTCGCGGCCCGGCGCGCAGGAGGCCCGCTCGTGCGCGGGGATTTACGCCTCCCTCCGGGAGGCGTAAATCCCCCGACAAAGGTAAGGGGGGGTTTTAGACAGGGCCGGGTGGGTGGGTTAGGTAGGGGAAGGGAGGGGAAGGTGAGGGGAGGGCAAAGGAAAGTTCCCTCCGAGGCCGCTCCGATTTCAGAGCAGCCTTGGAGGGAACGGGGTAGTCGGCGCGCGCCGGCTATACAAAATCGATAGCCTTGCGCGCGCCGATCCAGGTTTTTAGCAGATACGCGCGGCTCCGCAAGTATCTACTAAAATCCAGCGTACTTTTGTTTGCGCCTGGAGCGCAAACAAAAGTAGGCTATTCGCGCGCATTTTAAAATCCGCCCCTCTGTGTACAGTAAAGGACAGTCACACTGGATTAAATAGACCACATGATGTGAATTGCAATTCATTGAAAATTTCTTTTTGTAAACAATACCAGTGGTGGGATGCACCCACGTTTCGCCAGTCAAAGAATTTTGACACGTGTCACATTGTCCGCATATCATGTGCATACCCGTGTGGGGTGGATTCAAACTGTTCGGTAATGCTGCTCTCATGATATAGTTTTTAATATTTGATCCTCTTTGAAATGAGATTAAAGGTGGATCTGAAAAAATTGGATGTAACTGCAGTAAATACCAATGTTTGTGTATACTCTGAACAATGGCTGATGCTTGATCGGTATGTTGTAGTACATACACATCGTGAGAAACTATTTTCCTGGTTTGGTATGTTAACAGCAATTCTCTTGGTGAATAGAGAGCTCTTTTATATGCTGACCGAATGACTCTAAAAGGATACCCCATTCAAAAAAGCGCATCGCTAAATCATGAGCTTGGTATTTAAAATCACTTAGTGAAGAACATATGCGGCGTAATCGAAAAAACTGGCTCACCGGGAGGCCATTTTTAAAGGCCCGGGGATGAAAGCTTTGATATCTGAGGAAATTATTCCTATCGATAGATTTTTGATATAAAGTTGTCTTGATCTGCACGCTGTCTTTGATTACCATGGTGTCTAAAAAGGTTAACTGTTGATTATCGACTTGGGATGTGAATTTTAAATCATCATCTATAGTATTCAACCAAAAAAGAAATTGTTGTAATCGCTGTTTGTCCGAATTCCAAAAGAAAAGGAGGTCATCGATGTAACCTATCCAAAAACATACATCTTGAAAAAATGAAGATTTATAAATAACCGATGTCTCTAGACGGTTCATAACTAAATTGCCACAGATGGGGCTACCGAAAACCCCATCGCTATACCATGTGTTTGTAAATAAAATATCACAAAAAGAAAAATAGTTATGTTGCAAGACCAAATGTGTCAATTGTAAAAGGAATGTAGTTGGTGTACGATGGATTAAAGGCGATAAGGCTTCTCTCACCACGTCAATAGCTGTTGAATGGGATACATTTGTATAAAGCGAAACCACATCCAAGGAAACTAATTGGACTTGTCTGTATATATGTATATACAAGTCACTTTATGTTCAATTGTGTATGTTTGTTTTTTTTTTATATTCTTTATTAAGCTTCTTAAATCATATAACATATGATACAAAAACTAGGCAAATCGTGAAAATCATAAAAGATATATACTAGTTCTCATCTCATCTTGCTTGATAAAATCCACATTTCTAGTGTGACCACTAATACAAATTAAAAAAAAAATAGGGAAAAACAATCTATATTAGATCAATTACCCCTCCCAACACTTTTAACCCCAAGTCATTATGCATATTTTTCCACTATAAAAGTTTCCAAATGCATAGGTTCAACATAGATAAGCTTATTACCCTGATAGCCTTCTATGCATTTGCAAGGAAACTTCAAAAAAATGTTTCTCCCAAAGACAAGAGCCAGGATTTCAACTATAGAAATTTCTTCTTCACTTGCGCCTCTTTGGAGTTGTCTGGGAAGACCTGAATTTTTTGTCCACAAAACAATGATTTTTTTGTACTTAAAATATTGATTGAAGAATATCTCTCTATAACTGTTCAAAACAAAAGAAACAATCAATTTAGATCTAGAAGTAATAACATCTTTAGACTTTTGAAGAAATAAGGTGAGGTCTGAACTAGAAAAGGGAATCAATACATCAATGGCTCCCTCTTCAAAACCTTTTGCTTGTCAGGAAGATAATAACAATTAGATAATAAGAATAATTTTATCAGGTACAAATTGGAATTCTTCGGTTGCATATAATCGATTTCCTGAAATTAACTAGGAATAGGGAAAATTCAACGGTCGCAAGTTTTTAGTTCTCAACTTATTCTCCAACATCTCGGTTTTATAGTATAATAATAAACTATCTTTAATATCCGCAGTTAAAGATAGTTTCAAATTAGTAGTTGTTCCTTTCTGCAGCTCTGCTTGTGTTTCCAAAGAATTCAATCTGTTGTCCAAATCAGAAAGTTTATTAGATGCGCCTGTGGAATATGTACACAGCTGAGTAACTGCATTTGACAGGTTTGATTCAGTGCGATTGACTACATTCCAAATATCCCTTAAGGAAATATCTCCAGAGATCTCCGCTACATCTGAACCAGCCCCTTGAATCTCCTGGGACAA